>NC_041396.2:81043412-81358412 GCF_900747795.2 Erpetoichthys calabaricus
TGAACAAGGGTTACCACTGAGCGGTAGGTCCAGTTTTATTAAAAAGGGGCCCTGAAAATAATTACTCCATAGACCCCAAATGGAGAGAAAGGTCATGGGACACAAGGGCTAACTCTCCCAGAAAGACAGGAGGTTGAATGAAATTTTCTTCATGGAACAAGTGAAATTCTACTGTCTGTTTTAGAGAGCAGACAAGATGTGAATCACCCAAGATACCAGACCTTTAATTTATATGTAGGGATTCAACAATGTTCAGACATCTCTATGGTCCCTGACCTTCAATGGAGATTCTCCTAAGTGGGATTTGAAAATAGTCAGTAGCTTATTGAACTTGAGTCAGAAAGTTTTATGAGCAAGATACTTCAACAGTTCTAAATTAATGAAGCCACAGATATTGAGAAAATATTGAAAAAAAAAACGATAGATGGGAAACTGACCATGGGAATCATTTTGTATGTAAGAGATAGCATTTCAGATAGTGAGCATGTCATCCACAAACCTGTGATATTCAAGGCAAAGGCCTAGCTGTGTTGCTGAAAAATGTCTCCTATACGGGTGATTCTGATACTTTGTTCTCTCCTTTTGATCATCCCTTCCAGAAACATTGTCTTTAACAAACTACCATTTTAAGTTTATTTGAGGTTGTTAGCCTGTCTTTTTCCTGGTTTGGGTGAAACACAGTGTCCTCGTCACAAATGTAAAATACATAAGTAACAAGGTCCCAACCGTAACAGCGTTATCTCTGTAGTTCTTGCCATTGTCATTTTGGTGTATGGAGCATCTTTCAATGTGTAGCTTCCTAAATAATAACTGGCTTCCTTATGCTTTAGTGGTGACTGATGTAATCATTCATGTGTAATGAAAAATTAACATGGTGCCAACTGAGAAAATAAATTCCTGGTTTACAGATTTAGTACAAGAGCAGTCCTTGAATACTGCATTATTACATAAACCATTTTTGAAGAACCCAGTCTTCAAAGTGAGCGGCTTTTGGGTTCACTGAAAAGATAACAATATATGGCAGCACTGTCTCTGGTTCAGCACACAGAGAATATGAGAACAGTATTTCTATTTCAGAGTGTTACAGCAGTGTGCCTCTTGATTTAATTTTTTTTTGTTTTTGCGTTTTCTGTCAGTTTTCTTATTTCCCCTGCTAATATTTAAACTGATCATAGCATCCTAGTAAAACTGTTGTAACCTAAGTGTGGCTTTAATTTGAACACCATCTTTACTAAAGTAGAGTTTAGAAGGTAAATATTTGTAAATATGTTATTAGCAGAGTCTTGTCTTTGCTTTGTTTCTTTTTTTTATTTTGCCTCTAGCCATTTCATTTACACACAACGACCCCTGCCATTTTGCTTTTGGACCTCCTGTAGAAGAGGTCTGGTGTTTTTTCCACATGCTGTCAAGCTACAACTGTGAGCAGCTGTGCCTCTGAAGTCCCAAGGGGTTTGCCTTTTCATCACTCAAGACGGGCAGATTTTAGTGACTGAGGTGAAAGGTCAGTCCATTACCCTGTTGAATTGGTTGACCTTTGTTTTTTAAGGGCATTCGTATTGTAGAACACAGATGTGTTTTATCAGCTCATTTAGGATTCAGGAGGAGGCAGGGTGTAATCCATTCCTCGAATCGAAAGAATCTACCGGTGCTCATGAAATCAATGATGGGCACCAGTGAACTGCCTGAAGGGAGGGGGTGGGTCGAAAACTGCAACAATGTACATCTTCTATAGACAAGGTGGCTGCACACTATAGGCAGCACACACTATGGAGGGAAGCATGAAATAGTTAGCTAATGGCTTCATATCTTGCTGACATTGCTCCAGAGCTCACATTGCATTTAGTTGCTCGGGCCTGGCAATTGCAAAATGCTTCAAAAGAATGAATTTGTGACATGCATCAGAAATCAAAATTGAGTGCTTGTGCATTCTTTTTATTAAAAGGAAAAGAGCCATTTCCATTTCCCACTTTCTTTCTTTCTGTGTAATTTCCATCTTTCATGTATGTATAACATATGTATTACTATACTGAAATGAAGAATGGTAATTGAAAGCACACTGTTGTCACATAATAGAAATGAGAAACACAACCAGATAGTTTGGGGATGGGCACGGGAGAAGGCTGAAGTGATTCCTGCATGACTTTAGAATCGGCTGGCTCACCTCCTGTTTAAACTGTAGTGTTCTGTACACCAAGAATGCATTTGCTTCCTTAAAAATTAAGTGAATTTTAATTGCTGAATACTTTACTGATGCAAACATTGTAAAGGTATACAAAAAACTGTAAAACATATAATGGTTAAAAGAACATAAAATCATTAAAGCTGGGAGATAGATAGATAGATAGATAGATAGATAGATAGATAGATAGATAGATAGATAGATAGATAGATAGATAGATAGATAGATAGATAGATAGATAGATAGATAGATAGATAGATAATTACTCTTTCACTCTCTCTGATCCCTAGTTGGTAGTGGAGGTAGTTCACCACGCATCCAGTAAGCTGCTGTGAGTGCCACAGGATTTCTGACTCGTCTTTACAAAATAATACAAAATTTGTATTATTTTATTATATTAGAATATTACAATAATTGCAACACAGCAGTCTGTTCTGCAGCAAATATAATCAATCATTAGGGTAAAGCATTTAACTAGTACATTTAATATGAGGTGCTACAGTATATGAGTGTGGAAAACATTTTTAATGGACACCCACACACTGGAATCCCCCGGTTTAAGCAATTCAACACAGGCAGGCGAAAGTGTCAATCATTATTCTTTATTTAAATCTTGCAAGAGGCAAACAACATATTTTATTAACAAGTTGCAAAGAAGAGTGTCCTCTGTGCTATATTTGTACAGTTCATTGATTAGATCACTACTCAAAGAGGAATTCATTACATAATCAGAAAACTTTTAACACGATTGGTTACACCCAGTTGCTAACGGGATATGACAAATGTTGATACTTTAAATAACCTCAATTAACCCCGTCCACTAGTTTGATTTTGAAGTCCTGTTAGCTTAGGGTGTACATGACTTTTTAAGTGAATTATTATTATTCTTAGTTTAAGAGATGTGTGAGATTTTGCACATTCGTCCTGTTATTCTCATGGTTTTCTAAACAATGGTCTAATTTATAAACCCGCTGGGTAGATCAACAGGAAACAGTACTAAGAATAACAATAGAAAAATGATTATCCCTTAAAATATAACATTTTCTCTTAAGGGTTATATAAAAAAATGCATTTATTATAGTGAATAGTAAAATAACAGCTTCAGCCTTTACTCATAAGCTCAGAAGGACATGAGACTCAGCATATACTAGGTGCACATTGGACCAGGGTTCAAATTCATCTCTTACATGAGCTATCGAATGAGGTATTTTGAAATGTAAGCATAGAGATAAAAAGTAGAAAAAAAGATGACAGCTGAAGGTCTGGGATCTACCATAATCTGTGGTTACAAAGAAAAAGAATGAGAAGAAGGGGCAGAATTGTAAAAATTTTATGGACAAATATTTCCACCTTAATAAAAGGATGAATTTCTTTGTGTATCTGTCTGTGAGTCCAATTTTTACAAATACCATACCAAATGGCATATTACGGAGACATATCAACAGATATGCATTTAATTACTATAAATTTTTGAGATGCATCATCTGTTGGAATGAAAAATGCAATGTATTTTATTAGTACATTTATGGCAAAATACATTCCAATAGATTATGCACTGCAAACATTAATGCTGAGGTCTACATTGATTACTTAGATTTCAACCTGTCTTAGAGAGGCAGCATAGCTGCTCCACCTTAATAAAAGGATAATAGTCTGCTTGTCTGTCTGTCTCTGTGTCCGTCTGGTTGCTATGTCTCTGTCATTTGAAACAATGGAGCATCACAAAAATTTTTAGTAATAAATGGCATTGCATTTGACAGTTGTCATTTGGGTCTCAAAATAAGATTACTTATTTTTAAGCGAGCCCTCAATGATAGATAGATAGATAGATAGATAGATAGATAGATAGATAGATAGATAGATAGATAGATAGATAGATAGATAGATAGATAGATAGATAGATAGATAGATATTGTATGTTTTATTAAAATTCAAGATACTAAAATTAATTGAAGTGGATTGGACAAATTAGATGAAATGACTTCTTGATTGAGTTTAAAGAATTGAAGCTTGATGAACTAAGATGCTTGATTGCTCATGCCTGACTTCCTTCTGATTTGATCAGTTGGTTAATTCTGACATAATGGAACATGAAACTGCTAGTTTTATCCCTCTGGTTTGGAATTATTCCAATGGAATAAATTCAGATTTGATGCTAATGTTTTATTCTTTTATTGTTTGACCTAAAAAAGATGAACATTTTTTTCATGTGAGAGAGTTGAGGTGGAAGCAATACATTCTAATGTTGATGGATAGAAAGCTAAAGAAGCTAGGCACTGGATATTGATGCTCTGTTTTATTACCGCGTAGATCAAATCCTAAGCTCTTCATGTGTTTTAGTTTTGAATAATTTGTTACATGTGCACCTTGATTTCACATAGCAAATTTTCAAAACAAAAGCCTCAAAGTGTGCAGTCGGGCAGCACTAATCCTGAAGAACCTGCAGTGGCAGTGAACACCCAAGATAAATACGTCAATTTGGGCACTGAAGCCACAGAGATGCAGGGTGCATTTGAAGCATTTAAGGATAAATTGTTCGCAATCAAGAAGTACAGCACAACCCTGTCCTATTCTTTTAAGATATAAAGAGAGATATAGGCAGTAAAAGCCACCAGACTGCAATAATGAAAAAATAAACATGGAGTACAAGCCTAACAATAAAAGTATAATGTGATTGAATTTTTAAATCTACTTGGCTTTTGAGTGACTTGGGTCTATTCTTATTCTTAACCCTGGCAGGCAAACACTGCTGCCTAATTTAGAGCTATTGTCCCAATTATCTTGCATGAAGACAGTCTATAAATTTTTCATATATTATCCAGTCCAGCATAGATAGCTATCTTTCATGGATTTTGTTTTTTTCTACAAGAAGACTTGAACGGCATGATTTCTATTCATGTTGCAAGTGAGCTGAGTTATCATTCTTAGGATTTTTATCTGCTGGATTTATTCCTCTTTTCTGTTTTGGAGTTTAGAATTAAAAACACTAACGTGAAATTACATTTTCAAACCTGGTAAATCCAATTCACAGATATACCAAAGGCTTTGGGAAAAAGGCAGCAATGAGCCCCATATTGGGTGTTAATTTGCTGTGAGGTGCATCCTGAAGTAGACCAGGTGTTTTAGTCATTATGAATGTAGCAAGAAGTCAAGCAAAATTACACTTTTTATTGGCTAACTAAAAAGATTACAATATGCAAGCTTTTGAGGCAATTCAGGCCCCTTCTTCAGGCAAGATGTAATCAGGCATCACAAACCTTCCTTATGGCTTTTGGGCCATGATGACTCAAAGCCATCAAATGTTTCATGCTGATTTTTCAGCCACGCATTTATGCTTTAAAGTTCTTATCTCACCTCAAGCCAAAGGTTCTTAAATCAGAGGGCTGTGCAAGCCTTTGAAATAAACTGAAGTCATTGTTAGGTTCAAAGAACCATCTTCTGTGGTTTCAGTGCAATATCCTGCTGGAAATCTCAATTAGAAAAGAGGTATAATAGGATGAACATGGACAGCAACAAAGATTAGGTATATTTTGGTATTGAAATGATGCTCAATTAGTATGATGAAAAGTTTTTTGCACCAAGAAAACATCCCCCACATCATTACACTACCACCAGCAGCATGACTGCAGACAAGAAGTAGGACAGATCCATTGATTAATGTAGTTTACTACAAATTGTTCCCTTGCCACCTGCTTGTCATGGCAAAAATGACATTTTATCAAGACAAGCATTTCAGTCTTCTGTGGTCCAGTTTTGATGACTGCATAATCATTGTAAACTCATCTTCCTTTTTTAACCAACAGGAATGGAACCTGGAGTGGTCTTCTGCCTCTGTGGTCCAAATTCTCTTCAAAGCTTAATGTGTTGCATATTTAGAGATGTTCTTCTACATACGACAAGGGCTTTTATTTAGTTAGTATGAGTTGAGTTAGGTGGAATAATTCTGGGCATTTTCCTCTGACTTCTTTGTTTTTGGCTATAGAACTGCCAGTCAGTTGATGTGTTTTGCTTGTTAAATTATTTACTGTAAAACCTAAAGACTACAGTGCCAGTGAATTCTGGGAGGGAAGCAGTTTCTGAGATGCTAGAACCACAGCATCTGGCATCAACAGTCATACCGTGGTCAAAGTCACTTAAATCACACATCTCCCCCATTTGGTTGAAGAGCAACTAAACCCTCTGACCACATCTGTGTACATTAAATTGCAAGCACATGATTGGTTGTTTGGAAAAGCAGAGCTATTTAATTTTAAAAGCAGGTGTACCTAATAAAGGGGACATTAATTGCATATTGTATCACATATTTTTGAATTTGTACATTGCATTACAGACATACCCACTATCATGATGACCTTCCTTGAGGAAAGATTAAAAACTTGTCTTATACACACTAAAGCACTAAATTCATACATTTCACCTTCTCCCTTTTCACAGGTAATGAAAGCTACATACTTCAGGAAGGAATTAATTGAAATTGCAAATCTTCCATAAAGTTCTTTAGATCTATAGGCAGCTGTCTAACCATACAGGTTATCCAATCCTTCATTTTGCAGAGGATTTTTTGCTTTGGTTATGTCTCAGTTTGTGACTGGGCTTTAGGACAACCTTCATTTGCTCTGCTAGGTTTGTTTAGACTGTGAAAACTGATAGGTCAACTGGCCCAATGGACTTAACAGGCATTTGAACTAAGAGGCCACTCTGGTGAAATAATGTGTGTCCTCAAGGTTTGATTTTGTTTACTTGTTTTTTGTTATTATTATTACCTAAGGTATCTTGCAAGATCAAGTTATATTACAATAATATATTTTTACTGTTAGAACTCACTTAAGGATTTAGGATCACCAATGCACCTAACCTGCATGTCTTTGGACTGTGGGAGGAAACCCACGCAGACACGGGGAGAACATGCAAACTCCACGCAGGGAGGACCCGAGAAGCGACCCCAGGTCTCCTTACTGCGAGGCACAAATGCTACCACTGTGCCACCGTGCCGCCCTATTTAGTAACTATTCAATGTCATATATTCGGATTGTATGGCAAATGTCCCTTTTACAGTATGTCATGTATCCAGCTTTTATGTAAAATGTTTTGTTTATACCATATGTCTAATATCCAGATTGTATGGCAAATATCTCACTTATATGTCAAATTGTTAACTTAAGTAAACAGTCTTAGCCATGGATCATATGTCATATATAAATGTCAAATATCAATTATATATGTTAAAAGTGGAGCCTTAAAAGTCTATAATAATATCTAGATATTAAAGGTAAGGTCTGATATTTAAACCATTTCTAAAGGGCAAATATGATGTAAATCAGCAAGGCTAAATGCAAAGGTTCCATGTAAAGTCTATTATGGTGAGCTAGAAATGTTAGACTCATCATAAACAGGAAAATGCAATAATTAATATTATAAAATCATTGTTTTACTTTTATATTATAATATATAAATTGTGATATATATATATATATATATATATATATATATATATATATATATATATATATATATATATATTCCTGCGGTGGGTTGGCACCCTGCCCGGGATTGGTTCCTGCCTGATCATACACCTGACTATAATCCTATAAAATCCCTGACTTTGTGCAAGTGTACCTATAAGAATTGATGCTGGTTTGAAGGCAAAAGGTAGTAACACCAAATATTGATTTGATTTAGATTTTTCTTTTGTTTGCTCACTTTGCATTTTGTAAATTGATAACAATAAACAATCATTATTTATATTTCTGAAAGCATTCTTTGTTTACAGCATTTTTTCACACCTGCCTTAAACTTTTGCACAGTACTGTATATATATATATATATATATATATATATATATACATATATATATATATATATATATATATATATATATATATATATATATATATATATATATATAAACAGAATAATTACTATATAAACTAGACATTTATATTATAACCTATATTATATATGTAACGTGAATATTTGCTATGCAATAAAGACATTTATTGTACAAACTGCATCTTTAACATTTATGCTGGGTATTTGAAAGTATTCACAGCGCATCACTTTTTCCACATTTTGTTATGTTACAGCCTTATTCCAAAATGGATTAAATTCATTTTTTTCCTCAGAATTCTACACACAACACCCCATAATGACAACATGAAAAAAGTTTACTTGAGGTTTTTGCAAAGTTATTAAAAATAAAAAAAACTGAGAAATCACATGTACATAAGTATTCACAGCCTTTGCTCAATACTTTGTCGATGCACCTTTGGCAGCAATTACAGCCTCAAGGCTTTTTGAATATGATGCCACAAGCTTGGCACACCTATCCTTGGCCAGTTTCGCCCATTCCTCTTTGCAGCACCTCTCAAGCTCCATCAGGTTGGATGGGAAGCGTCGGTGCACAGCCATTTTAAGATCTCTCCAGAGATGTTCAATCGGATTCAAGTCTGGGCTCTGGCTGGGCCACTCAAAGACATTCACAGAGTTGTCCTGGAACCACTCCTTTGATATCTTGGCTGTGTGCTTAGGGTCGTTGCCCTGCTGAAAGATGAACCATCACCCCAGTCAAGAGCGCTCTGGAGCAGGTTTTCATCCAGGATGTATCTGTACATGGCTGCAGTCATCTTTCCCTTAATCCTGACTAGTCTCTCAGTTCCTGCCGCTGAAAAACATCCCCACAGCATGATGCTGCCACCATCATGCTTCACTGTAGGGATGGTATTGGCCTGGTGATGAGCGGTGCCTGGTTTCCTCAAAACGTGACGCCTGGCATTCACACCAAAGAGTTCAATCTTTGTCTCATCAGACCAGAGAATTTTCTTTCTCATGGTCAGAGAGTCCTTCAGGTGCCTTTTGGCAAACTCCAGGCGGGCTGCCATGTGCCTTTTACTAAGGAGTGGCTTCCGTCTGGCCACTCTACCTTACAGGCCTGATTGGTGGAATTCTGCAGAGATGGTTGTCCTTCTGGAAGGTTCTCCTCTCCCCACAGGGGACCTCTGGAGCTCTGACAGAGTGACCATCGGGTTCTTGGTCACCTCCCTGACTAAGGCCCTTCTCCCCTGATCGCTCAGTTTAGATGGCCGGCCAGCTCTAAGAAGAGTCCTGGTGGTTTCGAACTTCTTCCTATTATGGATGATGGAGGCCACTGTGCTCATTGGGACCTTCAAAGCAGCAGAATTTTTTCTGTAACCTTCCCCAGATTTGTGCCTCGAGACAATCATGTCTCGGAGGTCTACAGACAATTCCTTTGACTTCATGCTTGGTTTGTGCTCGGACATGAACTGTCAACTGTGGGACCTTATATAGACAGGTGTGTGCCTTTCCAAATCATGTCCAGTCAACTGAATTTACCACAGGTGGACGATGATCAGGGGAAACAGGATGCACCTGAGCTCAATTTTGAGCTTCATGGCAAAGGCTGTGAATACTTATGTACATGTGCTTTCTCAATTTTTTTATTTTTAATAAATTTGCAAAAATCTCAAGTAAACTTTTTTCACGTTGTCATTATGGGGTGCTGTGTGTAGAATTCTGAGGAAAAAAAATGAATTTAATCCATTTTGGAATAAGGCTGTAACATAACAAAATGTGGAAAAAGTGATGCGCTGTGAATACTTTCCGGATGCACTGTAAGTATGACATTTGCCACATAAGTTTCATATTTGCCATGCTACATTGTAAAAAAAAAAGCATAGACGTTCATAAAATAGGCCACTCTTAAATTTAACTTCCTCTACATATTAAAAAAAATAACACTACAAAAAGGAGTTCACCACCTGGTAAATGGAAACCCATACATATTTATGTATGTCACTATACTTTTTGAAACCATGAATCATCCTGCTGACTTTTTTGTTTGCTTGAATTGGTTATTTAAGTGTTGCTTATTTAGTTAGAATTTTTGCAAATTTTGATTTTAAACTGTTAGCTATATATTGCTGCAAAAAATCTGTCAAAACCTTCCTACCACATTGTACTGTCCAGAGTCTCACACGAAAGTTCAAACAACACCTGTTGTTTAACCTTCTTTGTGCCTAACTTACTGTTTGATTGGTGACCACTCATGTATTCATAAGCCTTGTTAATTTTTGTTTGACTGGTAAGAGGATTTCTGTGTTGTAGGGGACACTCCCACCGTAAGCTGCTCCCACTGTTGAGAAGTAAAAGTTGTAGCCATTAGAGCCAAATAATAATTGCCCACCTCAATTAGACTAATCTAGTTTTTGATGGCAAAGATATCATTTCTGTAACAGACCCACAGGTTTGCTACATACTTCCCTCGCTGAGCCTCACCCTTCTTAGTAAAGTGCTTCCACCAATTTAACTGGCTTTTCTGTTTGTATAGTAGGTGTTTCTGTGCAAGTCGCTCCCAGGAGGAACCTCAGACATGAACTCAGGTCCATTTGTCGGTAAAAACAAGCTAAACAGTCTTAGACATTCAAATCAAAGAGGAACTCCATCACTTTAAGTAACCAATTGGGCCTTTGACAATGACAGTGGCTCTTCCATAGTCTCATTCCAGTTGAGAATTGTTAAATATTTGACAAACAAGCTGTTAAGAAGAGCTAGCTAAAAACATGGTTGTTACCTCACAAGAGTTAAAGTTTTGTGACTTGAAAAAATAAGCAACTACAGAGAATCGAAAAAAGGAAGAAAAGGCTGATTGGACTGCCAAAGGCAAAGCAAGTACATTGAGAAATGTTCGATCTAGCTGCATTGTCAGAAAAATGAGAGGGACATGAAGTAGACCAGGTCTTCTCTTGAAAAAATAGCATCTCTTTTGAATTAGGACAAAAAAACTAGACAATCCAGAGAAAGGTGATAAAGACACACTGAGCATGTGTACAATCGACACCGAGAAGGACCTAGCTAGGATTTGAACACAGTTCCTTTGAGCTTAGAGGCAGCAGTGCTAACCTAACTACTGAGTCTCCGTGCTCCTCTAATGTTATGGATACAAGTATACAATCCATGTACAACTTTCAGCTTGCTCACAGAGGAGAGTGCTACATACTGAAGGAGTCAACTGAATTGTGTGAAGCATTATGTCACAGTCTGTGGTGGGTTGGCACCCTGCCCGGGATTGGTTCCTGCCTTGTGCCCTGCATTGGCTGGGATTGGCTCCAGCAGACCCCCGTGACCCTGTGTTTGGATTCAGCGGGTTGGAAAATGGATGGATGGATGGATTATGTCACAGTAGTTAGCATTTCTGCTTCATATCTGCAGTGTTCAAATCCAATTGTAAAGTTCAGAGATACTTTTTGCCTTCTTCCCTTCTGACTTCCTTCTCTTCACTCACTCATGAATCATCTTCTCAAAGGACCCCATTACATGCTGCAATGTTGTTAAGACCTTCCCACCAACGCTGTTCACTAGAGACGTAGGTGGGCATGTGTGCAGACAATCTGTTCAGCATATTTTTGGAAAATGCATGTAGAAAATAAATTCAGACTTGGAAATGAGCTGCATATGCCATATTTTTGCTAAGTAATTCTCAATGCAATGATCCTAGTGTGTTGCTCTTTGCACTGGACTATCTTAGATAAAAGGTTTGATTGATTAAATTTACCTTCTGAACAGCAGGTGAATGGTAATTTATAAATTAAACAATATTAGATAGTAGTACTAGTGTAGCTGCCAGGAATTCTTATCTGGATGGGACATCCCTTGAGTAGAGCCTTCACACTCTGTCCTGGTTTATGCAGTTTGCCCCACTTAGTCCAAAGACACGTTGTTATGTTTTTGTGTGACGCCTGTCCAGGGCTAGTTCTTGCCATGGATTAGTTTATTCATGGATACAAGTCGGTAATGTTATACAAAACAATATGAGTTTAAGAAATACATGAAGGGACAACTAATTTGGGAAACTGAGTACTTCTGGAGATTCAAACAGACAAAAACCATACAGCCACACCATCATAAACAGAATCTTTCCAGCAATCTGGATTTTTGGAAAATAACTTCTTTTCATGTTTGTTGTTTAGTGTAAAATGTGATTTCCCAAAGTATTGTTATGGGAGTTTAATTAATGCAAACTTGTTTATTAATCATTTATTTTTATCTTTATAGCTCTTTATTGCCTACTTGCAGGTGTGCTGCCTGCCTAGGCTACTTAAGTCAGAGAGCTCTCATTTACTTTAACTACAGTTTTAATTGCAGAGATTTCATTTGCACCCTGCATTCCTGGCACTTTAAACATTGCTGGAAGCTTGTATATGTGTTTTATCAAGTGAATTAATTTTGTACTCCACAGGAGGGACAACAAATTACAGTTGAAATGAGAGGGAATGGTAAATCACTTGTAGGTTCATCTCTGATACAACAGACATGACTTTGCAAATGTGTTAGAATGCAAGTCTTCTTAATGCCACAATAAGGAAGAGTACAGGAAGTGGTAAAGTTTAAAGCATGTTCATTGTAAAAATGCTCCATTAAATTTCCCTAGCTACTAGTAGTCATTGTCACAAAACAACAAATATATAACATGAATATCGGAAGAATGGCCTACCCCTAAAATATTGCAGCTGTATGCTTTTTATTGGAAAACCATCCCTCAAAAAATGCAATTTTCTTTCTTTTGTTTGTAGAACTTCAGACTGTAAAATGTACAGGGTATTTTATTCCCCCTTCCTAGTGGCACTAGTAGGCTCCCTTGATCATGTTTTTTGACTTTAACCTTGATTTTTCCAGTTGGAAACTATTAAGAGTTTGGAAATGCTATTATTTGCATTATTTTATATTCCAATAGGCAGACTGAAATATTATCCTGATATTTGTGGCATGATAGCAAAGAGGTTTGTAAGCTGCATTTAGATGCTGTGCCTGGTCGTAGTCTGTGTGAAGTTCTTCCTGGATACTTCAGTGGTCCTCTTTCATCCCCTTCTTTTAATTAGCTTCTCTAAACTGGACTCAATGTGAGGGCGTATGTGTGCCCTGCAGTGGACTACTGCCCTGTTCTCATTTTTTTTTTGGCCACCTACCACCCAGTGTTTCTCACACTCTGGCTTCTCACAAACCTGAATAAGGGAATTTGACTATGCATGTATGTTTTTGTGAAGGAACGCGTGGACAGACAGGCAACCTGGCTGGAATGGTTGGTGGTACCTTTCCCACTTGGGACACCAATACAATGGATGGGCATTGGATGACTGCTTGTACTGGAGTCAGATATTGGGGTAACATGTCTGGATTCTCACAGGTCTGCATGAGAATTGTAGTTGAAGTAGGCAGCCACTGGAGGTAGCTCTTGGTGGGCATTTTCCCTGCCCTTATCTGTCTGACATAAACGTTTTTCCAATGTATACTGGTGATGTGCTGGAAGTACGTCTGGACCCCACTTTAAAAGAAGCCTGTGAGTCAGAGTTGAGAGCAGAGTGACACAAATATCACCTCGAGTTAAGATGAAGGAAGGAAGAAAAGAAAAGGTACTGGATGAGATTGTATCTTCTTATACCGTAGAAAAGAACCCTGCTGAAAAGAAAGAAAAAAAATAAAATGCTTACTTGAACCTAGGACTGTGTGCAGCATAGTTGTGTCTGGTGTTTGGGACTTTGTGATGCCCCCTAGTGGTCACAGTATGTACTGAATATTCTAATTGACTGACCTTTGTCACATTGCAAGCTCACTAACAAATTCTGTTCTTTTCTCAAATTTTCAGTTTTTCATCCATCTATCCATTTTATAATAATAATAATACATTTTATTTATTTTAGGGGCCTTTCAAAACACTCAAGGACACCGAACAAGATAAAACAAACATTATAAACAAAACTAAAATACAAAATTTAAAACCAGACAGAGCAATTATAATCAAAGAGAAAATGCAGACTTAAACAAATGAGTTTTAAGTTTAGATCTGAAAAGTGAGAATGATTCAATATTTCTAAGCTCAGATGGTAGTGAGTTCTAGAACTGGGGAGCAGAGCAACTGAATGCTCTACTCCCCATGGTGGTAAGATGGATGAAGGCGACAGTCAAGTGGATGGATGAAGAGGATCTAAGGGTGCGGGAGGAAACAGCAACATGGAGGAGGTCAGACAGATATGGAGGGGCAAGGTTGTTGATAGCCTTAAATGTTAACAGAAGAATTTTGAATTGAATGCGGAACTTAACTGGAAGCCAGTGAAGCTGCTGCAAAACAGGAGTGATATGGTGAATAGAGGGGGTTCTAGTAATGATGCAAGCAGCTGAATTCTGGACTAGTTGAAGCTTATAAAGAGATTTGTGAGAAAGACCAAAGAAAAGGGAATTAAAATAATCCAGATGAGAAGTGACAAGCTGTGAACAAGGATAGCAGTGGTGTGGGGAGTGAGGGATGGGCAAATGTGATTAAAAGTTGTAAGATGCTTTTCTCTCTCCTGACAAGCACTGGGCACAAGACTAAAACCAGCCAGTTCATTGTAGGCATTACACATACTCACACCATCAAACAAAGCCTATTTGGAGTGTCCAAAGTGTGCCTTTGAGATGTGGAAGGAAAATCCCAAGCAGACATGGTGGGAACATGCAAACTCCACACAGAGAGTGACCAGACCAGGACTGAAATCCAGTCAGTCTAAAAACAATAAAAATGAAGTTAAAAAATAAATCTTAGACTTTACCTGCTTGTTTAATGCTTGTCTTATTATCTGGTTACGTTATGTACACACACACACAAAAAGCATACACACTTGCATTTATTGTATCAAGATCATTCAACACCTGAGGCTCAGCTGATGGCATCCATTGAGTGCCTTAGGCAGGAAGCTGCACCACAGGTCAAATGCAAATTACCTGAATATTATCATTCCAACTTCTTATTTTAAGATGATAGCTTTTACACGTGTCATTTATTCAATTGTAATGTAGTAAAATTGCTGTTTTACTGCACTGGACTGAAATATTTGCCCTATTAAGACAGCACATTAATTAAACTGGTGCAGGTCAAAATTTGCTCAGTCATGTGCACCTTAAGATAAAATTGCAGCTGACAGGAGGGAAATAAAAATGAGACTATAGGAAATGTTTTAGACAGTTGTATGGGTTAATTTTTACATTGCCTAATCAGAAATCAGTCAGAAATTATTGATATATTGTTGCCAAACTTCCTGTCATTCATTGATTTTTGCAGCCTTCTGATATTTTTTGAGGGATATTTGTAATTGTGCATAGAGAAGGCAAGTTAGTTTCCATTTGTTGTTAATCATACAAGAAATTTGTCATCACTTTTGGACAGAGCCCTGAGATACTGGCATTGCTTTCGTTTAAAACACTTTCAAGAAAAGAAAAATACTGCATCTGCAAAAATAAAATCAGTTGCCTCAGGGTTCTTGGGAAAGTTTCTGGGTACCAAGTCAATCAACATTTTTTATATTGTCCTTAGCAAACAAACACAAATAACAAAAAAAGTAGAGTACATTACAGTACCATTCAATTATCAGGAAAACTACAGGGATAAATTAAGTAATTGTGTAAGCTTACAATTTGCAATATAAGTTAGAATATAAGAAACTGATAATGGGAGAAAAAGAAAAAAAGAATGAGTGATAGAGACAGAGGGCAAAGCAAGGGAGCCAGCCCTCGAGAAATACAGGGCAACAACTTGTGAAGGCAGAGCTTGTTTTGTTTCTATCACACTTTGAGTTCTCACTTTATTCACCCTTCCTTAGGGTTTTTAATAAAAGCAGTTTTGATATTTTTGGTGTCTCTTACTTACTATTCTGTGTTGGACGTACAACTTGGTGGTACTCTCCTGTGTAACAATTATTTGACAGTAAGAAGTGTAATTCTGTACAGCAGAGAATATTCAATATCAAAATGAAGTGAATAAAAGCATTAGGTATGAAATAATACAATACTGAAGAGCAGATCTTAAACACCAAATACAAAAGATCATGTTTACAATCACATGAGTCTGATCGAAGATGTAAGGAGTAAAATGTACAGTGTAATGGTCATGGAAGTAAATCAGCATTCACTTAGAGTCAAATAGCAAAGTTTTTGGGCAATGAGATGGTTGCCCTTACAATATATCTGTATTGTAATAATATTAGCTTAGATAAATACTACTGAGCAGAGCTCTAGGGGATTGATACAGCTCTCTATGTCAATCTCAGAGATTCAGTGCTTAAGTTGTGAGATTATGTGACAAGCAGCTGCATGGTAGGGGGTTAATCAAGAGATTTGAAAAGAACAAAAAAATGCCCATATTTTCAAATATATTTACTTTTGTTGTCCTGTTTCAGTTATAAATAATAACAATATTGATTCTAACTCAAAAAGATTGTAAAAGAATCCTTTTTATTATATCTGGTTACTAAACAGTTTAGTGCAGAGGCAGACTTTGTTAATGACTGCGGACATTTTGGATCTGGTGGATTCGCAACCCGAGTTTTCATAACAGTTTTAATCGCGCCCTCCTAACGTTTTTTTTAAAGGAGCCCACTAATACTAATTTGTTCTTTTTTAATTAATGATATATCATAGATGCTGTGAGGGATGGCCGGCCATATATTCCGGCCCACACCTCTAAACCGCCAGGTGGAGCCCTCCCAGCAGTATGGAGGCTCCCCAATTTCCAGCAGGGCCTCATGGACCTTGTAGTTTTTACAAACAGCCCTGCTGGATACCATGGGGACCACCAGGAGCCACTGTAGGGAGGATTGGGGAGTGCTACGTGCCCTATAACCCGGGAGTACGTCTTGGTCACATGGACAGAAGGAAAGCTTCCGGGATGAAGAAAAGGACTTTTAATCTGACCCGGAAGTGATGAGGAATCATGGACTGCAGGGTTGGAACCACTTCCGGGTCAGGAGATATAAAAGGACCTTGGGAAAGCCCAGATGCTGAGCTGGGCTGGGAGGAAGGGTGGCTAAGTGTCTGGGAGAGGAGGATTGAGTATTGTATGTGTAGTGTGGAGTGGAGGGTGCTTAGTGCACAGTATTATAATAAAAATAAGAAGTATTATACTTTTACCTGGTGTTTGGTGTGGTACCTGAGGGTTCAAGGGAGCAATAGCGCCCCCTACTGTTACAATGACATATTTTATTATACCTACTTAACTTTTATTTACATTTATCTAACTCCATATTTATTTTTCTAGTATCAGAATGTAGTTTAAGTTAATTTGTTTTGGTTTCAATAGATGTGTTTTTCTTATTTTTGATTCTTGTTTTCTTTTTTTCACATCTTCGTGCCCCCTTTTTTGATACTTCGCACCCCACAGTTTGAGAACCACCGCTGTAAACAATCCAGTTAACATCATTTGGAACATAACTTTCCTTTCACATTTCTAGTCTTTCTTCCTTAGTGTAGATGGAGTTTGTATGCTATGAATATTATAACATGCTAGGCAGAACTAGCCTTTGCCCATTAGCCATTCACTTTGAAACCATTTTAGTAATAACAACATTCTCAATTCACGGTTGTGAGTGTTAGAGCTTGTCCTGACAGAATAGGATATAGGAAAAGAAAAAAAAATAGAAATGGTACCTGTCCACCCCAGGGTCCTCTTTCTAGACATCCACACTCATACTCAGATGGGGAAAATTTAAAATCAGTACTTAAAATAATACACACTTCTTTGGTTATATGGTAAGAAAACCAGAATAAAAGGAAACTTGGATAATTTAACAGTTGTGGAGAATAAACTTGCAATTAGAATTGCAAATAGAATTCAAGTAGATATCTGGTTTGTGGTTTAAGAACGAAAATGGTAGGAAGGGGTGGGTCCAGGAGGACAATGACATCAGTGATGATAGGGTCATCAATCACCCGATCTGCAGAGGTAGAATATATATTGTGTAGAGGGACATGCCAGCCACCCAACCCGAATCAAGGACTATATAAAGGACTGCTGGTGACAAAGCAATTGAGCCAGAGTTGGGAGGAGTAGGACAAAGCTTTCTGGGAGGTGTGGAGGAGAGAACAGTGTTTATAATTGTGATTAATATGGTTGTATTGCCTGTTTATTGTGGTGGAAGTGCTTCTGGGCACTATAACAGGATGAAAAAGATTAAAAAATCTTCTTGGTGCTTTTAACCTGTGTCCAGTGTATCTGTCTGTTGGGGTTAAAGGAGTGACAGCGACCCCTAGCGTCTCACAATTGTCACAAACTCGAGACAGAGTCATATAAAGGTTTGGGGCAGCCACCCGTATAATTTGGTTTCCTGGCTGCAAAGTTGCTTTTCAAAATAATACAGCATTGATGTGCACAAAACCGAGTCCAAACAGAACTGAGGGAATAGGGAAAAGGTGGAGGCTTTTAAAGGGGGAGACAGGAAGTGAAGTCAAAGGGGTCGGGTTCATGTAGGTCTTCTGCCATTGGTGCGAGCCCGGATGTGACATCACAGGGGCTGGATCCAGCAAGGTCTTCTTCCATTGGCTTGGTCCCGGAAGTGATGTCAAGATGACCAGGTGGAATCTCCCATGAATGGTCTGCAGGCAAGGGAGAAAAAGAGTCAGTGCACTTTGCCACATCCTGGTATGTCTCAGAACTGTCCCTACTCAAGCCCTTTAGCTGTCTCCCATGCGCACGTGTGTGACACAATATATTACCCAACTATTACCCCAATTTTCAGTATTTTCATATTCTTCTTACTTAAAGCTACAAACAAATCCTATATACTTGGTTTTATATTTCAGCCAATTGTTTCTTTACTCCAAGTACTTCCGGGAATTACATAAAAGTAGCTGCCTGCAACTACTTATTGCACCAGAGACGAAAGGTAGAGGAAAATGCTTGCATGGAGGATTGGAGGCACAGACAGAGAGAAGAAGACAGACAGTGCTTTACTGTTACTGTGTGCTGTGTTGTATGGTGGTTGTAGAGTGGGAAAGGCTTATTGGAAGAGTTTCCCTCAATAAAAAGCCTTGTAATTACCTCACTTGTTGTCTAAGCCTCTGTCGTGTTGGGTGTCTGGGGTGTTGGAGTGCCCTCTGGTAGCCACAAGTGGTGTAGCTGGCACGATTCCTGGCCATCAACTGGCAGGGACCTGTTTTTAGTGAAGTCTTGTTTCTAATACACCATGCTGCGGCATGAGCAAGTTCGCAAAAAGAAACATCCAATCCCATCCAATATGGGAAGGAAGAGGAACTGGCAGACTGGGAAGACAGCGAGGAACCCGATGAACAGCATAGTCATCATCACTGAGAAAGCCGACATGGGAAGCAATAAGGATACCTTGGAGAAAGGATAACAAGGTCCAAACTGAGGTATGTGTCAGACTCAGGAACGAGATGCCCTGGTACTGTTTAACTTGTAGTCTGTGCTCATACCTCCTACTGTAGATAGGGAATGCCCAAACACCTATCTGTGGCTAAAACGAGTCCCCGAGGAAGATTATGACAGTGCCACCTCGAACAACAAGGACCTCATTCTGCTGTTTCCTGAAGAGGGACACATGACTTGCCCTAAGGAATTGTGTGTAGTCCAGAATGGAAGATGGCCATCATACTGCCTGCAGTCCAGCCCAATGGACAGGAACCCACAGAAGGGGAAAGGAGAGGTGAGCGATGGAAATGTCTCCTCTGGAGCAGGAAAGGAGTCACAGGGGGTGTCTGAGGTACCACCAATAAATTGACACCGGTGAAGCCCACAGGGCAAACACCCAGCTCCCGTAACTCCAACTCCTGTGAGCATCCAGGACACAGGAAAGAGCATGCGCAGAGGGGGCACTTACTTAATTACTTTCCGACTCACAGCTAAACAGGATCTATTGAAGCCTGAGTCCACCACCGGCCAAAATAGCTAATGGTAGCTTGGATGTATGGGAGCTGGAGAGGTGCTTGAGCCCATATGCTCTTTACTACAAATTCTAGAGAGTAGTTGTATGGTGGTTGCACCATAGGAAACACTTATTGGAAGAGTTTCCCACAATAAAAAGCCTTGCAATAGCAGTACTTGTGTCCAAGTCTCTTTTGTGTCAGATGTTTGGGGAGCAGCTCAAAAAAAAAAAAAAATCAGAGTATAGCATCAAGTCAATGAAACTTCTGGGATTTTAATCTGGTCATTTTAAGTAGCAGAGGGGGTTGTTAATCAGTTTCAGCTGCTTTGGTGTTAATGAAATTAACAACAGGTGCACTAGAGGGGCAACAATGAGACGACCCCCAAAACAGGAATTGTTTAACAGGTGGAGGCCTGTTTCTGAGTGTTTTTTTCACTAGCTTTGCATTTGGCTACGGTCAGTGTCACTACTGGTAGCATGAGGTGATACCTGGACCCTACAGAGGATGCACAGGTAGTCCAACTTCTCCAGGATGGCACATCAATACGTGCCATTGTCAGAAGGTTTGCTGTGTCTCCCAGCACAGTCTCAAGGGCATGGAGGAAATTCCAGTAGACAGGCAGTTACTCTAGGAGAGCCGGACAGGGCCATAGAAGGTCCTTAACCTGTCAGCAGGACTGGTATCTGCTCCTTTGGGCAAGGAGGAACAGGATGAGCACTGCCAGAGCCCTACAAAATGACCTCCAGCAGGCCACTGGTGTGAATGTCTCTGACCAAACAATCACAAACAGATTTCATGGGGGTGGCCTGAGGGCCCGAAGTCCTCTAGTGGGTCCTGTGCTCACTGCCCGGCACTGTGGAGCTTGATTGGCATTTGCCATAGAATACCAGAATTGGCAGGTCCACCACTGGTGCCCTGTGCTTTTCACAGACGAGAGCAGGTTCACCCTGAGCACATGTGACAGACGTGAAAGGGTCTGGAGAAGCAGTGGAGAACGTTATGCTGCCTGTAACATCATTCAGCATGACTGGTTTGGTGGTGGGTCAGTGATGGTCTGGGGAGGCATATCCATGGAGAGACGCACAGACCTGTACAGGCTAGACAATGGTACCTTGACTGCCATTAGGTATGAAATCCTTGGGCCCATTGTCAGACCCTATGCTTGTGCAGTGGGACCTGGGTTCCTCCTGGTGCATGACAATGCCAGGCCTCATGTGGCGAAAGTATGCAGGCATTTCCTGGAGGATGAAGGAATTGATACCATTGACTGTTCTCCACGCTCGCCTGACCTACATCCAATAGAACACCTCTGGGACGTTATGTTTCGGTCCATCCCGCACCGCCAGGTTGCACCTCAGACTGTCCTGGAGCTCAATGATGCCCAGGTCCAGATCTGGGAGGAGAGTGCAATATAAATAAAATTTATTATTATTATTATTATTATTATCCCTCAAGACACCATCTGTTGTCTCTTTAGGAGCATGCCCCAATGTTGTCAGGCATGCATACAAGCATGTGGGGGCCATACAAACTACTGAGTATGATTTTGAGTTGCTGCAATGTAATTTGGGCAAAATGGACTAGCCTGCCGTATCATTTTTTTACTTTGATTTTTGGGGTGTCTTTGAGTTCAGCCCTCTGTAGGTTGATCATTTTAATTTCCTTCAAACCATGTGGCATCCTTTCATTCCTAACACATTACCCAGTCCATATATGTATAGATATATAGATATAGATATATTTCCCATTGAGATCTGATGTGTTTTCCAAGTGTTCCTTTAATTATTTTGAGCAGTTGAGATTCTGCATACTCCTTACCACCTTTTGGTTATTTCAGTGTCCATCTCATTTTACTTATTGGACATAGA
Organism: Erpetoichthys calabaricus; assembly: GCF_900747795.2. NCBI lineage: Eukaryota > Metazoa > Chordata > Cladistia > Polypteriformes > Polypteridae > Erpetoichthys > Erpetoichthys calabaricus. Next base: position 81,065,163 of record NC_041396.2, read on the forward strand.
TCTAAAAGTATTACTTTGGGCTGATCTTACTAATGCCTTACTACCTGAGCAATGCTCTCTTAGACATTAGGTACATTGATGCATCCAAATCAAATAATATTAAAGCAGAAAGTTAGGTGCTAAACCCTTTAATTTAAAGTATTCATATTCCTAGGGTCCTTTTGATAAATTGGACTGGACTGCCAATACTGATGCTCTGTGCAAGAGAGGACAGATACTTCCTTAGAAGGCTGGTGTCCTTCAACATCTGCAATAAGATGCTGCAGATGTTCTATCAGACGGTTGTGGCGAGTGCCCTCTTCTACGCGGTGGTTTTCTGGGGAGGCAGTATAAAGAAGAGGGACGCCTCACGCCTGGACAAACTGGTGAGGAAGGCAGGCTTTATTGTAGGCATGGAGCTGGACAGTTTGACATTCATGGCAGAGAGATGGGCGCTGAGCAGGCTCCTGTCAATCATGGAGAATCCACTGCATCCACTAAACAGTGTCATCTCCAGACAGAGGAGCAGCTTTAGCGACAGACTGCTGTCACTGTCCTGCTCCACTGACAGACTGAGGAGATCGTTCCTCCCCCACACTATGCGAATTTTCAATTCAACCTGTGGGGGGATAAATGTTAACATTATACCAAGTTATTGTCTGTTTTACCTGCATTTTTATCACTCTTTAATTTAATATTGTTTTTTATCAGTATGCTGCTGCTGGAGTATGTGAATTTCTTTTGGGATTAATCTATCTATCTATCTTTTAGTTATTTCTCACAAATTCCCTTTAAACCAAATGTTAAACAGTCTTATCTGTATCAACAAAAATTTACCAATTTAAATAATAAAAAATACACAGGGCTTGCAGTATTCCTTAGTGCCATAAGGCTATCTAATTCAATTAAACCATTTTCCTATTTCACTATTTTTTGTATCCTTCAGCCAGCCCCTTTCATGCTTTACATCAGATTTGGTAAGATGGCTGGCATACTTTTGCACGATAATGAAGTTTCCTTGCCTTTGCAAGAGACTGAGCAGACAAGGAATGTCAAAAGCAATAACCCATAAAAGGATTTGGATTCCCTGCCACCGTATCAACTTGGACTTTTGATATTAAAAGCAATTTGGCTGATTACATTTGTGCTCGATTGCCAGAACACATTGATATTATTAAGTGGACTTATGTGTGCAGAGAAAGTGCAAGCAGCTGGCTTCCTCATGTTTTATAGTTTGATTTCTGCTGGTAAACTGAATCTCATAATAGCAATACGCTCAGGAGGGCTTAACAAAAGATAGATATGTAAAAGCTTCCAGGGTTTTATGAACTTTCAGCATGAAAAATGGTTATAACTCTGTAAATAAAATGGATGATGGGAGGAGAATGGGAGAATGAGAATGTATGCTTTATGAGTGTTACACCTCATGTTGTGACAGGCTTCATGGAATGGGCTCTTTCAGTTGCTAGATTTTTGCTTTTATTTGTTTTACTCACCTTATCACAGCAGCTTTGCTTCCCTGTTGCAAATGATACACAGGAGAGCCTCTTGAACTAATAAAAAAACGAATGTTCTGTTGATGGCATCTTTAGCTCTTATCTGGTGTAACAAATAATAGGGAAAATTTAAGTGTGTGTGTGTTTGTGCAATTGGGCCAGCCAGTGGACTGGTGTTTCATCTTCCTGTGACAATGAATTGGATTAAGTAGGCTTGAGAATGTTACATTATGTTATGTTAAATACAAAGGAATAAAGCATGTTTAGTCATTGAATTAGTTTGGCATAGACGTTGGGAGCATGCACTGATAGTGCTTTGCCGCACCATCACATGACGAACCACCTAGATTGAGACTTGAGTGCAGCAGGTGACACCTCAAGCACCACACTGAAACAGTGTAAGGTGTTTTTTTTATGGTGGCTGGAGTGCCAATCCTGCCACCAACCCTGAAGTTTTCCTTGTAAATTGGAGGATCTGTTTGCAGGGTTGGATGCAGATTAACGTCATACCCAGAACAAAGCAATTGCAGGTTAAGGGTCTTGATCAAGGGCCCATTGTAGAAAACACTACTAAATTCAGAATTTAGAACTGCTGTCAAGCACCACAAAAACAAGAATAAGCATGGTGAAGAGCATTGCTGCTTCAAAGTTCCAGAGTCCTGGGTTTGAATCTTGGCTCAGGTATGGCCTGTTTGACATTTGCACTTTACTCCCACATCCTAAAGATACGTGTGTTAGGTTAATTGGTAATTCTAAACTGGGATATGGCACCCAGTATAGAATTTGCTTGATCTGTCCGGGATGTGCTCTGTCCCTTCTTAAGCCTGAACTTATTGAAGAGGTGGGATAATGGGTTGATGGATAGAAATTAATATATACAGTAATATTCTCTAGCACATATTGTGGCTTTACTTGCTAAGACCCTGGAAAGTAAAGCGGATGGTTGGTAGGCCAGCCTTAGCAATTTAATTTTATTGTGCATAAAAGGAGAGATAGATAGATAGATAGATAGATAGATAGATAGATAGATAGATAGATAGATAGATAGATAGATAGATAGATAGATAGATAGATAGATAGATAGATAGATAGATAGATAGATAGATAGATAGATAGATAGATAGATAGATAGATAGATAGATAGATAGATGAAAACCAAGATAGAAAACATATCACAATGTAACATACATTAAGTGTTGGTAAATTCCAATAAAAAGTTAGTAAACCTAGTTTTGTAAAATCTGGCTCAATACCAAAACATCGAGAATTAGAAATAATAGTTTGCATACTTAATGTAGGAGGGAAATTAACAGCAGAAATTGACTGGGGAGAAAGCTTTCGTTGAACCAATGGGATTGAGCTTGTGTTTCATTGATATAATGCACAAATATATCAGTGCAATGGCGGCACGGTGGCTCAGTGGTAGCATTGCTGCCTCGCAATTAGGAGACCTGGGTCCGCTTCCTGGGTCCTCCCTGCGTGGAGTTTGCATGTTCTCCCCGTGTCTGCGTGGGTTTCCTCCAGGTGCTCTGGTTTCCTCCCACAGTCCAAAGACATGCAGGTTAGGTGGATTGGCGATTCTAAATTGTCCCTAGTGTGTGCTGTGGGTGTGTGTGTGTCTGCCCTGAGGTGGGCTGGTGCCCTGCCCAGGGTTTGTTTCCTGCCTTGCGTCCTGTGTTGGCTGGGATTGGCTGCAGCAGACTCCCGTGACCCTGTAGATAGAATATAGCAAGTTGGATAATGGATGGATGGATATCTGGGATGCTGTTCAGCATTGAAAGGTGCTACAATACATAAAGTAAACTTGTTTATAACTTACTCAGAATTTATAATCCTGAGTAATCCCAAGTAACTAAAATATGGAGTAAAATGTGTACATACATACCAATTAGATGTAATTATTCAATACGAAATGTCTATCAAGTGAACAGAATCAGCAAAAAACATAACATTTTATGTTACCAAAAAAGAAAGAATGCAAGTAAGTAATCCATATTACTAACCGAGAATAAACCAGATATGGACGCAGGTACACGGCGATGGGACCATGAGACGTACTGCGCAGGCGTGCGTCTCATACACCGCAAGCGAAGTCTTATCCACCGCGAACAAAGGAGTCACGGCCCAAGAACGAAAGAGCTCAACTAACGTGAATGAGAAATAAAGCAACAACGCGCCCATAGCTAACGACTAACGACACAGCCACACACAAAAGAGGATTCTGCACTGCACCCCAGAGTCAACCGTGAGAGGCTACGGAGGCCCCACAGGTCCATAAAGATAGTACGGAAGGCGCAGGCGTCACCGCCATAATGTGAGTGGCACTACTGCGGAGTGAAGGCGCAGGCGTCACCGCCATATTATGAGCGGCACTACTGCGGAGTGAAGTTAGGAATAATGTGCTGCTTGGGATTGTACAAACCGCTGAACGCTTTACACCAAATTCAAACACAATACAGCTCAACGATACAAACACGAGCCCGCCTGGATAAGATCAATGAACGCAGGCACCTACAATGCGCGTCTGACACTGCGGAAGCAAAGCAGGCACGGGTTCAAAACGAACGACCTCGACTGACGGATATACAAACACAAGCCCGCCTGGATAAAATCAATGAATGCAGGCGCCTACAACGTGCGTCTGAAATGCCGCGGGCAAAGCGGGCATGGCTCCAAAACGAACGAGCTCAGTACGGAAGGCGCGGGAAAGTATGAAAGGCGCAGCCGTCCAAAACGCGCTTCTGAATAGGACATGAAGCAACAACGCGCCACGAACTCTCCGTATTAAACGTACGGCATCCTCACACGTCCAAACCATATAGCATATGTGAATCACATTACAGTGATGCATTATTAACGGTACAACAAATAGAAAACGCTCCGTATTAACAGTAAGTGCAATTATCCATATTACTAACGGAAGACAACGGATAACTAATGGAGTCACGGTCACGGCTCCAAAACGATCCAGCTCAACTAACAGAGCTACAAAAGCGAGCCCGCATGGAAAAAACAATACACGTAGGCACCTACAACGCGCGTCTGAAACCGCGGAAGCAAAACTGTCTCGGCTCCAAAACCAAACAGCTCCGCATGAACAAATACAATGTACATAGACGCCTACAACGCGCGTCAGAAACTGCAGAAGCAAAGCAGGCACGGGTTCAAAACGAAAGACCACAACTGACGGAGATACAAACACGAGCCCACCTGGATATAATCAATGAACACAGGCGCCTACAGCGCGCGTCTGAAATGCCACAAGCAATGCAGGCACATATCGCATACATTCATCAATGTATTTCGGGTTACGCCGACAATAATCTCTTTCAAATCTATTTTGGGTTACCCAAGACCAGGGGTTGGCGAGCGAAGCGAGCAGGGGGCGGAGCCCCCTAGTCAAACTAAGAGAAAATCACAAATGATGAATAACGATCTAAGATTATACAGAATAATTTTTTCTGCCCATAAAATGGGAAAAACCTCAAAGCATACAGAGAAGAGTTCATATACAGAAATCCCAGCATAAAGGTGATGTGGTAAATCAGAGAATCCAGAACAACCAGTGTCACTTGGAAAGTAGCATAAGATAAAATTAATAAAGACACAGTTATTGGAAACAAGAATAATACCAAAAAGCTTTATATTAGGAATGCCAAAGAACAGAATAAAAACTCTTATATTTTGTTTTCAGCATAGGCAAACCGTTGCATCTAATAAGTTTAGAAATGACTCCCTAGAGCTGCATAGCTCAGTGCTTTTCAGATGTAATGAGGTACTGTGGTAATATAAAGAATATATATATGCAATGATTTCATTACTGATAACAGACATTGCAAACCATTTCAACAGCAATAGTAAAAGAGAATATTATAACCTCTAAACTAGAAGAGAAAAACTTTGGTTACTGGAATCATATCACGGTATTCTACTGTTTAAAGGGCAGCATTGTTAATAAGGAGACTAGGAAAATGTGAACATTTTTAATAATTTCCTTCTGAATGCTCTTACATGCCTAAGAAACCAAGAGTATAATAATTGTATGAGTTTGGCATGCATTGTCTCAATGTTTAATAAGTTCTGTCCTGATAAAATGCACAGCATTTGACAAAATGTTTTGACAAAAATGCCCTTACATGCATTTACATGATGATAGTTTATGTCTACGAGTTTCTTTACTTTTTATTATAGACGTGAGCTGAGTTCTTCCCTGATAATTCCTTCTGTCCCTTTCACTTAATTCACACTTCCTATTGCCGTCAGTAGATAGATTGCTAATTAAAAAAGGGATGAACATTTGATAAATTCAATTTAAAAAGTGATGTCCAATGGGATTTCATTTGCAAGTTATATAAAATAGCATGCAGAGAGTAAATTAAAGCGCAATCGACTGCTTGATTAATTTGTTCTGTTGGCTTCTTATGCATAATTAACGACTAATGTTTAATCAGAATAGCTGCCTACATATTCCTAAAATGGATCTCATTTCATTTGCTAGGATGAGAAGCTGCTCGCCTTCAGTGTTCAAGTTTTCATTTTTATTTCACAAACAACAATGTACTGTACTGTAAACTGGTGATTCTTAGCCTTTTAAAGGAACCCGTCATTTTGCCCTCTCCAGCTGGCTGCGTGAATTAGATGAGTATCATTCTGTCAAAGCATTAGGAAACTTTCAGCTTTTAAAATAAAATTTCACTCCCAATCTAACAACTTTGATTTTATCCACTTGGACTTGCACATATCTATATATATTAAAATTTGTTTGAAGATGATGTATACCACTCTTGAAAACAATTTCTTATCAGTATTCACTATTCTTTACACTATATACTAATAATCCTGGTCATGAAGTGAATATAGTTATTGAATTACTTAAAGCTGGCTCACCCAAACACTTGTGCTCTTCACCAATTGCAATACTCCTCATTTTCATTTGAGTTCTGAGCTTGAATTACATTCTTGATTATTCAGCTACTAATGGATTTTCCAAAGTCTGAAACAAGAATTTCTTTTCAGGGTCATAACCATAACACCATATACTACTGTATATTTTGCTCTTATTTACAAGGAAAATTTACATTGAATACTTGTTGTGACTATTCTCTAACGGTACAGAGATATGTGGTGATAAGAAGCAAGAAACCACGTTATAATAACACATGAGAGACCTGTAATTAGTGGCACTGGCAGCGAGAGACATAAAATACAGGAGAATTTGCACAGCAGAATACATGAGAATAGGCCATTCAGACCACTTTGCTCCTCCATCCTATCCACTTAATCCAAAATAACATCAAGTCGAGTTTTGGAGGTACCTAAAGTTCTAATCTCGAACACACTACATGGTAACTTATTCAAAGTGTCTGTGTGAAGAAAAACTTCCTAATGTTTGTACAGTATTTACCCTTAACAAATTTCCAATTGTGTCTCTGTATTCTTCCTAAACTTATTTTAAAGTAACATTTCAATCCACTGTACTAATTACTTTTGTATTTCTGAACAAGTCAATCATCATCTCTTAATCTCCTTTTACTTAAACTGAAAAGGCTCAGCTTCTTTAAACTTTCCTCGTAACTCACCTGTAGTCCTGGAATAAGCCTAGTTGCTCTTCTCTGGACTTTTTCCACAGCTGCTATTTCCTTTTTATAGCCTGGAGACCAAAACTGCACACAGTACTCCGGATGAGGCCTCATCAGTGCGTTATAAAGCTTGAGCATAACCTCCTTGGACTTGTACTCTCCACATCAGGGCGTTATATAACCTAGCATTCTGTTAGCCTTCTTAATGGCTTCTGAACACTGGAAGTTGATAGATTCATAAAGCATACTTTCAATTTTCAGACCTTCTATTAAATCTAATATTTTTACATCCTGCATGCAGAGTGAATCTGCTACATTCACTCTAAGGTGTGACATTTAAAACCAAGATGGTTATCTTAACGCAAGTAGGTTTAAGATTCTTAATGTAGTCATATGGTTCAGCTGATCTGTAACAAGAAATGAATTGAAATGATGGCTTTTCTGTGGTAGAACCTTTCAAAGAAAATGTAATTGTTGATGGTTTCTCTGATTAGCCTGTAGAAGTCTTACCAGGTCTGGATTTTCCTATTCTGTCTCCAAATTAGATTCAGGGTGATTACCTGAATAACGATTCGCAGACATAATAATTCAAAATCAGGAACCTTTAAAAAACATATTGATGATACATGAATGTATGAATTCCATGTATATTAAGTTTATTTCTATAAATGTCTACGATATCAGAGGAACTGTGCCACAAGTCAAAGGTTGCAGACAAATAGATTTTCTCTAATGTATTTTCCATAGACTGAGGCAAATATTTAATACATTCATTATCTGACTGTGCTCTTCTATATAGGCAAAGGATGGAAAAACTTAAGAGAGAAGAGTTTGAGGTTTAAGTCTGTCATATATTCCCATGCTATAATCTGAAAAGAATGTTAACATAGCAGGCCACCAGAATATTGCTTATTTATCCTTAAATTGTGACACAAGTGCAGCTTGAGGAATGAAATGAAGGTATTGTGTAGAGTACCACTGTACCTCGTTTAGTTCTGTATTCTTAACACTCTCTCTTGAAATGGAAATGGCTGCCAAAACTGATTAAAAAATGCTTGGCTCTGAGACTTTGTTAGCAGCACTAGATTATGAATTGTGTAATAGTTCACCCGCTTTAGCATTCTTAAAAATGGAATAATGAGAACTTGCACAATGAAAACATTAAATGAAGAACCCAATATAGGATAATATGCTGTATATCAAAAGAAATAGTACCAGCATGTGAAACTCAAATTTCTCCTTTTTGGCAGAATTTCAGTTGTCCCTTTAATGATGCAAGATCGTATATACTCGTACATGCAGAATATAATCAGACAGATGTTAAAATAATATATTTAATAGAACTGACTTAAATGCACCCAGAACGTCATTGTGCAATAAAGCTAAAAAATGGGCATTACATTATTCACAATGTCAGCTGTATTTAATGAAATCTTCCTGTTACCATCCTCCTGTATTTAAATGAAATTATATAAATTCTATAAACCTAACTTGTTAAATATTGCCATTTGTCTTACTTATTTCAATAATGGAGTGATTAAAGAAATGGGATACACACTCCTTATGGTGATTTTATTTAATCCTCTATAATCCATACAGTATTTGACTTAAATAATACATCTTTTTTATCCACAAAGGAAAATCTCACTGATATGTTCTTAGCATTATGCTTCTCCATTGTTTTGGTTGTGGATGAAACATTATTGCTTTTAGGCTGTGTGAATGTCAAGTAGCAGATCAATTGGCCAGTCACATGCTTTCTGCTATGCTAGGAAATAAGCACCATTTCTTGCTAAAACATCAATGAAATCAAAATAGAAAGTCAGTAAACCTTCAGGGATATATTCCACAGTAACTAATTTTTAATTAGATTTCATTTAAAGAATTCCTAATGAATAATAGTATCAGCTTTAAAAATCAATTATTGGGCTATGTTCATTTAAAAAGGGAAAATCCTAAAATGATGGAATATTTTGTGACAATAAAGATCAAATAATCTCTTCATGTGAAAGCATCATTGCTAAGGCCAATGGAATTGTCTGACAATCAATCCTGAACAAAACAGCATATTACCCAGAACCTAAGCTGGCATTTTACATTTTACTAAAGAAATCAGCAGATTAAGGGAAAGGTAATATTCATAAATGTGAAGAATGAATAAAGATAACTTTACAGGCACAAGTAACTGGCAAATGTTATAGTGGATTCAGAACGTTTTCAGCCCCTTTCACTTTTTGAATGTTGTACTGTTAAAATGATTTAAATTAATCTTTTCCCTCATCCAACAACAGTCAATACCCCAGAATAACAAAGCACAGACATGATTTTAGAAATATCCGGGAATGTATTAAAAATTAAAAAAAAAAAAAGAGTATCAGATTGACATAAGTATTCAAACCCAATGCTCAGTACTTAGCTGAAGCACCTTTGGCAGTGATTACAGCCTGAGGTCTTCTGTGGTATGATGTTACAAGATGTGCACACCTGGTTTTTGGGATTTTCTGCCATTCTTCTCTGCTGATCTTTTCAAGCTCTGTCAGGCTGGATAAAGAGAGAGATCATCAGTGGACAGCTATTTTCAGGTCTCTCCAAAGATGTTCAATTGGTTTTAAGTCTGGACTGTAGCTGGGCCACACAAGGACATGCACAGAGTTGTCCCTAAGCCACTCCTGTATTGTCCTTGCTTTGTGAGTACACTGTAACAAGTGACTTTAAACATACAATTAATTACTGGCAACTCATTGCTTTACTTTTGCAGTAGGTTACTATATCATATTACTGCATATTGTAACAAAAATACAATATTGTATGGTGACGTCACAGTAAACTGAGCCACAAAATTAATGTAATGTAGCAGTATCCTGCTGTTGAATTACAGTAATACCCTTAATTGTTTCATGATAATAGCACTGCCTTTTAGTAGCAAGTAACTTAATTTAAATTTACAAAAACAATTTAAGTTAAAAGATATTGTGAAAAATGACTAGCAAGTCAGCTGCCAATCTTTTGGCCATCAGACTTAAAGACCATCAGTTTTATCCATTGATATAATTTCAGTGTTTAGTGCAATTATTTCATGTTGTCTGATCGAAAAGGAACGATTGCTTTTATGATGTTGGGTATGCCACAGCTTCACCAGTTTATCAAAAATAATAATACAATAAAACCACTACAAATCAGCTTCTATAGCGACAAAGACATCTTCAGCACACACAGGAAAATGAAATTGCTAGCCATCTTTAAGTTTTTGTTTCTCACAGTCGAAAAGTTGTGGGGATCAGCAGGGACAATTGTCAGTTTTGCTGTAAAGGTGGTGTTCCTAATGCGAATATACTAACTTCATGCAAATTTAGTTTTCTTTGTCATCATGACTTTACAGCAATACAACAGTTATTCACAAAAATAGTCTTGCACATTGGAATAATTAATTGACAGCTAAAACATTGCTTAAATTTAAGTTTACATACATTTATCTATTTCAAATCATTGTTATAACCATTTATTATGTATTACAATTGTTTGACTATAAAAATACACAGTTCATGGAATTTATTTTTCCGGTATATTTTTTACAGTGTATTCACCAATTTTCCCCCAAATTTACATCAAGATGAGTTTTGAAGGTCTCTAAAGTCCTCCTCCTGTCCACCTCACCATTTGGTCACTTGTTCCTTGTGTCTAAGTTTCTCTGTATAAATGAAAACTTTCTAATGGTTTTACGATATTAAACAAGCCTCCAACAGTGTCACTGTAGCCAGGATTTCACTTTTATCTATCATCTTACCAAACTAATGAAGCTTAAGCGTCAGGGCTCCTATTCCCAGAGGGGCCCCATAAACAACTTTAGTTCACATTGCTTAAAAATTCTGGCTGTTTACTATATGAGAAGGTTTTTTTTTTTTTAAATATGAATACTAATAATAATATTGTGTATGTCAAAACACAATAATAGTTAAAATAATTTTTGTTCTTTCTAAATATATTTAATATAAAATAATTATAAATAATTTAAAACACTATTAACATTTATGACAGAAATTAATTTTTTTAGTAAAATTGTTCCCAAATATTACTACTGCGCTTAAGCTGTACTTGACAATGCATATCACAAGCTGAGAAGCAGAAAGAAAGTTTTCAAAGCTATCCTTTATAAAGAACAAATTTTGGTCTGCCATGACTAAAGAGCGCTTAAATTCTTTATGCATGTTGTCTCCAGAAAAAGATAAAAATGGTGTCTAAAATAAAATACTGTATTATTTTGATTGTGGTCAATCCTATGTCTTATTTCATCATTCTATGATGCATCATGGGTGCATATAACATTTCCCAAATTTTCATCCCCTAAAACATGAAAACTATATGGCATAGGAAATTGTTATTTACACCATTAACTTTGACATGTGAGATAATCCAGCAAGGCAATTTTAATCAAAATCTGAGATGTACTGGTTACATTTTTAAAACATGTGAGGTAATGTGTCGTGAAACAACCCCAATGAAGAAGATAACATTGGTTATCCAGACCTTGAAGGGGACCGAGTAACAGTTCAAGCTACTGGGGCCCCAAAAATATATCTGTCACTGATCTTAACACACACAGTATGAAAATGCACAAACAGAAAATGCCCCACAATGCAACACAGATCAGTCCTAATACAATTTTACATCATTTGCTGTCCTATAACAGAATATGGCTTCCCGTGCTGTTATTACACAATGCAGTATTTTATTGTGGACAAATACAGCTAATTCCTATGAAATGCTGGCATTTTTATACAGGGTCCAGTCATTGTCCTGTGAGAAGATGACCTTTTGTCCTGTATCAAACTTGTAACACCATTCCACTGCCTGTTTCACATTTCTTTAAAAGTAATCTTCCTCTTTGAAAATGCTAAAACCATTTAAGATGTAAATAATTGTGACAATCTTGCCTGTTACTGAACATGACGGCTGTCTTTTCTTCCAAACCCTGTGCTTCTACTTTGCTTTAGACCTGTTCTTACTAGATTGCTCTTCAAATTCCCTAAATAAATTAATATATTTTGAAATCACTTAATCATTCATGCACTACAAGACACCCAAAAATGTGTCTCTCTATTATAAAAAAAAAATCCTGCAGAGAAACAGTAGGGCGTCGAGACGTGATCTTCACGTTAAGATCACGGAAGACACTTAAAAGACCCGCGAGACTAAAGAGATTGGCCATGGAGCGTCTCGCGGGGACCTTAAACATGAGACTTTGTGCCAAGAGATTGACCCAGGATCGTCTCGTGATAATGTAGAACATGAGACCGCCCTACTTACAACCAAATAAGAGCACGAGCAGCAACACACTCAGTTGTGTTTTGGCTTTGAGCACACACAGAACCAGGGCTCTCAGCGCATATAAAGCATATAAGGACAATATGTTATAGATGAAACGTAGATGACTAAGCGAAGAAGAAAGCAGCGCGGAGAAAAGAGACTCAAAAGCGTTGGAGAGACAAAAAAGAAAAAGAATAATCTAGGTGCAAATTCAGAAAAGAAGGAAAGTAATTATCAGCCCGGAACAAGTGCAGGTTAGAGATTATGAAAGCAATGGAATTCGAAAGGCTCAAAAAAAAAAACGTTGGCGCGAAACACATGTGGAAAAAGTTAAAGAATATGAAAGTAGGAAAATTAGAAAGTATAAAAAAAAGAAAGTAAAGATCGCAGTAGCACAAACAAATGGAAATTATTACTCGAAAAAGGGAAAATAATCACCATGGACCAGGTGTCATTGAAGCAAAAGCAGAATAAAGCGAGGTCAGAAATAAGAAACAGAGTAGAAAACAAAGTAAAACGTCATAAAGAAGTTAAAAAACAAAGGGGCCAAACACATGCAAAGCAGGTTAGAGATAATGAAAACTGGAATTCAAAAGACTCAAAAAAAACGTAGGAGCGAAACAGATGCAGAGCAAGATACAGAATAAAAAAGCAGAAAAAAACGAGTGTCAAAAAAAAGAAAGTAAACATTGCATTAGCGCAAACAAAGAGAAATTATTACTTGGAGAAATAACAAAAAGGCAAATAGAGATCAAATATATGGACACAGGTGATATGTCAGAAGTATGTAAATATTGTAAGGCTTTGAAGTTTAAGTCAAGAGAATTTCAAAAACGAAGTTCACCTCACATATATTTATTGGTTACTTTGCAAAAAAAATTATTAACTGCTGATGATGTAGATCGTTTTGTCTGTGCTGAAATTCCAAACAGAGAAACCTATCCTGAATTATGGTATAAAGTCATTAAACACACGTCTCACTGACCTCATTAAAAAGATTCAGCATATTGGGACTCGGAAGATTCAAAATATTATTTTTACAGAAGTTCAGAAATAAAAGTGAAGCTAATGAAATAGCAACAATTCAAAGAAAAAAAAAATCTTAAAAGTGTGTATCTGGAAAAACAAAAATGGGGGTTGGTCAGTGAAGCCCACTAGTTTTTTTAAAAAATACAAAAATAAATGAATGTTCCAAAATATTGCATTTTTTTCATTTTCATAGGACCTCTTGAATTGTTATTGTAAAACGGCTGTTTCCATTTTGATAAAACATATAGTAATGCAGCATTTAATTTAATCTTCAAATTAATTAATTAGAAAAGATACATTTTGGAATTACACTGAGATATTGCAATATTTATGAGATGCCTCTAATGTGTTTTGCCTGTAATGTGAATTTGATAGATCTTGAAATAATCTGTAATTATTTTACTGTATAGCAGTCTAGAAGTTACTTTATGATTATTTTATCTCAAAACACATCTATGGTGCATATTAAAATGCATTTAAATGTATATTTTTGAGATGTATTAAAGGTTTGTTTTTATAAGGTCAAGCCATTTAGGTAACAACATATACAGTAAAATCTTGTGTATAATGTGCATGTGGATTTAGCCCAAAATATTTAGTTAAAAGAGAAAGTCATATATAATGTGCACCCTTAAGTTTACAGGATTTTAGGGCGGATGTCAACTTTTCTTGACAGGAGGATTGAGGGCAATAATCAACTGTAAACGTTGAAAAAACTCCCCATTGTGGTAAAGGTAGATTCTGTTTGCTTGGAGGAATGTTACATTTGTTGACTTGTAATGTCTAATCCCTGTTTGTGCATGAGTAGCGAAGAACAAACAACGGCAAAAATGGCAATAGCAAAAAAATGGCACCAACATCTGGGGAGAGAGAGAAGCAAATCTGCAAAGCAAAATACTCGGTGGACAACATTTTGTGTATATTTTATTATCTTGCATTGGACTCTGACATGTCAGACTCTGAATTTTCTGGAGATTGAGATCAAAAACAAAAGTGATATACCGGCATCAGTTGATTGGTCCCCAGCTGAACACGTTCATGTAGCTGATGTGCCTATGGCAACTTTTCCCTGTGAGAACTGTCACTTTGCCACTTGCATTACACTGCTACCTCTGTCGTTGCACCCGTATAGCCACTGATGCTGTAGCAAAGAGATACAGAACACACAACAAGAGAGGCCACAGAAACAGCAACAGACATTTTATGTTGATTTATGTGTGAAGCCGTTGCTTTGTCTGCTTTTCAGAAAACAGCCCACAACTGCTTACTGAACTCCCACCAATCTGTGCTGCCACTGCTGTGGCAGCCCACGCTACAGCCAGAGACAGCTAACATGCAGGGACAGTGCACTGCATGCAGCAACAGATGTTTTATGTTGATTTATGTGAGAAACTACTGCTTTAAAATTATGTCTCGTGTATAATGTTCACCGCAATCTTTATTGAACTAAAGTGAGTGAAAATTGCCCTCATTATACGTGAGATTTTATGGTATTTCATATTTTTTAAACTAATAATAATAATAATAATTCATTACATTTATATAGCGCTTTTCTCAGTACTCAAAGCGCTATCCACACAGGGAGGAACCAGGAAGCGATCCCACAATCTTCCACAGTCTCCTTACTGCAAAGCAGCAGCACTACCACTACTATTACATGCTATTGCCTAATCCATGTTAAATTGTCACAGGAGATAGTTGCCTTATTGTGATGCTGTCCTCCTGCTTAACAAATTCATAGAAGAGTATCTGTGAAATTTTACATGCAGAGTTAAAATATCCTCAATTCTTTTAATTTATTGTCACTTACTGTATTTCCCAGCATTAAAGGATGAACTGAACATTGTGTCCAAATGAGTCTGGAATAATACATTTAAAACCATAAAATACAATAATAATAATAATAATAAAACACTCTGATTTAAATGATTAGATTTTTGAGTATAGAATTGCATATGCACAGGTAGAATGACATACTGTGAATAATTACAGATGCAGCAAACAATTGGGAAAGCTGGAATGATAAGAATTAAGTGTACTGTGAGAAAGACTCATATTGTGCAGAACAGTTACTACAATAGATTTCATCTATTGGCAGCCATGAAGTGGACTAAGCAGGATGGATTTACAGGCAAGAAAAGCGGTACAATGAAGAGGAAGAATACATCACAGTTAATGTGCATACTGAATACTCAACATAAACAAGAAAAAGAGCTTCTCTGATTATAAAGACTTGTGCCAGGCAGCTGCTGGGAATGTGCTTTTCTGTCCTGCTCCCACACAGGTGCATCCATCTCCAGCACACTCTGTGGTACTCAGTGCAGATGTCACTACAAGTTCTGAGATAGAGCCTCTTCAGCTTAGGGAGTAATAATATATTCTAAATAGAAAGTTGTTAAGCTTTTTGTGACAAAAAAGTTCTTCCTGTCTGGCTGCATTTCAGGTTTTTTAATCTCTTCAAATGAATTCTCAGCTGATGCCCAGAGGAGCATTTCTTGTCAGCATTTTGTTCTCTAAAGCTTGACCAAATTGTACTTCTTTTAAAGGTTTAAAGGCTCTGTCAGTGAGGCATTTTTTCACTGTCAGCTTTTTAAAGATATTTTGCATTACATTACATTCAGCGATGTCTAAGGATGCATCACAGTAATGTGTGCCTTTTAGTTACATTAAATAGTTTTGTTTTACATTATATCATATCATAATCCACATAAAATTATAATATTTGTTTCTGAGAATATAAAACAAATAAGGATATTGTTTTTGCTCCCTGCCATGCACACTGAGTATTCAATAGAGAACCTATGCATAGAAATGTTTCAGGTTATAGGCAGAAGACAGGTGAATACCAAAAAATTTGCTTAAGTTAGCATGTAGACATCAAAAAGCTCCATCATGACAAAAAAAAGAAAATACAGTGGAACCTTGGTTTGCGAGCATAATTCGTTCTGGAAACGTGCTTGTCGTCCAAAGCACTCGTATATCAAAGTGAATTTCCCCATAAGAAATAATGGAAACTCAGGTGATTTGTTCCACAACCCAAAACTATTCATATGAAAATGATTAATACAAAATCCATCCATCCATCCATTTTCCAACCCACTGAATCCGAACACAGGGTCACAGGGGTCTGCTGGAACCAATCCCAGCCAACACAGGGCACAAGGCAGGAACCAATCCTGGGCAGGGTGCCAACCCACCGCAGTTAATACAAAATATAAAGTAAAAATACATAAAACAAATTAACCTGCACTTTACCTTTGAAAAGAGTCATGGCTGGTGTGAGTGAGTTTCTAAACTCTTGTGGGATTGCACCCAATGGAACGACACACGGAAGAGCGTCCCAAAGCAATCGCAGTCTCCCAGCGCTGTAGCAGTTCACCGTAAAAGCGAATCCGAAAAGATCGTGGACATGCTATATGCGCCTGCAGTCGATGGGTGATACAAGGTACAAGAAACATTATAAATGTGCAGGGCCCTGCCTGACTTCTGTGTCTGTGTATAAATAACCACGCTGTTGCTGTTTCAAGCTGAATAAAGCTGGTGTTGCTAAAGTACTGAGAGTCAGCTTCGTGTTTTAGAGGGCAAGACGGGGACTCGCACGTCACAGCACACACACACGAGCGCGCGCGTGCACACACAAATACACGCGAGCGAGCGAGCACACACACATGCGCGCGCACACACAGTCACAATGCTAATGCTGTAGTGAACAGTATACGCTCGTACGGATGTTGACTACATGAGTGAGGCACACCAACTCAGACGGAGAATAGGAGACGATTGCCCACAATCCCGCCGCGAGAGAGACAGAAGAACCATCTGCTCAGTTGTGATCACATGACGCTCAGCAGAGAAAGCATATACATACTACTCGTACTGCAAGACCTCGCTCGTTTGTCAAGATCAAAATTTATTAAAAATTTTTGTTCATCTTGCAAAACACTCGTAAACCAAGTTACTCGCAAACCGAGGTTCCACTGTAACTTATCACTGCCCAAATCAATCAACTGACACATCAGGCCATTGCAAAAATGCCAAAGATAACATCTATGCTTAAAGCATTGGTGGAAGAGGGAAATTGTTGAAATGCTACCCATGTCATAAATGTCAGGTGAATTGAGCATTAAGGCAAGTATGACAGTTTCAAAAGGTTTCTTCTGCTTATCCATCTTGTGCAGCTCTTTTCATAGCAATGACCACAAGCTTAGTTTTAATGATGTCAGTTGCGCAAACTGACCACCCCAGACCAAGTCTGACATAAGGATATGAAGTATTTGAATAAAAATAAGTAAATAATAACTTTAACCTTTCCAAACCTAGTACAGGGGCTCAATATAAAAATATAAAATAAATTAATCAGAGATCAAGTGCAAAGTCTTGATGTGTAGCGTGGCTTCAGTCTGAGGTAAATAGAAACATAGATACCATATTTTTTAAAAGCTAAATACATACAAATAATGAATTGAGATAAATGAAGGAACATTATAAATTGGAAGACCTAAAAAAGGTACTTATGGACTGCATCAAGTGCTAATAAAGTACGGAAATGAAAATGAAATAGCCTCAACAGTAATATTGATGTATGAAGAGTCAGAATGAGCAATCAAAATTTCATGTAAAAGGGGTGAATATGTTCACACCAGGGTTTGAGAATGAAGTGGTGTCAAACAATACATACAATATTCTTTAAATGAGTTAAGAAGAAAAATAATGAAATTACAAGGTACTATGGCAGTAAATGGTCTAAAATAAAGGAAAGACATGGTCAGTTTGTATATCATGCATCACTCTTGGCTACTCTTCTAAGCAGGTTGTACTTTAGGCAGACACTTGGCATTACACCTGTGTTATTCTACAGGTCAACATATTTAGTTTCTTTTTTCTCAATTTCCTTCTTATGTTTTGTACTCATGCTCTTATAATAAGAACGTTTTTGATTGTTTTCTGCCTTGGCCTGTGCTTACATTTTTGCCATTGTTATATTTTTAATCTTTTTTTGTATCACTTCTGAGAGCATTCTTCATTTTTTTTTAAAATATGGTTTGGCATTCAATCATCATACTATGCTGAGGATGTTTTCAACATGTCTCTGCAACCTCCTGTTGGGAGTTCTGCATCAGTGAAGCATCATTTAATCATTGCCATTTACAGGTCAAGTCTCACCACATTGGCACAAATTCTCTGTGGCTATGAATGTATGACTCCCCAACAAAAAGCTAACCATAAATGCACAGCATGGGATGAGGAATGGTGAAAATAATGTGAGAATGTAGTAATGTAGCTGTTTGGAAGTAAAAATGCCAAAGTGTGAATGGCCATGTAGCAAAATATTACTTAAAATACTGGAAGGATCTAATTTGATTGATCAGCTGATGCAAGTGCAGTCACTGAAAGGACAGACTTATTTTAAAATCATGTGGGACAGGTGCGAATACAAACGGCTGAAATGAGTTTCCTCCGCAGGGTGTCTGGGCTTACCCTTAAAGATAGGGTGAGAAGCTCGGTCAACCAGGAGGAGCTCAGAGTAGAGCCACTGCTCCTCCGCATCGAGAGGAGTCAGATGAGATGGCTTGGGCATCTGATCAGGATGCCTCCTGGACGCCTCCCTAGTGAGGTGTTCTGGGCACGTCTAACCGGGAGGAGGCTCCAGGAAAGACCCAGGACACGCCGGAGAGACTGTGTCTCTCAGCTGGCCTGGGAACGCCTCGGAATTATCCCAGAAGAGCTAGTAGAAATGGCCGGGGAGAAAGAAGTCTGTGCATCTCTGCTCAAGCTGCTGCCCCCGCGACCTGATCTCGGATAAGTAAAAGACAATGGATGGATGGATGGGACAGGTGATGATGTAGTAAGGATTAACCTAAGAATGAGCAGTTCAGTTGTTTTGGAGAAAGTGGAGAAGTTTTGCTTTTAATGAAACCTGCTGAAGACTCGGCAGTGATAGTTAAGTTCAGATGAACATGAAAGAAGTTCTACAGTTTGCCCCCTATTTTGACTATTGAAAGGGCTTCCCTGAAAATTTAAATTAACTTAAAGTTTAACCAAATGTGTGATGTATGAGAATATGATGTGGCCAATAAAGATGAACCCTAAAGCAAAATTTGAAAGGATTGACATCCAGCAAGTGGAGATCAGGGATTCAATAGAGTTGAGAAAGGCAATCAGGAGAAAATGGCATGGAAGCAATCATTTTTGCAGTTTGAAAAAACAGGATGAGAAAGGAGGAGGAAGAAGATGTGGGTGGAAGTGAGCTGGCTAGCATAAGAAGAATGTGAACAGCCCTTAAGGATCCCCCAGGCTGTAAAAAATAAAGGGGGAGAATTTGGGAATCTTGTGGCAATATTGAGTAAAACTGTAAAGGACTAATGGAGGCTGAATATTTTAATGGTGTATAAACACATTTAGATAAAATGGGATTCTTTCATATCTATTCATGTGCAGAATTTCAAGTTTATTTAACAGTTCTATAAAATTAAAAAAGGCTAAACATATCCAAAAAACAACACTATATAAATATCAGAGAACTGTGTCACTAGATTGTTCTTTGTGAATAAAATGAATACAGTAGACAAGGAGTTCCTGTATTCATTATAATTCAAAAAAGATTCTAATTTAAACAGTATTTTTAATGAATAGAGCAAAACTTAACAATGTTTTCTGTGTCAGTGTGTTCGAAGCACTTGTGTACCCAACTTCTTTACCACTTTTTTTTAATGTCTTCATAAAACAAAGTTCTGCACATCTGGGCAGTGCTTGAACTTTTGACTTATATACTAATTTATCCTAAGCGTTTTTTCGAAACTGCTGCTAGGTTAATAATGTTTGACTCATCCGGTGCCATAATACTTAAAATAGTGTCTTCACCAAGACTTATATGGATTTTCTAGTTTCTGATAGGTGTTCAGCAATTCACAGACCGAAACAAGGACCACAAAGCTAATGGTAACTCCAACACTGTATTTTTAGTCAGAAAATCATATAGAGATTTCTTTGTTTTTAACAAGACACTAATGAATCATTTGCTTCTGCATCTCTTCATTCACTTAACAAGTGCATACTCTGTAATTGTCTTTCTAAACAAGAAAGTGTGACAACAATAGAAAATATAAAATATCCAGAGAAAAACACTTCTTTCTCTTTCAGTTTTAAGGATAAACTGTGATATTTAAGTACATTTAGATTCAAAATTAAACAGACATTAATTAAGGGTGTGTCAGAACGGAATTGCTACTTATTGGATAACCAAGCTCACGATTAAACATTGTAGGATACATGTTAGATGTGTGGTCCTTTATAAATGGTAAAATTGTAGGATTCTTTATGAGGAATCAAGAATTCATTTCATGATATATAAATTAAAAATGTAAAAAAAAAAGTAAAATAAGATAAACATAAAAAAGGTAAAAGTACAAAATATTTCAACTGTGGTTATCAGGTTATACTGTGTCTGCTGAAGTTCAACCAACCACCATGACTAGAACCTATGAGATGCCACAGATTGGAAAAAAATGTTTAAGCAAGCTGAACTCAACAAATGTTCCCGCATCCCTCATATTAAATGGACCTTATTAACATTGAGGAAGTGTGGAAACAGCTCATCTGTAAGAAGCTAAAACAGTGGTTCTTATGGTAGAAGCAGGCCTACAGTTTTGCAAATTCTGTTTTATTTTTCAGAACA
This sequence comes from Erpetoichthys calabaricus, assembly GCF_900747795.2. NCBI lineage: Eukaryota > Metazoa > Chordata > Cladistia > Polypteriformes > Polypteridae > Erpetoichthys > Erpetoichthys calabaricus. The sequence goes on from NC_041396.2 coordinate 81,086,225, forward strand.
TAGTAGGCAGGAACTTACTGCTGATGCCCTAAGCTGTGTTGATCTTTAACATACACCATCAAATATACAAAATATTGTATTTTAATGCAGTAGTTGACACTTCATCAATTATGTAGAATCCTACCTCACTTTGGCTTACATGACTTTTGTGATGTCTCATTAAAATTTGAACTATTTCATAGTACAATGTAAAACTCACCTGTGATAACCCTGATGCTAGCTGTTTTGCAATCATAATAATCACAAATTTAATATTTTGTGCATTTTTTAACCTTCAAGTTAACAAAAGCTAAAGTAACACCATGTTAGTATATTCTGGTTATAAAAATATTCTTCTGTTCCATAACTATAAATAAAATCTCATCAGTTAGGCTGTATTAGTGTTCCCCATTATTTATTTCACATTTTCACAGTTATGACCCTTTAACTTGTTATTCTGACTTTCCTGATTCCCTTTCCATTCCAGTTTGCTGCTACGCAGTTCAGTCAGAACAACGTTAACCATGGTATGGTCACCACGCTCCGTGTCACAAAGGACACATCATCTCAAGCTAGTTCCATGAATTTGTATATTAGTTTGCTCCAATGGCCTGCACTGTTATAGTCAGTTTATTTATTACATTTTTTTCTGAGCGTTCTTTAGACTTTTACGAAAGTTCTCCATGTAGAATAGGGGTTTGAAGCCTAATGAATCTATTACTGACATTGGCTTTTTGCTTTATATTAGTCTTTGACAACACCATTTTGTTTTTCCACAGCTGCTACCATTTTGTGGAAATTCTGTTGTTATTGTTTTGTTAGGCATGGTCAACCAGAAGTGTGTGGTATTGCTAAGTCAAAGGTATAAAGGTTAGCATGTGTACAATTGTTGACTGTTAAAAAGAGTTCTCAGTATAGTTTTTCTTCACTTGTTTTTCTGTTTAACGGTTCTTTGTGTGTGTTTTCCAGACGAATAATTTTGGTTTGGTGTTTTGGGTCAGACGTTAAAATTTATTATGTCTATGTTACTTTTGTTCAAAAAATAAATCAGGTACAGTCCCCAAAACTCAATATAGCAAGTTGTGAGCATGTAGAATGTGTAGCATACCTTTACATTTACATTTTCTTTAACTTACAACTTACACTTGCAACATTTGAAAGACACAATTGATTACCTTTCGTTTTATTTTTTTCTAGTTGGAGCACAGGCAGGTGAAGTGACTTGAACATGGTCACACAGTGTCAACATTTTAACTCACAACCTCAGGTTTATTCCAACCAGACAGTGCTATATATGTGTATAATAAATCATTAACAGATAACGACCTGTAGTGTTTTTCTATGAATAATTTCTGGTTAAATTTAATCATTTGCAGCAGCAAATTTCAAATAAAGCTCGTCTCAGCGTATTTACTCATTAAATGCCAGTTAAAGCCTGTAATGCTTTCATGTTTAATCTGAATTTTATTAATAATTTACACACTATGAATGAAAATATAAAAGAAGGAGATCAGTAATATTTTTGGATAACAGGTATTAAAAGCAATTCTAGTTTTATTTTTCATTTTTATTTGCACATACATATTAAAAACTTAAAAAACACAAAACATAAAATTTTGCTTAAATTATTCTTTTTTACTACATAGACTGTTTATTTATTTATTTGCTGTGAATGCTGAAAGGACAGGAGTCTTGCAACCTTGTTGAATGAATTGGTAATTACTTGTGTTTTGTATAAGCTGCAGAAGCCATTAGTCAAATTTGTCTGAGATTGGAAAGCTACGTCAATTATACGTCAATTATAATTAGACCAGACCATTTGTCTCAAACATAAGGAAATACAGAAGGAACAGAACTCTAAATAAAGCTTTTACTAGCCCACACGTACAAAGATAATCAAAGGATCTGAATTTCAGCCACACCTGAACCCACAAGTTTATCCATAAGTAAGGAAATGGCAATGCTTTCCCAAATGCAGTTGGGTACATCTGTCAGCTCAAATACAACTGAAACAAAATAGGAGTAGACCTCCAAATGACCATGTTCAATTGTATTAGTCCAGATATATAGTGAGAAACAAGATTTGGATTCCAAATACACCTTAACTATAATCAACCTGAAATAATTAAAGAACTGAAACAAAGCTTTGATCAGTTAGAGCCCTGAGCTCAGATACTTAAAGAAGTTAGAGCAGTCAAATCATACTTACAAGATAAGACAAAAAAAGACATAGAAGAGAAACAGAATCCCAAATATATTACATGTCAAATTCAAATATCGTCATATAGCAAGGCTACATACGGTGAAGGGAAAACACTTGTTCATCTTCTTTCTGGTTATCGCCTCAACATTGCGCAGTGATTTGGATGGCTTGCAGAATTCATGCAGGCACTAGAGCCGCCATCTAAGTTGAAGGACCCCACCGGGCAGGATTCCCACCTGCCTAGGGTTAGCATCATGTTGCTGGTGCTGGTGGAAACATCTGGCTTTTAGAAACGATGGCCACTAAATGAGAAAGGAGAGAATCATGGGAGACGGAGCAAGAAAGCACCTATCTCAGCTAATTAGGAAAACCAAGAACAAACTTCACCCAGATGACAGTTAAGCAGACGAATGCCATCAGAGGCAAGAAATTGGGACTTTATACCAGGCTCTGTCATTCTAGGGTTGACCCTTCTGGTGAGTCGAACTGATTTCCCTTTAATTGGGATAGTGGTGAGCAAAATATAGACATTTGATGACCATCCTCTGATTCCAAAGCCTTTGTGTCTAAAGTGATAGAATGAAACTTTCTGCCCTGTTAACTGTAAACTGCAATCTATATATATACCGTATATAGATCCTTTCCTTTACATGTTTTTCAATATGTACTAATTTATGCGCACATTCCAGATGGGAGAGAATTCATTAGATAGCTCAGGTGAGTATAGGCATCCATGAGGATTAAAGGTAACCAATAGTGCACACCATCGCCTTTTTCGTAATCTAAAGTAAATCATGATTGTATGTGTAACCATAGTGAATATTAAAAATGCACTTTCTTTTTTTTGCTTAATTTACTGTTTTGCTGTCACTGTTTAGGGAATAGTGGGAGAAGAGAAAGAGGATTTGAACTGATATAGCTTGATCTTGGTGATCTTCCAAACAACATCCATCTCTCCTACAAAGTGTAGCTTTCACTTCTTTTTTGTTTTAATCTGAGTTATTAAAGGAAACCAAATTCTTGCCAAACCTTGCCTGAACATACCATTTTAGCTACTGAATAATTAAACCTTCATTAGAACCCGCAGCTCAGATACTGCATTGAAGAAATTAGAGAGAAGATGGATTGCAGGTACATCTTAGCCAAAAACCAAGAAAGGAAAGAGGCGGAGTAGGCATAGAAACACAGCCAAACCTACAAAAAAACGATCAGATAAGAGAGGAAAACGGCTGATGAGCCATAGTCCAGCTAACACACCATGAATTGCTGCATTGATTTCCAAGCCTTCACAAAGTGTAAAGGTTTTTTCAAAGGAACCTATTTATATAAAGCTGTAAGTACAGTATAGAGTGTTCTTATCTATTTTGTGTATTTTTTTATTTACATAGTGGCATTTATGGGAACAGTTTAAGAAAAAAAGAAAACAATAAACCTTGTCCATGTTCCATTCCATTGTACCTCTGAGTGAGGCAACAGCTGGGAGAGCTTAAGGCAAACAAGTTATCGGGCTGGCACCAAACAAAGCTCCTGGCCACTCAACAGAAAGATCATTAATTATCTGCTGTCAGAATTCTTGCTTTTGGTTAATGGAACAGCTGCACTGCAATCCTTCATGCTTCCACAATCATTAATAGGATTAACTGGCCCGAGTAGTAATCAAGCAACGTGAACAAGATTTTTCCATGATGAATGATAGTGAGTGCCCCACAAACAGAATGGATTTCTTTTGGGTTAAGTAAGCTTTCTGAAGATTCTACTAACTAACTTAGGTAAAACGTTTCACATATATGTCTTTTCATTTTGTTTTTTTTTCATGCAACTCTTTACAATGCACGCTTCTTAATTATTAGCTAGTCTTCCTTACTCTGATTTTGGGAGTGTCCCAGTCCAGCTAAATTACCTCAGATATTAAAGAGAAGGAAAGTGTTCGAGGAATGATACATTGCATACACAACTTTAACTTGGATCAGACTTGCAAAGAATCTCTGGAACCTGAACCATTTCCATGTTGCAGCCCTTTACATTTCTATCAATGGTTAGGAGCATGTTCTGAATACAACACGTTGCCACACCCATCACATGGCTAACCACCCAGATTGGGACCCAATTGCAGCCATGCAATGGGTGACACCTCAACACCACACTGGAAAAGTGTTAGGTTTTTTACCGTGGTTAGAGTGCCAATCCTGCCACCAAGCACTAAGTTCTACCTGCAAGTTGGAGGACCTGTTTGCAGGGCTGGATGCCGGTTAACGTCATACCCAGGATGAAGCAATTGCAGGTTAAAGGCCTTGCTTAGGGGTACAACAGAATAGATTCACTTCTGGCATTTAGAAATCAGAGGATGTACCATGCTGTATGCAGAGAGCTTCAAGAAAAACAGCAATCCATTCTTTTCAGGCAAAACTAATTTTAAGGTTGAAAATGTGAGTAAGCACGGTAATATTAGACTGTTACTTATACCAGTCACCATAACCATAGCCAATGGATATGTAGTTCTGGATCATTTCATAAAATGTACAACTTTTAAAGAAAAATGTACACTGCTGCAGCAGGGAACTTCTGTCAATTGTCAAGGCAAGAATGATCTAAAGTCTTCAGCAGCTTGTTCATCACGTGTGATGGCTTGAATGCTTCAACAATGTTGCTGTCAGAAATTTCCAAATGTTCAGTCTTATGAAATGGACATTATTGAAATTAGAGTGCTGTACTCTAATACAGGCAATCTTGCCTTATTCAGTCACAGAAAGGGCACAAGAGGAATCTCATAAAAAATAAGATGCTAACCATTAATCGATATATATTATGGGGTCCTAACAGGTATGTCAGAGGTTGTGAAACTGCTCCTTTCTATTAGCCCAAACACTACAGAGTGTGAAGTGTGAAACTCACCTTTAACATGAGGGTCCATTTAATGATCCAAGCATAAAACATTTTAATGCAACAGTATACACAGATCACTGGCTCTGGTCAACTAAAAGTGTAAAGGACACATTGCACCTCAGAATAATCCTGAAGGTCATACTAATAATGTTTTTGACAGAGAAACTAATTGTTGGGGTCTATCTAAACCTGAAAACAAAATTTAAGAATGCAAAATTAATGCAGTATTTCAGCTAATTTCTGATAAAATATATACTGTATATTAGAAAAAGACCACACATCAACATGACATAATCATATACCTTGAGTGTTAAGAAAGGCACCTATTAAATAAAAAAGAAGTATTTACTAAAATATTCTCTTCCAAGATATCGATTGTGTTTGTATAGTGTTAGGAGATGGAGTGATATGCACTCGTGTACAACAAAACTTTACACGTAAACATTCTTGTAAATAGTTGCAGGTAATCCTCCACACTGAATATAAAGCTGAATTTACAGAAAGCATACCTGGACTACCAGGGGCCTCATGTATAATGCCGTTTGTAGAACTCACACTATAACATGGCATAAGCACAAATGCGGGAATGTGCGTACGCACAGAAAAATCCAGATGCAGGAATCTGTATGTACGCAAACTTTCACGTTCTTCCACTACATAAATCCCGATCAGTGTGAAAAGTAACACACGTGCATGCGCCTTCTGTCCCGCCCCAACTCCTCCCAGAATTACGCCTCTTTGAATATGCAACTCAATATAAATAGCCTTCTGTGAAAAGACAATGGGAAAAGCACGGGGGAAAATATAAGAAATTCAGCGAATACCAAGTGGAGGCAAAGGAAAAACGTACTACTGTATTTGTTGGTTTAAACAGTGGTATGATCAACAAAAGGAAGTTGATCGAGTGACAGAGTGTCAGAGAAACTCGAAAGCTCAAGTTCACAAAGTCGCACAGTGCCCAAAATAAAAAAGAAATCACATATCAAAGTCGCCGTGAAAAGGCGAGTCGTAGCCCACCGTCTGAGTGTCATATGAAAGCGTATTAGGGTACAGACAAAAGAAATAGGAACACAGTCGGAAAAAAAGCACGAAATGTCAACTTTAATCTCAAAATTTCCACTTTAATCATGTAGTTTATTTTGCCATTAAAGTAGAACATCATAAACTTTATCTTAAAATCGTTTAATTTACTAGTTTCTCAAATCCCATTGTAACTAAAGTAGCACGTTAAATGGTTTGTTCTGTATTTGATCTTCTATGTGCTCTATGTGTGTGAATCACTACCTGCTTCTGAAATGGGCTTTCTGTTTCTCCGACAGGACACATAATCCATTACATTCGTGATATTACAGCTCTCTGAATAATTAAAATACTGAGAGGTATATGTGATATCTTTTTCATGATGATAGGAATGAAAGCATGTTATTAAACATGGGAACACGGTGGCACAGTGCTTGTTCATGTCTCACGCAAGAGGCTTGCTACGCATTGTGCGACCTTCGATGAAATAATTTATTACAGAAGTACTGTCTCTTTCAAACGTACTAACCTCCAATTCCTGTCCTTACTTTTCCAAATACCCAATCGCCACACAATCAGCTCTGTAACAGACGTGAAGACATTTGTAAGCTTAGAATGCCGATTCTTCAAAACTTTTAAGCAACATTGAAATATCTTCGCAGTACATGTTTAATTATTCTATCCATCTATCCTTCCAGTGTCGCGTCAGCACCAGCAAGAATACAACGCAATGCAGGAACAATCCCTGAACTAGATAGCGCTGCGGCACCGTGTCCTCACATGTTTAATTATTAACAATACAGATTATTTAAATGAAGTTAAAGTTGTATCTGTATAATATAATCAACATATTTTGCTGCATTTCATCTTAAAAATGATATCGTCATCATATGTAAATACGCGCTGTATAAAGTGGCGCAGGTTGTGCAATATTATAACTGTAGTGCAAGTTTACAGTGACGTAATTGTACTTATAAGTACAAACAGTTCTACAAGGAGCGCTTGATGGACTGATTGAGTGCATTTATAGTTCTTGGGAAGAAACTTTTTCTAAACCGCAAAGTCCGTACAGGGAAGTCTCTGAAGCGTTTTGCCATGGCTGAGACAGCGTCTGCTTCATGCTGTATACCGATAATTCTCTTTCTAATCAGCTGCTGCTGTGATTCCCCACTCAGATAGAGTGATATAAATACTCCGAGTGGTGCAGTGAGAGTAATATGGAAAAAGATGATCTGCTGTGGCAACCCTTAACGGGAGCAGCTGAAAGAAGAAGAAGATGCAGTTATAATAACAATGCTAAAGCAGTTATGGTATTTGGAATACTATGGCCATTCCCAGGACCATTATATTGCTGCAGGTTAATTACAATCAGATGCATTACACTAATAAACAATATGCAGTTAGTTTCAGTGTATTTATAAAGTCGAGTCAGGAATGTGGAACTAAGAAAGAAAGAGTGACCACACAGGAACAGTAGCACTGCTTTGACGCTGGGTGCCACCAGTTTGCAAAACCGAGCGGAGAAATTGCGTACGCCAGGGTATGAGGTACTGTGGAAATGTGTGTGGCTTTACGCCAAGTTTAGGTTTTATACATCGCGATTTGAGTGTGGAAACGTTCGTACGCAACATTTCTGTGCGTACGCACTGTTTATATATGAGGCCCCAGGTCTGTAAAGCTGGTAACCAGCAGACTACCAAATGCATTTACAATTTGTCCACCCTGTATAGTAAAACAGAAGCTGAAAAGATCTTGTAGTAACACTGATCTGTTCCAAATCAGTATAGTGTTTCAGAGTAAGCTAAGAGTGACAGATTCGATCGTAATCAGTTGATTTGTTTAGGAGTAACTTTATGTAACTACATACCTAAAGACACTGAAACATACACCACACTGGAAATATTTAAATCCTGTTCAGACATTCCTTTTTTATTAAATTTATTAAAAGCAAGTAACATTCCATACAAACAAATCAAACTTAATAAAACTAAATTCAATTCAACCCCTACCCAAGAGAAAGAGAGGAAGGCCAACAGGCAAAGTAAAACTTTAAGAGTAGTAAAGAGGGAAGAGAATCCTTTTCCCCAATATAAAAGTTTATTCTGTCCAGACATTCCTAACACATGTAATTCTCTTGCAATTTTGAAAGCACTGCAATAATGTCTTCCATAATAGGTATGACGAAATTAACAACCAATTTCTTCTTCCACTATCCTCCAAGACTGCCCTTCCAACTCACTGCCTCTGTTACTTTGGGACTCCTATCATCATAGGAAAGTAAAAGCGGGAATTAAACCAATGACGTTAGGCACATTCAACAACAGCTCTACTACTATTAAAGCACTTCGGCTGACACCAGGAAAATGAATGATGTAAGATAAGATTTTATAGTATAACTCAGGGAAAATGTGTGAAAATGGTTTGTTGTTGATTTGTCGAGTTATGATCAAGCACTTGTCTGTGTAACAAGATGATACTTGCTATGCACAATTAGCAGACTAATGAGCTTAAGATGCTGGGCTTGATGATCCTCGCTTCTAGGTTACATTTTCTTCCTTTGGATACATATTTCATGTGTTTTTTAGTTTTTTTATATTATCATTCTTAAGGACCTTCTGAGCTGCAGTGTAGTCTCTGTGTTTAAGTCACTCAATAACATATCAGACTTATTTAGAACAGGCGGTTGCAGTGATTAATTGTCTGTTCTTTATACACAAATAAAGGTACAACTCTCTCGCTCCACAGGAATGAAATAGAACTGCTTTTTTTAGAACTTCTAGTATTAATTCTTTGCTTTCTTGGCAACAATTGTAAGTTTTCACCATTAAAAGAATGTTTACCCAATCTATCGACACTTACCTGCCTTACAATAATGATTTCAGTATTTATGTCCTGTTATTTGTGAGATAAAAATAAACAAATCAACATTTTTTTTTCCTGAGAAACAGTCCATTCATTCCCAATAAGCTCATTGATCTTATTCACCTAGTTTCTCAATATTTTGGGGCCATTAGGGTGGCTGCAAGGTGTCACAACTTATACAGGCTAATACAAACTGCACGGGATATACTGTAAGTGAGATTCTTTTCATATGTAGTTTCCCATCATATATAAATATCTCCAAGAAGCAGGAGAATTTCACGCTGATTTTTCAGTAACACTAAATAATACACTGCTGCAACTCATAAAAATGGGAGTTTCAGATAAAAGTGCCATGATGTCCAAGCCTGGCTTTTTTAGATAGATTTTAACAGGTAGCATGCACATGTGGCTTAAGACATCACGTTCAATCCACAGCTCTGACTCACTCTGCAGCTCTGAGCAAGTCACTTAACATATCTGTGATAAAATTAAACTTGTCTAAATTTATGAAATGCACTGGCTGTGCTATTCATCTAAGACGGGTTTGAAATCTAAGTAATCAACGGAGACCTCAGCATTGACATTTGCAGTTCACCATGCAATATGTATGTCTCTGTTGTATGTCATTTGCTATTGGATTCATAAAAGCAGTGTTAATGTTTGTGATGTGCTGTCTATTGGAATAACAAATGAAGTGCATTTTATTACTAAAAATGTTTCTGATGCAGAATTTTTTGGAATGACAGAGACACAGCAACCGGACAGACACACTTTTCCTTTTATTAATGTGGATAATAATGCTGCTTGCTGTGAAAAGATGCTATTTAACAGTTGTTTCTGCTTATGCCTGGATCTAAGAGCTAGAAAAAAAATGTCATAAGGGGAGTTGTGGAAAATCAGAGATAAATTTGTTAAAAATAGAATGGCATGCGCAATCCATTCACCGCCAAGGATTAAAGGGATTTTTTCATTTTCATCTTTTCATGTTCTTTCTTTGCACTTCCCACATGTGCTTTACATCACTGGCTGGAGCTTATCACTGGGCTGCCTAAAGTACACTAGTTTATTATTAAAGCCTTGAGACCATTATTAAATTTCTCTCTAGCATGGCAGCATGTAAGAAGCCAGACCCCCCTTTCTATGTGAACTTTATCCCAATACTAACTCTGAGTTATTAATAAGTCATTTTGAAAGGTTTAACCTCCAGAAATTGAAGAATTTCTTGGAAGTCAGGTCAGCCCCATGATAACTAGGCTCTAAAGTGTTGGTATGATGTCCCATATCTGCACCACAGTAGCCACACTGCCCTGCAGATCACTGGGCTTTCAACACACCACTTCAGTAGACTTCACACATTTCAAAGTAAGATGTAAAGGTCAGAGGAGGACTGTATAAAACACGGAAATTAAGTGTACAGATGTCAAATTATATGGAATGTGACTTTATGGCTACAGCAACTGAAGGCAATGCCATATAAAGTATCTGGAAGGTAAAGGCTGCAGTTAAGTGTACATGAGGGAATGTATAAGGGGATGTTCACAGAATTGGCATCTGACAGAAAAAAGAGTAACTATTAATCATTATACCTATTAATAGTATAATCTAAGTGTTATGTTCTACAAATTCAAATCAATGGAACCTGTCATCTGCCACCCTATTTCGAAAAGAAGCAGCCACCTTTGACTTATAAACTTTGTGACCAATTAAACTGCTGCAACCAATAATTTCATTCCATTTTAAAGAAAAAAATTATGTAATAAAGAGGTAGTAATGATTCTAAAACAACTACCAATAAATGATTTAAAAGTCTAGATTGTCCACAATGTTATCATCAGGTACATCATTAGCATTGTTTGGATCAAATCCACCGTACATCGTGCAGCATCTTCTCTGGGGTAGCAATTTCCAGAAAAGTACCCCTGACATATTTCACACATGCTCTATATGAGACAAGCCTGAACACACATTAAGCGGGCATTCACTGAAGATATCAGGCATATGTAGTCAGACATTTATTATTCTGTTGTAAAATGGTGACAGGATCTTCAGGAGTTGTTGTTTCACAATCAATCTACCCTTAATGAGCACTATAGAATGCAGCCAGAATCTTAACTAGGAAAAAAAATCTGAACACATCTCACTAATTTTAGCGTTATTACATTGGTTACCCGTGTCATTCAGAAATTACTTTTAAATACTACTAATGGTTTATATTGGTAGATTTTGGAATGCCTGTTCCCCTTACCACCAAGTTGTAATCTTAGATCTACGAATGAAGGTCTGCTTATAATTCCAACAGCCAAACCTGTAAAAAGTGGTGAGGCAGCCTTTTGCTATTATGCACCCAAAATCTGGAATACTTTACTTATAGAAATTCGCCAGGCTCGATGATGTCCTGCCTACAGAGGAGAACTCAAAATCAGAAAGCGGCCATTGACTAAGAAGGGCAGGCAAGTTAGAAGCAATTGACCCAGGCAGCATATGCTTACAGGTACCCTTAGTAGTAATGTTACACTCCACCTCTTCCCACCTTGCCTGCAATGGCAGTCCCCTTTACAATAAACTTCCACCAAATATAGGCTTTATGGGCATTCAAGCCTTTTTATTCTTTCTTTGAGCAGTTGCTCAATTAAGAGTGTTGCCTTAATTGCCTGTCTGCAAAGTTGACTATTGTGATTAAATCATGTTATAAAAGCAGCTTATTTGGGTTTGGGGAATGAGTGGGGCTGCGGTGGGTTGGCACCCTGCCCGGGATTGTTTCCTGCCTTGTGCCCTGTATTGGCTGGGATTGGCTCCAGCAGACCCCCGTGACCCTGTGTTCGGATTCAGCGGGTTGGATAATGGATGGATGGATGGATGGATGGAATGAGAGGGGAGGACTTGCGTTTAACTGAGCCAGGTATGGAGAATTAGGTTTGGATGGTTTGTTTTTTATTAACAGAAATGTAATTGTTATTGAGCCAGCCATCCTGATTGCAATATTGAATTACTTGAACGGTGCTGTGTGTCTAGTTTTGTGTACTGTATCTGTTTAGCTAGATGGTTAATTATTGTTGTCCTTCTACCCTGCTCTGTTGTTGTGTGCAACTCCATTTTCTTTGGGATAACTTTGAAAATAAATGGAGTTGGTCTTTTAGATAGTTTAGTGCTTTTTGTGGTTCTTTCTTTCTCTCTGTCATTTGCATGTGGTGTATTTATGTACCCCAGGCCTGTAGTAGACTATAACAAGTTAGGGGCTTATCCAGGATCATTTTTGAATATTTTATGCACTTTTTCAGTTGTAATTGAATGTATTATGGCCAGACTGCTATTGGTGAACTTGTGTTGGCTTTAGAGTTAACCTTGTGTGTTTTGGAAGTGCTGTTGAATATTCAAAATGTTTTTCTGTTTAGGCCATCAATAACTGTGAACTTGCTTAGTCTGTTAGGAAAACTAGAAATGTTTTTCTTAATTATAATTTAAAAGGGTCCATTTTGGTATATTGTGGCATGTTACTTGTTCTCCTGCTTCTAGTGTTTTAATATGGATTTGCATGAGTTTGCTAGTGTGGCCACAGCTGATAAGCTTGACAATTATAGTAATGCAGACCTCTTTAATTATTGCTGACCTTTTGATATTTCATTATCTCGTCATGCTAGTAACAAAGTAATTAAATCTGAACTTAAGTGTAATTTATTTAATTTGGGGGGTTTGTGTATGGAATCTAATATTTGATTGCATGTTACTTATGCTGAGGTAGAAACCATATTGCTTTCAGAGGCCTCTGTTGTAAGTCATGTTAATGAAGGAAGTACAGGGCCACGTGAGGAGAGGGAATTTGTTCTGATGTTCCTTTAGAAAGTAATTCAGCTGGAGTTGGCTTGAAGGAACTTGATTTTGAATTTTAAATGTCAGGGGTTTAAATTATAAGCACTTAGATTTGAAAAACAAAGTCAGAACATGAAATACTGGCTATGGAAAATAGGAATAAGAAGGATGGAATTTACAACTTGTCTAATTACTCGACTTCATGAACTTGAAGTTGAAGCCTTGTACTGTCTCATATCATCCTAATCCTTCTAATGACTTTGATATTAGCAGACATTCATGTACTGTAGTTGTTCCATTTAGAGAAACTGAACTTTAAGGGTATTTTACAGTGTTTGAATGTGTTGCAACTGTTTTATATTTGCCAAAAGATGTCTGGAAAAGTCCAAAAGCTATTTTCTGCTCTTTTTACAGAACAGAGTTTGAATTACGAGGTTGTGAAAGGTGCTGCATTGCGAGCATAAGAGCTGGTTACAGAGGCGTATTGACAGTAGTTTAAAAATCATACGAGGGACATTCAAAATGTTTCCTCACTTTTATATTTTTGTTGGAAATGGTGAAGGTGGGAGGAGCAGTAATTGGGCATAAAAAAATTGGTACAACGCTGGGAACATTGCATCGCAAGTAAAGGTGACTATGTAGAAAAGTGATGTAATTTGTTTTTGAAATTCTTAATAAATAGAGTTATAAAAAAAGTGAGGAACGTTTTTGAACATCCCTCATAAAAATACAGGAGAATCAGATTTTTGTGGATTTTGAATGAGAATCCTTTGCTAGATGGTGTGCTTATCAAAGATCAAACAACTTCAACCACTCAGATTTAATTCTGCTTGAGGATTTCAAACATTGTCTTCCTGAATGAATTGTGACTTATTTCAATGAAGAGAAAGTTTTGAAAGTCTTGGAAGAACTATCTTAGCTGATGAATTTGTTCTTAGTCAAAAATTTATTTACAAATGTGCTCTGGAGAGAAAAAATTCAAACGAAAGGCTTGGTAGAGGTTTCATTGAGTCTTCTCATCAAAATCTAATACTGGATAAGGCAATAAAGTCTGGTAGTGTAGCTGCAGAACAAAATTACGTTCTTTACTGTTGAAAGCCAGGCCATATAATTTATGGTTGCAAAATGTTGAAAAAAGAAAATAATCCCAAGACTCACAAAGTGTGGCACTTGTTCAGTCTCACAAATATACCTGATGGGTTCTTAGTTAATAATTGTTATAAACCTTTTGTTACAAATAACTCTGTAACAATACCTGGTAACCCTGCTGATCAGAGGCATAATAAGTTTAAATGATATAGGTGTTGTTTTGTTAGAAGGAACTTCACCTCTGTCTGAAAAGACATCTAATGGGTCAAGTGTATTAGTGCAAGGCTTTGAAGTGGGCTATGTGAATGTTCCACTTTATTTTGTGTTTTTGAAATCTCATTTAGTATTGGGGCATGTTACTGTTGAAATGTGCCATTGTTTTCCAGTGGAGGGGGTTACATTCATATTGGGCAATGACTTGGCTGGGTGTAATCTCAAGATGCTGGTCTACTTATGATTCCAAGGATTAATAAAATAACAGTGGGAGGTCGAGCTTTTAGTTACAGGGCCCCTAAACTGGAATGATCTGCCTGCTATTATAAGAGATGCCCCATCGGTCTCAGCTTTTAAATCCCGGCTGAAGACTCACTACTTCAGTTTAGCATATCCTGACTAGAGCTGCTGATTAACTGTACAGACTGCATCTCTGTTGTTAGTCATTAGCACTAAAACATAAGTAACATGATAGTTATAATTGGATACTAACCCTCACTTATTCTGTTTCTCTTCTCGGAACTCAAATGTGGCACTTGGTGCCACTGCCCACCTACCAAGTTGTTTTGTCTGCCTAAGGTAAAATCATCCCTGATGGAGAATCACAAGAATCATGGGGTAGAGGGCTCCTTTCATTGGATTGGCTGGCCAAGCAATGTTTCAGCTGTGGAATGGCCAAATGGGGGAGGCAGCTTGATGGTCGAGGTCACCAGGACTCTAAACAAATCCAAATCATATTATGTGATATCATCTACTGTTAAATTCTGGTCCGTACTTGTAAAATTTTTACATTTTATACTGTATTGAGGTTTTGTTCTGTTCTGTGTATTGTATTGTATTGACCCCCTTCTTTTTGACACCCACTGCACACCCACCCTACCTGGAAAGGGGTCTCTTTGATCTGCCTTTCCCAAGGTTTCTTCCATTTTTTCCCTACAAGGGTTTTTTTGGGAGTTTTTCCTTGTCTTCTTAGAGAGTCAAGGCTGGGGGGCTGTCAAAAGGCAGGGCTTGTTAAAGCCCATTGCAGCACTTTTTGTGTGATTTTGGGCTATACAAAAATAAATTGTATTTTATTGCAATGTGTCACCTCTTCCAGGGGATACTGAAAAATCTATACCAGCCTGTTCTGATAAGCTGGCATGCCAATTTCCTAAAGTGTTTTCTGCATGTGTTATGACACGTGCACAGTCTAAAAAGTCAAGGGGTAAACAATTCTTAGCAGTTGGATGTGGATTTATCTGAAACGTCTTTTAATGATATTGATCAGAGGGCATCTGATTTCCATTTACCTGAATCTAAGAATCTGAATCTAAAAATGCAGACTGAGATTGTAATTGAAGACGTAATGCCTTGGTCACAAGAGAAGTTTACTGTGGAGCAAAAGAATAGCCCTGAACTTGGATCACTATTTTCCAAAAATGTCTTGAATGCCTGTTGCTTATTTTGTTTTAAAATAGAGCTTTGATGTGTGTCAACCATCTGAATAATTTTTCTGAATGGGATACAAAATCTCAAATTGTCATGCCTGCTTTATATTATTTGAATGTGTTATCGGTTATATGGTCATTTGGGAATAAAAATACTGCGGCATTTCTATTGGCCAGGGTTAAGGTCTAATGTTGAATGTTATTGTGAAACACGCTATGAATGTCAAATGGCTGGAAAACTAACCAAAAAAAAACTTCAGCCCCATTATATCCAATACTAGTAATGGGGAACCTTTCAAACAGATTAATTTTGTTGGGGCATTGCCAAGAACAATATCTGCGAAGCAGTTTTTGTTAACCATTATACACAAGATATTCCTTCAAAGAAAATGACCACCTCAGGTATTAAGGCTTTGATTTTTTTTTAATATTTGGCCTGCCAAAAATTTGCAGTTAGATCAAGAGTCTACTTTCATGTCAGAGTTGTTTGCCCAAGTTTTACAACAGATAGCAGTAAAGCATAGTCTGTGTTGTGTACTTAGTGTTTTCAGTTTGAGAGAGACTGGGATGATGGAATTCCTTTTGTATTTGCTGCAAGAAATGTTATTCAGGGTTCTCTTGGCTTTAATCCTCTGGAGCTTGTATTTGATCATATAGTATGGAAAACTTTAAAGCTGATGAAAGAGAGATTAGCATATGTAACTTTGGCAATACTAAACATGTTTTGGATTAGGTTTGGCTTTCATTACAAACCATATTATGCTTGTGAAATAGTTAAATGAATTTTGGAAGCCTCTTAAAGAAAAATTAAGAGAAATTTTGACACAAAATCATAGTCCAAGTTTTCTGGCAGGAGATGAAGTATTAGTCTTGTATGATACCCATCTTCTGCTTTGCAAGCTCATTTTTCTGGTCCTTATGTTATCGATAGAAACATGAGTGACAGGGATTATTTTATCTGCACTCTAGATCGTAAATGTATATCTCAGTTCTGTCATAGTAATATACTGAAACTGTGTCAAAGTAGAGAAGATGATTGCTTAAACAATAAACAGACTTAAGTTGTATTGCTTTGAAACCTCAGTGGCGTTAGCTATACTACTGACAAAAGAGAATGGGTTATCTGTGTGTGTGATGCACATGTTGTGAGCAGGATGTTACCAAATTCTAAAATATTGTCTAATCTGCAAGGATTACCAGTGAGATTAATCTGAATGTGTTCATATTATAAATCTCATTTCTGCTCATTATGGACTGTTTCCTGATGTACCCACTTGTAGGAATGTGTTCTATCATGACATTGAGGTAAACAATGAACAGCCAATTAAATATCATGTTTATAGAGTTAATCCTGTTTAATGTACACTAAAGCAGAATCTCAATGGGACAATGGTCTTCCACTTCACTGTAATTCATGGAGCTCACCAAGTATTTTGATTCCTAAACCAGATGGGAGTGTTTGGTTTTGTACCGATTACCGAAAGGTGAATACAGTTATTAAACCTGATTTACTCCCTCTTCCAATGAGTGTATTGATTGGTTTGTCTCAGCATGTTTTGTGGGCAAATCTGATCTGTTAAAAGGATATTGGCAGGTGCTCTGACTCCATATGCTTCTGAAACTTCTGCATTTGTTACACCGGACTGTTTTCTTCATTATACAATAATGGCATTTGACATGAGGAATGCTCTTGTCTCATATAATGACTTACGGCAGTTGTCTTAGCAGGAGGCTTGAGGCTTATCTGAATGATCAGGTGGTTGATTCCAAAAGGTAGTCAGAACATCTTCATACTATTGAAGCAGTTTTTGATCATCTTGAAAAGGTTAACCTCACTTTGAGCTTGGCTAAGTGTGAATTTTGACAAGCAACATTTACCTATCTTGGAAAGCAAGGGGGCCATGTAAAGGTATGACCTCTTGAAGTAAACATCAGTGCTACCAAAACATTTTCTGTACCTAAAACCGAAAAAGAACAATTTCCGAGTATGGATAGATATTATAGTTTTTGTAAACAATTTTCTAATGTTGTGTCCCTATTGACTGATTTAACAAGTACAAAAATCTTTTATATAATCTAAAAACTGTCAAAATTCCTTTGAAAATACTAAATTCTTAACGACTAGTCCTGTTCTTGCTGCTCCTATCTTTATGCCGCTGTTTAAACTGGATTTAGATACAAGTGCATGTGGAGTATGTACCTTTCTTTTACATTGAGACAAAAATGGAGTTGAAAATCGCATATGCAATATTTCCAAGAAAGTCAATAACCTCAGCTAAAGTATATAGAGAAAGAGATTGAATTTGCCATTGGCCTTGCAACATTTTGAAGTTTATGTTGGCTCATATATTCTTGTAATGGTTTTTACAGATCATACTCCCATTACCTTTTTTAATAGTATCTAATTCTAATCAGAGATTAATGTGTTGGTTTTTGACTGCTCAAAACTATAATTTTTTTTTTGTTAAGGATAAAGGTAAAGAAAATGTAATAGCTGATGCTCTTTCTTGCATTAATGTGTACTTATGTAACCTTGAGCTGTATAGAAAAGATCTTTTTTTTCAGTTACTTACTAGATGTCTCCTTAACCTCACACACCAATTCAGTTGGCATTTGAATGAAACCAAACAGAACACACCTGGTTATATACTGGTAAATATTCTGATATCTTATTGGACATACCATGGATTGGAAAAGCTCAGTTGCATTTCGGATAGCTTTGGATAGATGGTGACTTTTTTGTTTATTTGCTGATTAATTCAATTTAATTTTAAATTAAAGAGCATACTTTTCTAACAAAAGTATATAAGCCTCTGGTTGCATTCAGTTATCTGTATTTTTAAAGTAATCTAGCAAAAAAAAGAATTTCTCAGGAAAAAAAATCATACCTTATTTATTTATTTTTGATGAAATCATTTCAGTTGAACACATCTTTAATCAAGAAGGTAATTGCAGTAGCATCACAACCATTCGTAAAGACCTCCTTGAGGGGGCACAGAAGGAAATTAGCTTTTTAAAATATCATTTGGTTGTGCCCCACAAGTACTCACTGTAAATTAAGTTGAGTATTAGGTCGGAAAATGAGCAATTTATCTCATTCAAGTAAAAAAATGTTATCAAGCAGTGTACCGTATTTCAATGAGCATGTTAAGAAGAAGGAAGACTGCCTATGTATTTTGTTTCAAGATCGTGTATACTGTTTGTCTACAGGAGTCCCAGACTTCAAACACACTATGGTCCATGAATACATTGACGAATAGGGACTGACAAAGAAAGATGACTGGTATGAAGCAGTGCTACAGCCAAGATGACTAATGTGGCTGATTATATTGTTAGGAAAAATCCAAGAGAATTACTGCAATGCAGAGTCTAGAAAATATGCAGTTGATAAGGCATGTCCTCTTTCTGCTACTCACTGTGTGTCGCTTTAATGCTGCACACTCCTTCATCCTTATCCAGGCTTGATTCTACCAACTCCAAAGTAAACTAAAGTCGTGAGGCAGTGAAGAGGAAAGTTACTTAGCAGCCAACTGCTTATCATGGCTCAGCTGAAAAGAAGCTTCCTTTGAAACAACTAAATTGAAGGTTCAAAACCCTTTGACATGGTCTAAATAATGTATGTTGCTGAACTAGAAAAAATCACATTTTACTAAATTACCCATTGGGAGAACAGTGGCAGAATTGTGAATGCTGTCATCTTATAGCTTTAGGGTCTAGAAACCCATGAGTTGAGCATGTTGTCTCAGTATATTCATAAGTTTACCTCCTATCCTAAAGATGTAAGTTAACTGGTGACCCTAAATTGGCTCCATGTGATTGACTGACATTCCATTCACTCTTGCTTCCTGCCTTGTGCCTGATGTCATCAGGGAAGGCTTGAAACCATGTGATCCTGTACTGAAATAAGCCGGTTTGATGACAGAGGGCTGGATAAAGTAAACCTGTACTGAGTAAATAACTGAGCTTCCTTTTAAATGCATATCAAGGATTAAGTTCTCTCCTCACAGCTTTTGTTTTTATGGGTTAAGCGGATAGTTATAGTGTAATAAATGGTGTGAGGCTATATAAAAGACGCAATCTATGGAGACGTTAATAATTAGTATAATTTAACCAGTTCTGTTGTCATCAGTACCTTTATACATTGCTTGAATCTGAGTTTTGGCATCTTGGGATGCAGTCTATTTCATGTCTGAAATATTTACATTTGCTTTTGTGATTACTCATATTTACCATTATTCTGCCAATGGCATCGTGTGCAATTTTTTTGGATGGTCATTACTATTGTGTGATTTTTAATTTTTTTTTTTTGCATGGCTGCAACCATATTGTTTATGGTCATCATGCCATACCAATAAAAAATGGTGGGTCACAGTTTTTGGATCCAAAATAAGCTCTAAAGAACTTTGGTATGAAATAGTTGGGGACAATTAAAACATGTCAGTAACTAACATTTCTGGTTTTGTGCTTCTACTTTTAATCATTTCAGTAATTAACCTGACACATTTATTAAACTTCGACTTTTACTATCTTATTCAATGTATTTGTGTATTTTTAACCTCTAAATTCACTTAATGGTGTGCTATTTCATGCCTACTAATGTAAAGTATGTAATTCATTTTATTAGATTCTTACAACATAGGGTCAGACTGTATTAACAGCATACATGGAAGGAATGCTGTTCTTGGTATAAGCTATGTGTGATACTTAAAAGACAGCACAAGGTTATAAAAGAGATAAGAGTATTTGGATGATATATGGTCTACCTTTTCTACAAGGCAAAATTCTTTTTGTCTGCCGTAACAAAATGGCACACCTTTTGGTCGGAAATGGGACAAAGGAACAAATAGTTCGTGCTGTAAGCATTTAAGAGTTGCTTCAATGATTTTGTTGAGCTGGAACAATGTTTATTTACATTTTGAAGAATACTCCAGGGTTTCACCTAAATCAAATGTGTACTAAAACCTTTGTCATTGCTTAAACTCAAAAACAAAAACTATTAGCTTGTTTGGGTTAGGGGTGGAGTTGACCACATCATAAAATACACTCGCCGATTAACTACACCCTGTCGAGTTGTCAGTTCAGAATATGTGACTGAATCCATACCAAAAGAAATGCCAATCGTAAAGCCTGATTCGGATGGTTTACCCTAGGAGATCGGGTAAAGTGATTATTACTGGTGGACCTCTGTAATTGTAGTCCCTTCCAAATCACTTGTGTTAATAACTTTTTACAGACAGTACGTTCAAATCTCAGTAAAGATTACAGAGCCTTTTGCCTTCTAGAAAAAGTCTGTAAAAAAAATAAATAAATAAGGTTAAACTACTTCTGTACAAATTGACATATCAATAAAAATTCATTTCCTAAAAAAATGGCATTTCCCCCTGGGACTTCAGAGGTTTAAGGACATTTCTCACACAACTCTTCCTAACCCTGCCCTTCCTAACCGAATGGTTATGTTCCCTTTGCTCAGACTGGGTTTGGTAACAGTGGTCAACCAAACTGAGACAAGGCACAGTTTTAGTCCTGCTCCAGTTGTGGCCCTCCTTTAACCTGGTCACTGCCATGATTCTTCCCTTGTTATGGGGAGGAGCAATAGTTATGTAGCTACAACGCATGCAGCTTTTTTTAGGTGACAGCATTGCATAACCATAGAAAGCATGCCTCTCTCTGTAATTTTGTCAGACATATCCTATCCTGTGCAAATCCATGGTAAAAACTGCCATCGTTGTGTCATAACAGTGACTTTACGGACATATCCCCTAAAAATGTATACCAACTGATAAGGGCTTAAGACAGCAACAAGGTTGCTTTACAAGCATACTGAATTTAAATGAAAATATAAAGTGCAAGATAAGATCAGAACAGCAAAAGAATTAAAAAGAATTAGTAGGCATGGGCATAATCCAGTTCAGGTTAAAAGGCCAAATAATATATTGATGCAAAAAATAATAATAATCTAATGGCAACACTAAAAAAAAATAAAACTAAATATCCATTTTCGAGAGGCATAAAACACATCACTTATTGACCTGCATTTAAAAAGCTACATGGAAACCACAACAAATAATTCAGGAAGTTAACAGAGCTTTGAAGAGCTTGCATAATCCCCTCACTCGCAAAGGTATTTTAAGTAAACATCAATAGGCACAACTTTAACATAAGAAACAAAACAAAAAAAAAAAACGATTTAGGGTTCAGAGTTAAGTTAAAGCAAAGAAATTAATGTACAGAAGTGCAAAGGAATGTTCTAAATACAAGGTGAGAGTTGCTGCTCCACAGGAAATCTCAGCAAATGATTTAAAGGTTTGTACTGACACAACATTCTCATCATTTATACAAGATGCAGAAGCAATTAAAGACAAAGTGATTAGTTATGTTGAAATTAACAATGAATATAAATCAAGGGACTTAATGCTCAAGGTCTTTAATATTTTAATGAAGCCACACTATATAGTATGTGCAGTTCTGTTCACCACACTAAGGACATAGCAGCCATTGAAGCTGTGCAGAGGAGAGTATGATAGGGGAGCCCAAGACTGCAGGTCAGGTCCTACTACAGAAATTGAACCTCACTGTTCCTGAGATGAGAATGATGTTATACCCTAATCTAGGAATTCAAAAACCTCAAAAATGTTTAGTTTAAATAGAGGATCACGAACTTGAGGAAAACCAATTGCAATTATGAAGTGCATTCAAGATGGAAACTACAAAACACTTCTTAAACCAAGAGCTTAGATGCCTAAACAATACATACCCATACCACCTTAAAATACAGAAAAAAAGTACAAAGGAGCAGACATAAACTAAACTATTAACTAACTACTGTATATACTTACATATGTTGGGTCTTGAAATCCAAAATATCGATCATAAAATCAGACAGTGATTTATAAGCCCATTCAAAAATGCGACACTAAAATTTTTTTTTACATCTTTTTGCCTCCTCCAATCTCACATCAGTTTTTCAGATGCATTGGATTTTGTTGCAGCAGCACAGTTACCAATTTCTTTTGCTACTTCAACAACGTTTAATTTAAAACCAGCTTCATATTTTCTTCTGATCGAACACTCCATCGTAGATAAGGGATGCTCTCACAATAAAGGTGTATGAGGGTGTGAGATACAAAAAACACAAATCAGTGCAAACATTTCTTTCGGAATAGTTCGGATATTACCATGTGGTCATGTAGAAACAATACATAGAAGAGATAAAGGCAGTGTGCTCCGTGGTTACTCTCTGTGTTAGCATATCATAATCTCTTGGACCAATAGCGTGAGTTTTCCGCATTCGACTTACACGACCGACATTATAAAATACCAGAAATTATATGGTAAAATCAAGTCCCGACTTATCTGTGGGAGAACTTATGCGCGAGTATATATGGTAATTATATGCAGTAGGAAAACCAGTAGCGTAGCGTGGGTGTCAGCCGCCCGGTGCGGATAAAAATTCCGCTGCCCCCTTATTTAGGTATGGTTCAAATTTTTACAAGATATTATTATTATTTATTGTGAAATGTTGCCGCCCCCTAAAAGTGCCACCCGGGGCGGGCCGCCCCTGCCGCCCCCACTACGCTACGCCACTGAGGAAAACACATTTCACCACCATGTCACCTTATGAGTCAAATAGTCGTCTAAAAAATGTCCCTCATAATGAATAAGGTTTCGGTATGGATCAACAGGCTCTTTTTTTAAAAAAATTCCTCCAACAGTAGGAGAAGTGAAAATTCAAACAGCTGCTGAAAATGTACAGATTATTTAATGAAACAAGACTGTTATTTATTAAATATAGTACGTTCTAATCCTGTTTATCAGAACATCAAGGTCATGGGGCACCTAAGGCCTAACCTGGCAGCGCTGAGGTCAAAATAGAAACTCTTTCACAGTTAGCCAGTTTGGAGTCACCAAATATCCTAAACCACAAGTGCCTGGGACGAAGCTATGTTAACTCTTGGAGAAAATGAAATCCCTTTATGGCAAAGGCCTGGACTTGTACCTAGAACCCACTGTACCACTATGTAATTGCAGTGCTCTGAAGACTGCATTATATTTTGGCCAACGTTTTGTCGAATGAATGAAGTTCTGACTATCTATATAGCTTTACACTACGTGGCAATACATAGCGACTCATAAGATTGACCTACTGTATGCTCTAAAACGTTCTGCAAAAAGGTTGTGTAATATTCTTCTTTTCAGCATGTTTATTTTTGTGAAATGGTTTATCTGTTTTTTTAACCTACAAACAAATTGCCAGTGTTCTTTATGCCAGCCTTCATAAATTAAATGCATCTTGTAGCAAATCCTTTCATGTATCAGCCTCATCCTTATTCTTTTGCACTAATCAATATGTCATTTTCACTTCTTAATCTCAATGCATTTTCTTTTATTCACAAACAATAATGATTTGCTGCCTGATAAAGTATTACCTCCTATGGGAAATTAGAAAAATAAGATTAGAGTATAAAACACTCTCGTACTTGACTAAATGATGCATCTTATTACAATATTGGTGACTGATGTCAACAGTAGGTGATTTAATTGATGTAGGATGAAATGTTATTTTATGAAAGAACCTTTAACACAAATTTTATCATTAAGATGTTTAAATGTATCCCACCCGACTAAGCAGCAATCAATACATCCAAAAGTCCTAAAGAAAACATTATCTCTTTATTCATACGGTGCTCAAAAATATTAAGGGAACACTTAATCATCACAGTCTAACACCAAGACAATTAAGCTTCAAGGATATCAGTCTATCCAGTTAGGAAGCATAAGCAATTGTGAATCAACTTCATCTGCTTTGGTGTAAATGAAAGCGACAACAGGTGCACTGGAGAGGCAACAACAAGACAACCCCCAAAAAGGGAATAGTTCTGCAGATGGTGGTCACAGACAATCGCTCTCCTTATCCTTCCTGACTGATTCTTCTGTAGTTTTTCATTTTGCTAGTGTCCTTGTCACTACTGGTAGCATGAGGTGGTACCTCAAGCCGATTGAGTTTGCACAGGTAGCCCATCTCCTCCAGGATGGCACATTCATACGTGCAATTGCAACAAGGTCCCAAGAGCATTGAGGAGAAACCAGGAGATGAGCTTTTATTTGCACTAAAGCAGGTGAAGTTGATTCACAATCGCTTATGCTTCCTAACTGAATAGACTGATATCCTTGAAGCTTAATTGACTTGGTGGCAGACTGTGATGATTAAGTGTTCTCTACATTTTTTGAGCAGTATACAATGTTATAGACTACTTCTGTTCCTTTGCCTGTGGACGTGACATCAACTTGAAAAGTAAAAATCACAATTTCAGCTTTGGCTACCGTTCTGTGCAATGTGGATCAAATATGTTTTGTTTTCTTTATTTATTTCTAGGAACACCATTTCAATTAATTCAGGATGTGGAACTTAAACAAGCTTTTCCCACACCACACAGCTGTGCCAGAGCCAAACAGCACTGCGGTGACGCCATCTGTTTCCAGTGCAGCTGATAATTCAACAGAACCAGTGAACAGCAGCAATCAGTATACTACAATATTCAAGCAATTGGGGGTTGTCTTCAAGAAAATACCATGTGAGTATATAATGTGACTTGGTACTACATATACACAATTCTAGTGATGCCCCCCTGTGTACTGTCTTAGTGAATATTGAAAGGCTTTTTTGGAGTTTTCCTTAGAAAAAATGAAAGCAGAGAAATTGTGCAAATTTTATTAAAATATCTTATTTTAGTTTGATAGGCCTTAAACTTTTTTGGCCTGTTGAACTGCCCTTATGCCATGGGGTTGAGCATTTATTTACAGTTGTATGTATTAAATATAAGTACATATGTCTTTTGCAAAATGACCAAATAATTTAACACTTTAGTTACTACAAATATGCATCTATTGCTCATTTACTATTATGGAACAAGACCTTAACATCCACTTCTTTGGGTCTTCATAGCATCAGTAAAGCATTTATTCATCTCTGCAATGTGACCTATTAACAAAACTTCACTTTGGAGTGGTCTGAGGTCTTCATATTACATAATTAGTATAAGACTTTTGAATCCTTCATATTAACAAGTAATTTTATTATATCAATATGGCACACTTCACAAAGACAAGACAAGTAACCTACCTACTGATGTTTGATAAGCATTACGAAGACCAAAAGAACGCTGTGTTTAGGTCTTGTTCCATAATTTTAAATGAATAATAAATGCCTTTTTGCAGTACCTGAACTGAAGTGTTACTAATATTCTTTGCAGAAGGCATCATATTTTGCTTAAAAAGAATAGTTTTACTTCATTCAGTGGAACTATGCTATTACACCATTTTTCTTGTGCTTAATAAATATTCACCTGCAAGATTCTCTTTGATATTTTCTTTTGAGTTATTGCTAGTATTTTCAAAGTAACATTAGAGAGCCTACTAGTTAATTTATTTAATTTTTGTAATTATTGCAGTCATTTTTTTTTTCATTGTTATTCATTTTTATCATTATTTTTAAGGGTGTACTTGATGGTGGTGTGAAAAACGTGATGTCAGCACATTACTGCTTTAAAAAATGTTGGTGCTCATATTCTGGCATTTTAGCTTTTGATCAACAAAGCAATGACTCACAAGAACTTAGTGCAAGAGCAAAATCAAGAAAATAATAGGTTCTCTTGTTATGACTTCAGTAGCTTTGAATTTTGACTAAGGATTATGAACAACATTTTGCTTTTGATTTAATGTGTACCTGACCTCTCCTAATGTGTGATAATCCTTCTTACAAACCACAAAAACACTGATACTATCCATCTCTGCAGAGCTACACAAAATCTATTTGATAAAACAAATTTATTACAACTTTCTTTCCTTCTTCCACCTGTTGACTGTCTTAGCATTAATTTTTTTCTAATTGCATTTGGAATCATTTGTTGAGAAAATCCTGTTTGCAGGAAATTAGGTGAGCCATCTTAACATAACTACACCTGCATATCTTCACTCTGTACCAAAGCTTTTTTAGTCAGTTACTCAGGAATTTGAGCACAGCAACATTAAAAGTAAAATAAATTGTTTATTTACACTATGTGGAAAAATGCTGGTTCAGAATCTCTGATATGTGAATAATATTCCAGAAATGCAAAAAGAAAGTTATCAATATCAACATACTGACATTCTCCAATCAAGGCCTTCTGCAGTAAGACGTAACGCCCAGAGACGCTACAAAGGAAGACAAGAAAATGGATTTGGTTTGAAGTAGAGTTGTGTATGTGGATCTCACTAAACAGGAGACTAAATCTTGGCCCCACATGAGCAGCGGATGGATTCAGGGTAGCAAGTTGTGGAATCTTAGTGACAAGATTCTACAAGGCATTCTTTGACTAGAAAGTGACTGTTCTAAGTCAGCAAGAGATGACTAATTAGAGAAGCCAATTTTTAAATTTTGAGTTTCTTTTTAATAAGACACATTACGAATAAAAATACTAATTTGAACAAAACATGCTACTGAGTAACTAAAAATTTTTATAGAAGTGAAACATGAAGAAAACCACACATGGTTTTACGAAATGTCCTTTTATTGGGCGGAAAAAGAAGAAAAACTGAAAAGTCTTAATACTGAAACTTCAAGGATTTTCTTTGCCCACCTGTTCCTACATTGACAAATGTCAGTGACTACCCAACATTAAACCAAATCTAAAGAGCAAAACAAACTCACCACCGACATAGAACAGCAAACAGACAGCCAAGAGAAAAAAAATAAAAATACAAGGTTAACAGGCAAAAAAGCAGACATAATATTGTAAAATGTTTTAAAGAATGTTAAGTAAATTATGTAAAAGTTCTGATGACCTAATAATCCAGGGAAGTATTGTACAAATCACACTTTTGACATCAAGACTTAGCTGAATATGCCTCCCTTGAATTGCAAGCAAAGCTCAGTTTGTTCAACCAACACAAATTGGTTTTCAGTAACTCAAGGCAGGCTTTTCGATTGTGGGTACCCGAACATGTAACCCGAATGGAGAAAAAAAAAACAAGAGTTTTTCAGCAGTGAAACAAGAAGTAATGCATGTGTTGTACAAATGGTACACATCTGTATTAGCACTAAAAGGGCATTTCTCTGATGTGGAACGTTAAAGGGGCTGAGTGGAAATCTAGATACTGTATAGGCCTAAGTACAATGCAGTTCTGAATCTGGACATTATTTTTTTGGAAGTGTTTCTGATAATTAAATTTTAAAAAATTCTTTTGAATTACCCAGTTTTATATATATAAAATGTTAATTGCTGATGTCAGGAAATTGCTATGGATAATTTGATGGTGTAAAATCCTCATGTACAATCCAAGTTTCCTCACTTATTTCAAAGACTGGACACACCATAGCTATCCTAAATGGTGGTTCAGAGTACTTTTTAAGTATTAAACCTAACCACAAACATCTGTATGCAATTCATCTGTATGAGTACCAGACCAAAATTACCAATTTTCTAATGAGTGTTTCTGTTTTACTGGCAGATACTTGATTACAATAAAACCATTTTAATATCCTGTATGTTCCAAAATATTATGAATATGTTCCGGATAAATTTCACTCTTTATTTTTAGACAATGTGCCTTGAAATGTTGCCATGACATATGAAATATATCAAATAATAACAAAAACAGCTTTATTTCTGCTTCAGCCTTATGATGGTCCAGAAGCTCCCACTTCAATAAAAACGTCAAGGAGAGGCATAAATCATGGTTAATCCTTAAAGGTCTTGTAGTATGGCGTGTTTTGTTTCTTTTTTTTTTTGTCTTTACATTACTGTGAACATCTTGGTGATATTTATTGTTACAGACTTATTGACTTAAAATGGTTGCTTTATGTACTTAATTATATCGGCTTTATCACTCCTTTATATACTATGTTTTATTGGTGCATTATATCTTTTTGTTTTGCCTCACATGGACAAAAGCAGAGCACTGTGTGTGAATGACATGCTGATTTAAGTTAATTTTTGTCATTTTTCTAATGACAGTTTTATCTTTTCATAACGAACATATCAATTTTGTAACTACAAATGCAGAAACAATAGATATGTTATAGAAAATGTTGGAACCATTCTCTGAGGTTTTGTTTTTCGTTTAATAGAAGTTTCATGAACTCTCGAGCTACAGCTCCATGTTAAGTTTTATTCATAACTTGGGATGGAGCAGGCCAAGCGGAAATGCTTATTTGCCATCGTTAGCAAACACAACTTGCCCTCTTTCTCTTTGATGAGATGATATTTACGTTAGAACAACCTAGATGAGAACAGGCCATTCAGCCCAACAAAGCTCACCAGTCCTATCCAATTAATTCTTCTAAAAAAAACATCAAGTCTAGTTTTGAAAGTCCCTAAAGTCTTACTGTCTACTGCGCTACTTGGTATCTTATTACAAGTGTCTTTAGTTCTCTGTGTAAAGAATAATTTTGTAATGTTTGTGCAAAATTTACCCTTAACAAGTTTCCAAGTGTGTTCCCATGTTCTTGATGAACTCATTTTAAAATAACAGTCTCGATCCACTGGACTAATTCCCTTCATAATTTTAAACACGTTAATCATGTCGCCTCTTAATCTTCTGAAAAGGCTCAGCTCTTTTAATTTTTCTTCATAATTCATCCCCTGTAGCCCTGGAATCAGCCTAGTCACTCTTCTCTGGATCTTTTCTAGCTCTGCTATGTCCTTTTTGTAGCCTGGAAGATCAAAACTGCACACAGTATTCCAAATGGGGCCTCACCAGTGCACTTTAAAGCTTGAGTATAATAACCTCCTTGGACTTGTACTCCACACGTTGTGCTTATATAACTTGTCATTCTTTTTGCATTAATGCTTTCTGAACAATGTCTGGAAGTTGAAAGCGTAGAGTCCACTATGATGCCTAAATCCTTCTCAATTTTAAGACCTCCCATTGCGTATTCAAATCTAACATTTTTATTTTCTATGTGTAATACTTTACATTTATTGACATTAAATTTCATCAGCCACAAATCTGGCCAAGCCAGTATGCTGTCCAAGTCCTTCTATAATGGTTTAACAGATTCCAAATTATCTGCCAATCCACCTATGTTGGAATCATCTGCAAAGTTAACCGGCTTGTTACTTATTTTTCTATTCAAATCATTCACATATATTAAAAATAGCAGGGTCCCTAGCACTGACCCCTGTGGAACACCACTCCTAACATCAGCCAATTCTGATAACGTTCCTCACATCAAAACACTCTGCTTCCTGTGTCTGAGTCAATTCTGTATCCATCTAAACACATCACCCTGACCTCACACGTCTTTTAAGTTCAGGTTCAAAGTTTATTGTCATGTGCGCAGTAAGGAAACATGTTTCCCTGTACAGTACAATGAAATTCTTTCTTTGTTGTCCACACCAAATGACAAAACCAACATATAAAGATAAACATAAATAATAAGTTGCAGATAGATAATAAGTAAAGAGGCAGCATAAAGTATAAAAACAGAATAGAAGTATAAAGTGTAATGTGCAGGTAGGTGTGTAATGGACAAGACAAATACAGTTACAGTTGTGTGAGGTAGATAGAATGAGGTGAACCATGGTTATAAACTCCAGTCAGTTATTTAGGAGTCTAATGGCCTTGGAAAAGAAAGAGTTCTTTAGCCTGGAAGTCCTGCATTTCATACTTCTATACCTCCTGCTTGAGGGTAGAAGTGTGAACAGTTCGTTTTGGGGGATGGTGGGGTCCATGAGGATCGGGGTAGGTGAAGTCCCTGAAGATCGAGGCAGTTCTCCTGCGGACTCTGCAGTTGTAGATGCTCTGCAGAGAGGGCAGTGGGGTCCTGGTGATCTTCTCAGCAGTCTTTACCACTCTTTGCAGGCATTTGCGGTCCATAGCAGTAGTGTTGCTGTACCACACAGTGATGCAGCTGGTCAAGATGCTCTCAACAATGCAGCTGTAAAAGTTGCCAAGGATCTTAGTCGACATACCAAACTTCCTCAGCCTCCTCAGAAAGTACAGACGCTGCTGGGCCCTCTTGACCAGCTGTGGGGTGTTAAGTGTCCAAGTGAGGTCCTCAATGATGTAGACGCCCAGGTATTTAATGCTGCTCACCCTCTCCACTTCATGCCCTCGGATGAGCAGTGGCCGCTGAGATCTCCTCTCCTTCCTAATGTCCACTATCATCTCCTTCACCTTGTCTGTGTTGAGGGTGAGGTTGTTGTCCTCACACCATGACACCAGACTGGCCACCTCCCTCCTGTAGGCCACCTTGTCCCCTCCAGTGATGCATCCTATCACTGCAGTGTCGTCTGCGAAGTTTAGGATTATGTTATCCTTGTGAACAGGATGTAGAGGATGGGGCTGAGGACGCATCCCTGTGGGGTGCCTGTGTTTGTGATAATGGTGGCTGAAATCCTATTATCAATCCTGACAGACTGGGGCCTGCCAGTCAGAAAGTCTAGGAGCCAGTCGCAGAGGATGGGGTGCAGGCCAAGTGCAGACAGTTTATGGGTGAGTTAATGGGAGATAACCATGTTAAAGGCGGAGCTGTAGTCAACAAAGAGCATCCTGATGTAGGAGTCTTTGTTCTCCAGAAGAGGGAATAATGTAGTGCGGCCGTGATGACATCTGAGGTGGACCTTTTGGGGTGGCAGGCATAATGCAGGGGGTCCAGAGTGTCCAGTATCCTGCTCTGAATATGGGCCAGGACCACTCTCTCAAAGCACTTCATGATGATTGGAGTGAGTGCTACCGGCCTGTAGTCATTCAGGCAGGTGGGTGGGCTTTTTTTAGCAGGGGGGACGATGATTGTAGTCTTAAAGCAGGACGGACCGATGCTCTGACTGAGGGAAAGGTTGAAGATGGAGCAGAGAACATCAGCAAGCTCATTGGCACATGCTCTGAGAGCCCGCCCAGAGATGTTGTCTGGTCCTCTTGCCTTACAGGGGTAGATCTTCCTTAGTGCTTTGTGTACCTGACCTGAAGAGACTGTTAGGGGAGGAGAGGGGGGTTGGGTGGTCCAGGTGTGTGTGTGCGTGCCTCCACTCTGTGCTGTTGCTGGATGTCTCAAAGCGGGTGTAGAAAGTGTTGAGATCATCCGGCAGACTGTCTGTGGAGCTGATTGTGCTGGTGGTGGTCCTGTAGTCTGTGATGTACTGTAGGCCCTGCCACATACTTCCAGAGTCAGCAGTAGAATAGAAGCCCACCAGCTTCTCTCTGTACTGCCTCTTGGCTGCTATGATGCCTTTTCTTAGTCTGTACTTCGCAGCTTTGTACTCCGTCTCAGTGCTTGATCTAAATGCAAGAGACTGGGCACGCAGCATGTGGCATACCTGACTGTTTATCTAGGGCGTATGATGCTGATAGAAGAGTCCTCTAGAGTGACTGCAACTCTAAACACATCCCAGTCTGTCTGAGCAAAACAGTTTGATGCCCAACCTCTCATGTGGCACCTTATTAAATGCTTTCTGAAAGTCAAGATAAAAAATATCATATGCTCCACTTTGATCATATTCACGTGTTGCTTCCTCAAAGAATTACAGCATGCTGGTAAAACATGACCTTCCCCTTCTGAACCCATGCTGACTGTTCAGAAAAACTCCTGTACTTGCCGTGTTGGCTGGAATACAGCTGAATTGTCAAATTAAGTAAGGCTTGTTCATTTAGTTCACTTAGTGGAATATTCTGCTGGTCTGCTTTTATAGAAGGGTAAAAATGGCCAATTAGACCATGTGACCATGCCCTCATGACCACACCACAACATTTCTGTGATATCATTGTATAATGTCTCTCTTTAATCCTGGAATGATACACAGACTGCCAGAACAATAATGTTGAATTAAAAAGCACCAAAACACCATGAAATGCACTGAACTGGTAGTGAAACTTGACACCTTGTAGGTCATCATTCCTAAAAATGCCAGTTTTGATTCATTTGAGACTGCGGGCACTTGGTGAATGGCATGTAGATTTGACAGTAGTGGTGACATGTACTAGGCTGAAAGGCAGCAATCTCAAAACTTGTATTTCAGCAACAACAAACTCACATCCCTTGCCCAAATATAGATCATTGTGGTTTCAAAGCATTTCACAACAATTGGAATATTGTTGTGAACTGTACACCTAGACAAGGCAAAAATGAAAGACAGGTCTACAAAATGCAGGCCATGGCCTTCCCGGGCCAACCTAGAAGAGAATCACCCCAAAATGGCTAACTTCAACTACTAAGTGCAAGCTTTGGCTTAGCAGACCTCATAAATGGGAAGCTGGCTAAAAATTTAAAAATGTAAGGAATTATTGCAAAATATGTTAAAATACCCTATAAGAAATTGGAAGAACCTAAACCCCTGGTTTGTGGAAGACAGGGCAACACAGAATCTGTTATAAATAGAAGATTTATTTATCATTATTGAAAAACTTAACAAGAACGCTGAAAAGAGTAAAAAATGAGTTGTCTAAAAGGCAATCCTGAGCAAACATGTCCCAAAATGCAATCCAAGTACAGAAACTAAGAAACAGAGCAGAATAATAAAAGAACAGCAAAATCCAAATACAGAAAACATAATAACCTAACTACTTCCAGCAACGTCAATGAACTGCTGCCTGAACATCCATTTTTCTGGCTTAAATAACTAGAGGGAGGGCTCAGGAGTGATGATGTCATGGTGGTCCCACCTGTTGAGGAACCTCCCAAAAAAGGACAAGGAACATAGACAAACATACATGGACAATACCCAGTTAACTAATTATAAACAAAATTGACAGAAATCATAGAAGTATGAAAATTAATAATTCAAAACTAACAAAGATAGCAATGATTCATTAAATGCACATGAGTTAAGGATGTAATACAACAAATGTTCTTCTTGTCAGATATTATGCTTTAAAAATGGATTTGAGACAGTTTTATATCAAAGTACATACACATGAAGAAAAAGAGTCTGTCAGAGATGATGTAAGAGATTTTCTCTCCCGGTGCAACTATGCCTGTAGGTATCCAAGCTACAGTATAAGTTTACATTGTAAAAGGTAATGTTAAGCTTATCTGCCATTGGCAAAGATCATCGGTCTGGTATGACATAGGCGTAATGTGATTAACTGTCTGGAAATATTCACTATCCTTCA
This sequence comes from Erpetoichthys calabaricus, assembly GCF_900747795.2. Classification (NCBI taxonomy): domain Eukaryota; kingdom Metazoa; phylum Chordata; class Cladistia; order Polypteriformes; family Polypteridae; genus Erpetoichthys; species Erpetoichthys calabaricus. The sequence goes on from NC_041396.2 coordinate 81,119,795, forward strand.
AACCCAATTTATCATTTAAAGGTCTAAGTTAAAATCCCACAGAGAGTCATCCAGCAGTTCAGTCATACTGGGTTCCACAGCCTCCTTGTACTGAAACAAAGGGGATTCATTGCAATTCATTGCAATCTTTGGATTTATTAAAGAATGGATCAGCGACTGATGCACAAAGCTAGAGAGAAAGGTTAAGCCTATGTGAATGTTTAAAAAGTGAAGAGATAGAGGAATGGAGATCTGGGATCCATCAGCAAATAGGCACCCTTGAAGCTGACACCTTTCTTTGAAATTCACGCAATGAACTATAGATGCATAGAAATAATTTAGTAACTAGAATTGCTCATATCAGTACTTTGGATTCCTTCACATTTGTACTGACAGTATTTTGTATTTGTTCGACAAATACTGAAAGAATATGTTGTTGTAAGAGGACTATTTTCATTAACATAGTCCATATGAAAAATAAAAAACAGTGATTAATCTACTGGCATAAATAAGGAAGTAGACATTTGCACACAGGTTGATAAACAGGGTCACATTGCCTGGGAAGATTGGAGAGAATTTAGAATTAAATGTCTGGGAATTTACCATATGGAAGAGTGATGGGGGTTACAATGCAGAAAAAGCAAGAGCACCGACAGGAAATAAGCATGCAGAATGGCAGCATGTTGAAAATGTACCAGATTTACAACATTTTCTTGGCACCTGACCCTTGGCTGACATAGCTGTTTATTGACATTGAACAGTGTATCTGAGGTTCGTTATCAAGGTAAAGAATTTTTTTACTCTAAAAATGATAGGTCATCTTCAGCAGCTGCCACATACATATGAAAAATGGAGAAGCAGGCATCAGTGCAGATTTTTCATCTTTTATAATTCGCACAGCTCAGCCTATACTTGAGAAGCAATGTCAACATCCTCTTTTAAACGAGATCATTGTCAAGAAAATAAGCCACCTTGGCTTACTAGCAAATGTTTGGTCTAAGAACCAGTTGAACTCAGAAAAGGCCTAAAAAACAAATGCTAACCTATGAAATTATGTTGCATGAAATTTGGGAACTGAACAAGAAAGCTAAGCTATAAAGATAGGGAAAAAGCACTGAACAGTTTTGAAAAGTCTGCAAAACCAAAAAAACAAATTCTCCTTTTGTGGATTGAAGTTTAAATAATCTTTTGAAAAGAGATGTGTCATAACCGACACTCTTTACATGATATAGTTAATTAAGCCATAAATAGGTGTTCTTTTCCACATAGTGGCATAGTCAGCTTGAGAACTTCAATTAACTGTAACAGAAATAGCATAGTAAAATTTTAATCATATAGTATAAATAAATTATTATTAACGCACTTCATATGTTACATGCATTATATTAAAATCAGGATTATTAAAAAAGGTAAGTACAGAAGAGCAATATTGAATTGTCTAAGGAAAAAATACCCCTTAAAAGTGGATGCCAAAATACATTTTGCACATTTGTCCACAATCTTAATCTTAAAAAAGAATGAAGTCTGGATTGAGTGAAACATTTCATTTTTTGAAAGCAGAGAAGGGTAGAATCTTTGTATCAGTGGTACTGGATTATAGTTTTTTTTATCATTATTTTTATTTATGCTGTAACTGTATTATAGAGGTTATACATTATATAAGAAAGAAGTTAGCTTATTGTATTTGGTATTACTTTCATTTAATTTTTTATTGTATTCAGTTTGGTACTTTAATAAATAAGATGAATCATTTTCACATTTAGCCTAGTCTCCTAACTTTTTTTGGTCTTGGGGAAAGATGTGTCACTGTAGGGGTTTCAGGCCTACAACAAGTAACCAACCAGTTAAAGCTCCACAAATAGCTGCTACTCCCAGATGTCTGCTTGTAGGGTAGACGTTTAGAGCCCTAAGGTCACCCCTTGTCTGGGAAATAGAACCAGATAACCTGGGTGTTCCCCCAGGCCTGGCTGTAGACACCATACAATATTAAATACTAAATTATGCAATAGCCAGGTATATAACATCAGCGAAAAATCAGAGATTGGAGAAGGAAGCACTGTGATTTGTAAGTCTTCACCAAGCCAAGTTTGCAGAAAACATTTTAGTGCCTTAAGTGCTCCAAGTGTGAACTGGCTGTGCACATTTTACAGCAATTGCCAAGCTTACTGTCAAGATATACAGCCTGTGACCACAAGGGGGCGGCACTGAGCACCAAACCCAAGACGCAGTAATACCCAACACATTATTGGAATAAAATAAAAGATATTTATTTCTCCGATAAACTTCTCCACAATCACCTTTCCAGAAATTAGCCACAATTATACAAGAAATGCACAATTCTTCCTCCACTGAGTGTTGCCCGCTGCCTCCCGACTCTGACTCCCTGATGTGAGGCAGCAGGCTACTTTTAAGCTAGACCCAGGAATGCTTCCAGTACCACGCCATATCTTCCAGGAAGCACTTCTGGGCCATAAAGAAAGTAGGGAGGTCCTACACCAACAGTGCCCTCCAACCCCATAGGCACCCCGTCAGGGCTGCATTTCTGGACTCCATCTCCCAAGTGCCCCTGCGGGTGTCCCGGCCAGGTTGCCATATGAGGACCTCTGCCACCTGGCGTATGGGGGATGGAACAGCTTCTGACTCTCGAATTCCGCTGGTCCATCTGTTATCTCGTACAGGCCAGGCACAACAGTTTTTCTCTGTCCCTCTGGCAAATTTGTTTGTTGTTCCGCACTGTCCTCCTGCCTGGGTAATAAATTATTCTCCTTCCCTGTTGGGATGCCATTTCTCATCCTACAAGTCATAAGTTCAATCTTGAAGCTGTTTTTCTATTTACATATAGAATCTATACTAATAAAAGGCAAAGCCCTCACTGACTCACTCACTGACTGACTGACTGACTCACTCATCACTAATTCTCCAACTTCCCGTGTAGGTGGAAGGCTAAAATTTGGCAGGCTCATTCCTTACAGCTTACTTACAAAAGTTAGGCAGGTTTCATTTCGAAATTCAAAGCGTAATGGTCATAACTGGAACATATTTTTTGTCCGTACACTGTAATGGAGGAGGCGGAGTCACGTATCGCGACATCACGCCTCCTACGTAATCACGTGAACTGAAAACAAGGAAGAGATTTACAGCACGAGTCACACGCGGGAACGAAGGTAAATGACGTTAATTTTTGACTGTCTTTTAATACTGTGTAAGCATACATATTAACACATGTGCAATTAAACGTGTGCATTTACGGGGTGATTTCTCAGGCTTAAAAGCTCACCTTTTATCAAACGCGGGAACAAAGGTAACTGACGTTGTTCACTGTCTTTTAATACTGTGTAACCATACATATTAACACATGTCCAATTAAACGTGTGCATTTACGCGGTGATTTCTCAGGCTTAAAAGCTCGCCTTTTACTAAAAAGGTAAATGCAAAACTATTTTCAATCATTCTATGATCTGCTTCTCACAACTGAAGGCACCGTGGCTGATGGTAAATGACGTTAATTTTTGAGTGTCTTTTAATACTGTGTAAGCATACATATTAACACGTGCAAGTAAACGTGTGCATTTACGGGGTGATTTCTCAGGCTTAAAAGCTCGCCTTTTATGAAACGCGGGAACAAAGGTAAATCACGTTCTTCACTGTCTTTTAATACTGTGTAACCATACATATTAACACATGTGCAATTAAACGTGTGCATTTACTGGGTGATTTCTCAGGCTTAAAAGCTCGCCTTTTACTAAAAAGGTAAATGCAAAACTATTTTCAATCATTCTATGATCTGCTTCTCACAACTGAAGGCACCGTGGCTGATGTTACGTCACTTGCTGTCCGACCATAAGCTTTACCTGGTAGGTAGCCGGACACTCACTTCACTCCCTTTCGGGAATCGAACCTCTCAGGTTTTCTTTTGTTCTTAATTAAAATTTAAAACCAATACTTCACCGCTGCTAAGCCCCTCTAGCGCTGACGTCTGAGGTTCGATTACCGTAAGCAACTGCAGTGAGTGTGTAATTACATTCACGGCATTCGTAGTCTGATTCACAATCTGATTGTATGGGTGCTTACTTCCAGGTAACGCTTACACTTGGCCACCAAGTCAGCTCGAAGTGATCACTCGAGTAAAGGCAGCTTCACAAAAAAACTGATCCTTAACAAACTGTTATTAGTATATTTTCCCTCAATTTAAAAACGTTTTATTTTCTTCTTAATAAAAATTTAAAAGCGGTACTTCGCCGGTGCGAAGCGCGTGGATTTCATCGACTGACACATACAGACATATTCATGAGTGCAGGTACTTCGGAAAGAAAGCACCGCGTAAACCTAAACTTTAAATTAACTTCATAGACCTACAAAAGGTTGCCATTCATTTGAGGCAAGATTGCTTTTCTTCTGTACAACTATACGTTGCATTCTCAAAAGAGTGTGCTTGCACGGCTTCGGATACAGATATATATATATATGTATGTCTATATATAAATATGTAAGCTTATAAGTACTGCCTTACTTCTCTTTAAGAAAGGAAGATGTAATGATACTTGATTTAAACGATTCCATGTCTTCCTGGGTTTGCGTAGCTTATTGTCTAAAAAGGAGAAACCCTCATTTATAAAACTTTGCTGCAGATGACTTAGCTTATTGTCAATATCTTTACACGTTTTTTTAACACTTATTGACTGAAACGTGCTTTCATGAAAAAAGTTACGGCTTTGCTACAGGACACACCCTCCACAAGTTAAGCAAGTAAAAATAAAATATATATTTCTGTTTTATTTAAACCTTTTAAGTTCGTATGCATAGCCCCATTTGGCTGTTTAATTTTTTTTTTTTCTTTCTTCAGTAATATTTAATCTCCTTAAAGAAAAAGAACATATCCATTTTACTTTTTTTCTATCTCTGTAGTAATATTTTAGTGTAAAACAATAACCAGTATTTAAAGTTTTTATGTTACTTTATACATTTATTTTACACAATGTTGAAAAATTAATTAAAAAGCTACATATTTTGGCAGCTGCTGCTTTCATTTTCAATAAAATGAAAAAAGCTCTCCAAGAGAAAACGTCAATAAAGAAGAAACAGTTTGCACTATCTAAAAATCAGAAACCCTCATTTATAAAAGTTTGCTGCAGATGACTTAACTGAAAATAAATGAATAGTTCCTATGTGTATAATACATATTTATATATTTTACTTATGCCTTTATTCCACCAACTTACAACATCTGAGGTACAATTTGTTACATTACTTTTGTTTTTTGCACAACATGCAGGTGAAGTGACTTCCTCAGGGTCACACAGTGGTGTCAGTACCAGGATTTGAACTGACAAGCTCCGGGTTTGCTGAAATATTACTGAAGAAAGAAAAAAAACGAAAACGGGCAAATGGGGCTATGCATACAAATGTCCATCCGTCCATTATCCAACCCGCTATATCCTAAATTCAGGAGCCAATAAGTAGATATGTATATATACAGTATATATATATATATATATATATATATATATATATATATGTATATATATATATATATATATATATATATATATATACAGTTTATATATATATATATATTTATATATACAGTTTATATATATATATATATATGTATGTATATATATATATATATATATATATATGTATATATATATATATATATATATATATGTATATATATATATGTGAATGTATGTATGTATATATATATATATATATATATATATGTATATATGTAGATATGTGTATATGTAGATATGTATATAAGTATATATGTTTATGTATATATATGTTTACATAACCTCTTTAACACACTACTTCTCCGCTGCGAAGCGCGGGTATTTTGCTAGTCTGTTAATAAATGTAGGAAAGGTAGGAAAAGGAAATTTGGCTATTCTTGTCAATTAAACTTACATTTGAATGAGAACAAACATATAGGCAATGTAATAAGAAAACATATGCACAGGAGCCCTCTTATCTTTTATTTATCTCATTTTTGTAACATAAAGCCAGTCATTTTATATAATGTGATATAAGTTCTTCCAGTGGTTTTATAAAGTGAAAATACTGTATATTCTTGATTATTTGACAGTGTATTAAAAACACTTTTTGTTCTTAAAAGCAAAAGCATTGCATATACTTTACATGTTTGTCATTTGAATTACGTCTTGTGTTTTGTATAACGTTGTTGCTTTTATTTCATTAATTTTGGAAAGCAGATATTATTATAAGTTAGTAAATTTCCTTCTTTCCATACTAATTTCACTTAAAAATGCATACATAGTGTATAGGAAAACACTGACATTAAAAAGCAAAGTATCCGTATTTTTTGATGCTGTCTGTAAATATATTTAGTTAGCTTGGTTGAACCAAATATGGTTTGGTATTGTTTGCCTTTTATACAGCTGACCGTATGAACAGAGTGAGGTGCCTTGCTTAAAGAACTAAGTGCAGTGCCTTTGTGCCAAAGATAAACCTGTTATCAGCCTTGAACCACTGCTACCCAATGTTATCTCTTTCTCGAACCTTGCTTTTCATTTGCAGACTTACTGACAATTGAAATGACCCCAAGTCAAGAATCAGCTCTGGTTGGAATGGCATCCCCTACTCTGCTGAGTGGACTCTGAATCACTAAATGGGCAATATCTGTGATTCCAAATGTTATTTTATAATCTCCATTTAAATAAACAGATTGTAATAAGAATGACCAAGAGACATTGGGAAGGTTTGGGGCAGCCACCCATTTAATATTTCCCTGCTGCAAAATCTGTCAAAAAGTACAGACATGTTCACACGACTGAGTCCAAAATAGAACTGACTATTGTCTTAAGATGGTGGCTTTTAAATGCTCGCAGAGGATGTGATGTCATCAGAATCAGAACCAGAAGTGACATTGTTGGTTGCCCCAGAACTGGGCGGGATTTCCCGAGAATGATCTGCAAGGAACTGAGAGAGAGAATCAGTGAACTTCATGTGTGACAAGAATTAAAAAAATGTTAATGTAATAAAATTAGCTAAATATCTTTTAATACCTGAAAATGTTACTTTATCTTAGAACGTTTATGAGTTACTATAGTACATTTGATTTTACTCCATTTGCTTAATGATGGAATGGCTAAAATGTATATATACTGTAATACTCATTTCTCTACTGATGGGTATAACCGCATTAAAACAGATGGCAACCAGGCCATCAGTGCTGAGGTGGATGAAGTTACTTACAAGAGAGAGAATTAAGAGTTTATGGCCCAGGCTCATCTTTTTAATTAGTATTTTGATCAATATTGCTCAGTTTCAGTTAAATATATAATGTAAATCAGGAAAATGACACAACTATTAGGAGCCTGATACTAAGATTGGTGCCTGTCCCTTATAACACCAAACTGGATTAAGAAGGTTCAGTCAATAGAAGGAAAAACTATTTTTTAAATATATGTATATAATATTGACAAAAACCTCAATTCATTCAATGTTTATATTCTATAAATATTGCTCATACACTGCAAGGTTCTAATAAGGGTATTCTGTACACTAAAAACTATTCGTACTCTAAGAAAAAAAAAGTATTGATCAATTCTGTACTTTTACAAAAATGCATAAGGACACAAGTGACAGATGTGACAGCTTTTCAAAAAAACTAGAAACAACTTGACAGGTTGCAAATATTTACTTCCATAATACCCTCTGCAGTGCTTTTGTTCAAATGTCGTGCATACCATCTATACTGTACGTGAGCAACATGTTGAAATAAGTGAGTGGCAGGTAATCAAAAGTAACAGCTTATGTTTGTGAAATAAATGTTGGGAACACATTTATTCATGCAGTATACAGTAATCCTAAAATAAGGGTATTAATAATACACATTTGTGACTGTCAAGTAGTTGATGGTTCACTGGGTTGCTGCCAAGTGTGTTCTTGCACTTTTGGAAAGAAATTTGTGATGGGAGTATTTGACATTAATAATAAACTGTATGTAATAGCCAACCACTTTATCAATCAATTTTATAATAAACAGTATGCTTATTATTTTTCACAGTATTGAAATGTATAACTATTTTATATACAAAATTGGCACCACTTAATATATGCAACATATTGTATATGTATGCTGTAAGTATAGGACGTTGTCCATGTTGAGTTTTCACACACCCTCCATGTCTGAATCGCATTTCCTTCAGGTTTTTTTTAGGTTTAGGTAAATTGGCAGTTTCAGACTGGCCCTGTGTGAGTGTGGGTGTGTGGATGAGTGAACCCTGCAGTGGACTGACTCCCAGTCTAGGCCTCTCTCCTGCCTTGCATCATGTGATTCTTACTTGTGTGTCTGACCATCACGTAACATGTTGTCATTCTCTAGAACCATAATACACAACAACATTTTAACATATAGAACTCCATTTTATTTAATAGAAAACACAAATTACCTTACCTGATGCACTTATATTATTTAATTTGAATGTTTTGTTTTCTTTGCATCAAATACATTTTTGTTTTGAGGGTTTACATCAGAGATTCACCCTGTAATTTAATGTTTCTTCTTCTTCATCATCTTCTTCTTCTTCTTTTGGCTGCTCCCATTAGGGGTGGCCACAGTGGATCATCTTGTTCTATATCCTTCTGTCCACTGCATCTTGCTCTGTCACTCCCATCACCTGCATGTCCTCTCTCACCACATCCATAAACCTTCTCTTAGGCCTTCCTCTTTTCCTCTTCACTGGCAGCTCTATCCTTAGCATCCTTCACCCAATATACCCAACATCTCTCCTCTGCACATGTCCAAACCAACCCAATCTCACCTCTCTGAATTTGTCTCCAAACTGTCCAACTTGAGCTGACTCTCTAATGTACTCATTTCTAATCCTGTCCATCCTCGTCACACCCAGTGCAAATCTTAGCATCTTTAACTCTGCCACCTCCAGTTCTGTCTCCTGCTTTCTGTTCAGTGTCACCGTCTCCAATCCATCAAAGTTCCAACCCCCAGTTCCACTCTCTTTATCTTCCCCCTCTCCTCTTTCCTCCAGACACATTTTGCATATTGTTGTCTCCAGACATTTCTTAATTATTTTAAATGTTATGTTATTGCCTTGCTGTGATGCCATTTTTTTTTCCATTTTCTATGACACTATACATGGTTGCTAAGAGGGCATGGCTCCAGGAGTTGCGCTGAGGAAGCATCATGACACTTAAAAACCATACTTCACAGTATGCATGATTTAGGAATGTTAAAGAAAAAGTGTTTTGTTGTTCTGAACTTATAATCTACAAATATAGCACTTATTTACAACCACCTGTGGTGGGTTGGCACCCTGCCCAGGATTGGTTCCTGCCTTGTGCCCTGTGTTGGCTGGGATAGGCTCCAGCAGACCCCCGTGACCCTGTGTTCGGATTCAGCGGGTTGGAAAATGGATGGATGGATGGATTTACAACCACGAGTTTACTTTGAGTTTTGGTGTCGGTATTGATTTCTGATTTATAATTTGGAACTGAGCACCTATGTGTCTTGGATTGTTTAATGATATTTGATCTCCATGTATCAACTAAGTCCATCTCCTGATTCCTTTCATAAAATAAATCTGTCTCACTCTTCCCTGGTCAGAACACCTTAGGTTTTAGAGTAGTTGGTAGCTCACTCCTGTACAGTTTCAAGAGGTACTTTTTTTTGTAATATAATGACCAGAAGAAATACAGAACATAGTATAGGACGTGGTTACAAGATTTCTGCTGTAATCGTGTAATTTCCATCCTAACTCACCTTATCCTATACTGCTGGTACTTTTGCACAATACAATGATAGCCATACCACAACATAACATTCTCAAAGCTACTTAAATCCCATTCACAGAAATGGCAGCCAGAACCTATCCACATAATGATATGTAAATTCCAAATGTGCAGTCTATATGTGCATTTCCAGTCTAATTTCACCTTCAATTGCCTCTTCCAACATATGCTCAATGAAATGACTACTTTACCCCAAAGGAGCTTTGAACAATTGACAGTAATTAATTTTGCAAATGGTAAAGTAGTTAAAATTGATCTTAACTACAATAATCTCAGAGGTCCTGTGGCTGTTTACACTATAACTAGGGCATATTAAAATTTCAATAACCAAACAAATCTACTACAGTGTGTTAGAGTGTGGGTACCTAGAATGAATTAAATATGTTTTGGTTGGATGAATTTAAAAATGCCTGACTTCAGCAATGTCTTTGCAATCACTGTGCAGCAGAAGATTACTACAGTGACTCTATTAAAAAGGATTACTGGGATCAAAATGTCATTAAAAAATTGTTCATTCCAATTATCTTATTTTAACAATCAGGTTTCTTCTAGAATGACTGGATGGTCACTGTTGTCTCATAGTTTCAGTCAGTGTTCAGGATAACATGCTAAAAGTAATTTGCGATATGCAGTCAGATCATTTTTAAAAGTACCAAGTATCGTAACGCAATGCTTATTTTTCTGAAGTAAAATACCTGTGTTACTTAAACAAAAAAACAAAGAAAAAGATATGTGTTACTTCATAACTATGGACGCTTATTCCAGACACTCCAAAAAAAAAAAAAAAACAGCTTGCAATCAAGTGAAAAAACAGTTATAAGTATACATATAATCCTGCATGTGCTGAAAGGTAAATTTAATCCACCCAGTTTAGGGTCACAGGGAGTGTAGTGATCATTGCAGCAGCACTGGGTGTAAGGCAATATGTGGTGGACGATACTGACCTTCACAGGCCTCAATCACACAGCCAAGCATAAAGGACTATGCTGCATGCAATCCAATAAAAAGAAATCAATTGATAAAGTATATGCTTAGTTTTCATCCATCAATTTGTTAGAGATATGTTGAAACTGTATGATCTGGTGGCTCAGCGGCTAGTGTTCATAAGGTTGAGAATGTCAAAAGGTGATTAATGTTGTTTACTTCACAGTACATTAGGAACTAGACATATTTATAAAACACAAGACGGTTCATGTCTGGGCTTAGAATTTAACTAGCACCTGAAGTGGAAATAAAGTAAGTGCCAGTAATTTTCTTGATCCTCGGTCTTCCTCACAATGCTTTTCTTAATTTTACAGAATTTCTTAATTTCAGAATTTCTTGAGCTCCCTCTCACACTTTTCCCTTGACAAACATACATTAGATTGGAGGGCGGAGAAAGATTGAGGGTTGCCTCCCAGAGTTTCAATTGGGATATTATTTGTAAATTAAATTGGAGAGCGGGGTTAGATGTGCTCTTAAGGTTAGAGTGGTACATGCTGCCATTTACTGATGTTATACTGAGGTGAAAAATGAAATAAAGTTAGTACACTCGTTCAAGCACTGGCTTCAATAAGAAATGCTGGCCAGAGAAAAGTGCAGTTTTATACATTAGAAGAAAAAGCAATGCAAAAGTAGCACACTGTTTGTAATGTATTGCATGTTCTTACATAATACGCTACTATGGCTGTCCGTTTGTCTGTCCAGGATTTTAAATCACCTGTAGCTTGCAAGCCGTTTGAACTATTGACCAGAAATTTGGTACACATATACTACGTGACCTCTACTGTCCACTTTCGGGGTGATGATTTTTATTACTCTTTTTATTTTTATTTTTTTTACTGTAGAATCAACTCTCGGCAGCAGTCAGCAGGGCAGTCATGCGGCGCATGTGTACAGGCGCTGTTCTCATCCCTACCACCTTCGCCGTCACTTCCTCTACCTCTTCATATCTTAAATCATTCTTGAGGCAGATTGAAGACTTAAGTGCCAGCTTAAGTGAAAAATTAAGAAAAACATACTAAGTAATTGCAACACAAAAACCTGACTTAATCAGTTTTAACACGAAAAGATGCCGACAAAACAAGAGAAGAAGCGGGCCACTAGATTGGAGAAAACAAGCTGCTCACAAAGCAGCAAGTGCATCAACCTCTGAGCAAATGAATGCTAAACGTACAGAGAAAGAGTATGAAAACTATAGGTCAAGTGTATTCACTGCACATTATCGTGCAGTCCGCCGTTACTGATTTTATAATAAGTAACTATATAGCATATTTATTTACTTTTTTGTAAGTAATGAGAAATCTAACCAAGATCCAAAAATATGTTTAGGGTATATGATCTAAAAAAAAAATTAAACAACAAACTCGTCTCTGGTTTATTGACAAATTTAAAACTGGGCCTCCCTGAGTAAGTATGGAATTGTGGGTAAGAATGCCCAGCATTAGATAGCTGCCCATTCCAATCTTGGCTTGTCCATTATAAAACTGCCATTCATGTATTTCACCCAAAAGTCTACAGATGTTTTATTCAATTTGTTATTAACAATAATACATTATTTTTTTTAAAGTATTAAGATTCTTGTAGTATGTTGTTGTTTTTTTCATTATTTTATATTATTTTAAAAAGTCTTAGAAATTTTTTATAGCATGCATGTGTTCCCCAGAATTGGTTGCTAGCAGTTACAGGCTCTCGAGTCTGTCACCTGTGCTGAAATAAGTGTATTCACTTAAGTGTATTTTTTTATCTACCCAGTTTGTTACTTAATTGCTCAATTACTGTTTTGGTTTAAGAAGTTTTTATGACATTGTTGCCTGCAGATCTTGTTATTTACCTGTAAAAGGCTACTGTTGTACGTTATCTCCACCGTTACAGCAATAGTGGTCATTACTTAAGCAAGCTGTGCTTGTTTTAATGGCATCATGTCTTGGATTCCACTGAAAAGACAAATAGTCCAGAGGTACCTCAAAATTACTGCAGATAAAATTAGCAAGTAAAGAATTAGCAGTTAAAACTGATTGTATAAGATGTGTTTTGTTGTAATATTAGGAGGCTTCCATGACCTGTTTCCACTTCAACCTTCTTTCACCAAGCCTTTCTATTCATGTCTTTCTTCCCTGGATATGCAGTGCCACAATGGGCTATCATTGCTTTGGCTGTAGTGGTGGGGCTTCTCGTCATCACCTGCTGCTTCTGCATCTGCAAAAAGTGTTGTTGCAAGAAGAAGAAGAACAAGAAAGAAAAGGGAAAAGGCATGAAAGGAGCCCTTAACTTGAAGAACATGAAAGGGGATGGCCAGGTACTGTGTGTGAATGTCGTCTAATAAGCTATCTTTAGTCCATACTTGTTTCTAATTTTATTTACAGCATATGAAACAATTACTAGTCTAATAAAAATATCCACTTTCTGAGACAGGGAATAACACCAGTACTTTATTTTCAGTGTGAGAGAAAGCAATACCCTGTTCATTTTAATTAAGCTGCTTAATCAAGAATACTCCTAACTGGACTAGTAAAGCCATAACTCACATAGTCTGCTTGTAGAGTTTATACAAGATAAAATGTACAGCCACTTGATCTCTGTCACAACTGAAAAACATCCAAATGGCAAAACAGTGATAATCGGGAAGCTTATAAAATTATCTCTTCTTTACATGCAGTTCTCATTACAGTGCATTTTGTTCAGAAGTTCAGAGGGTAAAAATGTAAAACTGGTATTCAAAGTCCAGTTTACTACAGTCTTAAATAAGAAAGTCAGCACATTTCCTTAAATACAATCTCTGGACTTCACCTTAATCAAGTGAAGTCCAGTGAAACATGTTTTGCAAATGGTACAAGATAATCTGAAGATCCTTTACAGTAAGTTAAAGTAATGTATTCACAGATGAGGATTTTTCTTATTTGCTGCAGACACTTGCTATGTTAAATGAAGCTGTTTCAATAAGTTTCTAATAAATGCATCATCTCGTTGAATAACTTATTATTGTAGACAAAAATATATCATTCTGAATGTGAAACATAATCTTTAAAACTTACAAAATGCATCCACTTCTTGTCTGAAAAATGTTCATCCAAAGTGTTTTTAAAATGACATATTCCACTTTGCTGGGACTCTGACAAAGTGGAATGAATCAACAAACTTCTGTGATTCCTCTTCAACATACTGGGTGTAGTTCATATTAGTTTTTTGCCAGGTTACTTTCTAATTATCAAGACAATCAAGTTGCTTTTTATATGTGCAACTGCAAAAGTAACACTGAGATTTTACAAAATGAGTCTGAATATATTAGTGAGAAGTGGTCACAACAAAGTAAAGATGAGAGATTAAGAAGAGAGCAAAACACAGGGCATTGTGTAGTCTATGCCTGCTGTGAAACTTTACATTACATGTTAGAAATAATGATGACTGAGAATGAACATTAATGGGTCTGTCATGAATCTCAGCTTTTTATCTTTGTAGAATCCTTTTTTTTTATAAATTCAGACATTTCATATTTTTATATATGGTTTTAATATTTTTATTGTGATGATAACAAACGCAAGATGACAATTAGAGGTTTTTGATTTGTTCATAGATGATGTCATTCATCATGTGCTATCTTGTTTTTATGGCCATTGCCCTTCTTTATTCTTGATATCCTGCTTCTGAGATCAAAGTTTCCTATCCCAGAATGTGTCTATCTAATTATCTTGAATCTATAACTTTCTTGGTTTAACTCTTTAAATAAATAAATATACACATGGATAGATAGTTAAATAGATAAATATACACAAACACACTATAGTCTGAGCATAAACCAGAATGACTAAATCCCAGTCACAGTCACAGTGAGGCATTATGCAGATGTATTGCTGGAGCCCCAGTAGCTTTTCTTGAGAAACTTCTGCTGAATGATTCATGGCCTGAAATTCCTCAGTGTTAGTGTGTCAGAGAGAGGATGTGCAGTATTGTTCATAATGGTACTCAGTTTTGTTTTAATTCTCTCTGTGGCTACTCTCTCTCTGGGGATCCAGAGTGTGTTCCATAACAGAGCCTACCTGTTTAATTAGCTTCTTGATTCTGTGGGCCTCTCCTGAAGTGATGTTACCAGCCTAGCACACCACCGCATAGAAAATCGCACTGGCCATCACAGAGTTATAGAAGATGCGAAGGATATCACTTCCTACATTATAGGAATACAGTCAAATGCATACTTACTGTAGGTTTGCATGCTAGGAATAATGTTTATTGGTACCAGGAACTTTAAATTTCATGCATTCTGTAAGTTTTAAAACTATTGTTTCAATAACGTTCTATTAGCCACAATTTAAACTGGTCAGGCAGGTGAGCTTTTTTGTAAAATTGAAAAATGTGGCTTCACTCAATAATTCTATTGTCAGGACAAATAGGAAAACATCATGACTATAAATGAAAAATGTTTTATTACATAAACAAATGCTCAAAGGATTCTCCAGAAAACACACTGAGCATGTATGTGCATATAAAAATAAAAATAATAAAACCCTAATTGACCATCACAGACCCACCTCATTTTGAACTAGTGTGTTAATCTTTACCGGCTACCCGTAAATAGACAGCCATTGAAACAGTGAAGCAAAGGCACACCCCAAAAATAGGATTAATAATTATGGGGCTGGTCATGCACCTCCACTTCAGTGCATGATTCCTGTCCTGAAAAGTGTCTTAAATATTTCTGCATCACACCAGTTGAGATAACGGCTGCTATTAGTACAGTAAAGCCATTTCAACTTTGGTTTCATTCTGTTGTTTCTTGTCTATCCGTTTTTGAGTAGGGCTTCTATGTTCATTATTTCACTCTGATTTTTTTCTTTATTCTTCAGTCATTTCAGTCTTTCTCTTTGTTGTAAATAATTGAGATCTTCAAAGGTGTATCCTTCCCACAATATGCTGTGCAGAACTGAAGAAACACAGGAAAAATATGAGTATGGTCTCCTCTGGCCTGCAAGGATGTGGCTGGACATTTTTAATATATTCCAGTGTGGTGTGATCTACAGCAGAATCTAGATCCATTCTAAATAATATTGGCTTAAGTTCAGTATGGACATTTAACAGTACCCTTTTAATACCTACTAATGTTTCCTGCAAGGCACCTGGGTACACAATTTACACTAAAGGATGCATTTACGCTTAAAATCTTACACCGGCAGAAGTTAAATAGTAATAATTGAAAAAAAAAAGCAACATACACAGGTAGTGCAATTTCATGCAAGGTTTCTCTTTAGTAATGTCTGACTGCATTCTCAGGATGGACAAAAAGTTTAAATCATGGCTAATCTAACTTTAGTTGGAATAGGTAACTATGAAAGAGAAAACAAAATTTAAATAGTAATTTACAGCTTCATTGAAACTAGGAACTAAAATATTATTCTGCCACGAGACCTGCCTACATGCTTGCTTCAGTCATATTTACTATATTATTTGCTACCTGAGAAATGTATTACTCACGAAACCTTTGCATTATTTAATGCAAACACCAGCAACTCTCCAACTCCAAATATAAAGTGCAGAGTAACTCTTTATCAAAAGCACTCTACAATAATTTAAGAAACGTACAGCTCTGTTTATTACTGCAAATGTTAAGAGGTCCAGAAACGGGTTAGTTATTCATCAGCAGAGCGATCGTTATGTGGGTGATGGAGAGCATTTGCATGTAATATGTATTGAACCCCACAAAAACTCAGAAAAGTTCATAATTAAAGAAAGCCAGTTCAGAAGTGCAAAGCTGGCAATTAGAATGCTGACATTCATGATGAGAAGTAAATTAACATGTTTTAAAATTCATAGATTATTAAAGTTTCAGCAACTACTTTAGTAATAAGCAAATGAGCAATTTTCAAAAAAAGAAATATGTCAATGTACTCTTACTGCTTGGTGTTTTTATCATCTGTATTTATGAAAAATGTGAGTGTCGTATTTGCTTGCGCTTTGGGGCTTGTGTGAGAAATGATAGACTTTGCAGAACAGTACATCTTTTTTATGTGGATTACAGAAGATTAATAATTCAAACCATTTTGCTTTTTTCAGGCTTTTGAAAATAAAACCATGACTGAATATCTTAGAATTCATTTTTTCCTTCTTTTTTAAATACATTTTTAACCAAGCATTTTGCTCAGTCGAATGTTTCACTGGTTGCTTTAATTGGCAGTTTTAATATTTTACATTTTTTGAAGGTTGCATCAAATGTAATAATGTTCAAGCTAATGAGGATCCCTCATAATTATTTTGCTGCATGTGAAATGAATTGTAATGGAATTCAGTGCTGAGGAATTAGAAACAAGGATACTTTCTTTCCTGGCCATCATCTTGCTGACACCCTAGTGCTGTCTGTCATGTATTAGCTAAGGGATTTCTCCAATAGTTAGCTGGCTTAATGCACGCCAACTGCATCTATAAACATTGCAAGGTTTGCCCCTGCTCCTGTCTTTTTTTGCACGTGAGGTGACAACAAATTATGTGATATGCAATGTTTAAGGATACAAAGAGCATCATGGAAAACTCAGCACTTTTATTAATGAAAGATCAGGGTAGCACCTCAACCCTTGGTGACTGATAAGAGAAGAAACAGTTAACTGATGTCAAAGTGAGCACAACCCATATACTGCAAAATATAAGACCAGACAAGGATAATTTATTTTTATTATAAATGAAAATAACTCATTTAATCTCTTGAAGATAATAGTTCTTTTCTACATTTTAGCCCTCTGGCCCAGCTATGCAGATTCTCAGTGAAATAATAATTTGGGTCAGCCTTATATGAGTGACTTTTGAATCTATGCAATTTTAATTAAACCAGCTTTTATCTTTTTCCATTCTCTGAAAACATAGTGATAAAGTGTAAGAAATGAATATGGAAAAAGTAAAAGGGAATGGCTTTATGGCTTATAAAATATTACAGTCAGGAGCCATAAAATAATGCTAGCCTTATCAAAAATTCTAATTAAATTAAGAAAGAAAGGAAAAAAAACACAGACATCATTATAATGTTCTTTCATCTTGTTTATAGGGATAATAGAGCAAATCCACTTTTGGCTTATAGTGTAACTCCAATTTGTGCATTAATATTTTGGTAATATTATTTTGGAGAGCGAAGGACTGAAGTGGCTTGGCCATCTTTTCATGTGAGCAGCTTGCTTTCTTCATGTTCGTATAATATGAAATTAGTTACATCTAAAGCTGTTATAGAATCACAAATTAAAAGTTTGCAAACTCTCAAATACCAAGCACACTTTGATGCTTCCAGCTCAAAGTCATAGTGATAGCCTCCTACTACCTGCCTAGGGTGTCATTAGGCCTGAGTTTGAGTTAGGCTGTTACAGAAAGCACAAATATGCAAATACATAATTTGGAGTCATTACAAATGATGTTAATCATAAGACAGTACATGTATAATATGCACATGCACAACTATTATGATCAGTGCTTAGTGCGGTAATGAAGCAAGAGCTTTGTCTTTACCTTATGTAAAACAGCCAGACAGAAAGAGTGACATTTACTTATTGGCAGACACAGATGCAATAAATTCAAGAGAAACTCATATATAAGTAGTGGTGACAATAAACTAAAATGGTTGAAAATACTTATTATTTGAGCTGTTTCTTTAAAGCATAGCTATTCATGAAAGTGCTATCATTTAAAAAAGAAAAAAAAAACTTTCCTTTACTAATGTTTCATATTGTTGTGAGAAAATATACCATTTTTTAGACTTTATATAAAAAATGTGTATATACATGTCTATGGAATTGATCTTCAATATTTAAGTTGTTTTAAGAACATATCAAATATCACATTTTGGTTCAAAGTAATCACAATATCAATTTAAGTCCATATCACCTAGCCCTGTAATAATGATAATAACATATACTCAAATTCCACATTATTCCTTCTGATTACCCATTTCAAATCAAAAGAATACAGTGTCCTGTAAAGGTCTGTTGTGTAATGACCATCTTTAAAAGCCAAATCAGTAGGAAAATCAGGAATTGATATAATGCAGGAGTGTTTTACCCATAGACACTTGTGTATAGTATGTTCAAGAGTAAGCAGCTCCAGTAACCTAATAATATCATTACTTCTTATTTGACTGACATCTTTATCCAATCCAATGTTAGTAGTGGGATTTGATCCTACAACCTCAGCGTCTGAAGCCTTAACCACTACACCACACCGCCTGACAATTATATTAACAACTAAACTGTCAAATATTGTATTAAAGTATTGAGTTAGATATTACTTCTGATGCACCTGACTGTCTTACAAAATTTTCTGGGCGAAGCTTGTCAGCATAATTATTATAAAATAAATGATCTAAGATAATTCCATCACTTAGAATCTATATATATATAATTCACTAAGCTGCCAGCGAGCAAGACACCCATGGAGCACGCAGGACAGAGCCACGCCCACCAACTCTAAGACCATTGGATACGACGACAACTCACAGAGCCACGGCCACCAACTCGGACGCAAAAACTCACAAAACACGGCGTCATTGGATACGACGACAACTCGCAGAGCCACGCCTACCAACTTGGATGCAGCAACTCACAAAACAGGGCGTCATTCGTGTTCGTCTCTGCTACACTCCACATACACCTCTGAGCCACGTTGACTTTTCATTATTCTTTTCGGTTACAACGCACAACTGCATCCATCATCGCAAACTGTTTTACACGCCATGGTCTTAGAGTTGGTGGGCGGGTCTCCGTGAGTTGCTCTTGCGAGCGGGCACATGACCAGGCGTTGTGTATGCTTCGAGAACAAGGGTGGATGTGGCAGGACCATCTAAGAAGAAGCATGTTTGTCGCAGATGTGAATCGCTGTATGCAGTGTGTAAAACAGTTTGTTTGTCGCAGATGTGAATCGCTGAATGAGCGGTCCTCCAATTGTCAGTCACGGACAATTGTATGTTGCCCTCTCCAGAGTTCCATCTTTTCATTCAGCCACAGTCGTATCCTCAAACCCACCCCATTTGGACAACTGTGTCTTTCAGGAAGTATTCACCCATCAATACATAATTATGCGGCATATGCTACGCCGTGGGTTGGCTAGTATGTGTATATTAAGTAGACGAATTGCATCATGTGCATGAATATGCAATCTGCAGATAAAGGCCACCTTGTACCTTGTACTGTTCAAGACACATAAGAAACTCTGAAATCTCTGTTTCATCATGTGGATTAAGGTAATTGCATGTGGTGAACCAATTTGCCAACCTGACACAGGGTCTGTTAGTTAAGTTAGTTAAGTGCACAGATGGCTAAAGCATTTCATTTTGATTATAATAGTATAAAACAGCACCTCCCTGGAAATCCAAACCTTGCCACTGTCTCAGTATTAGCAGCCTCCATTTCTTAATACAGTTCACTGTCACACTTTTAGTATCACTGGGACCAAAGCCATCATTAATGATGTCTGTGGGGCTCCTATTTTATTATTTTTCTCTGAAAGTCTATGCCATCTTTTTCAAATCCTCTTCAGGCTACAATATTTTCTCATGATGTAATGTCCACTAAATGATTTTTAACACCATCATATGTTTGTAAATTTTATTTTTAGGGACAGATCCCCCTCAAGTTGGTTTTTCTAGCTTTCAGGTGGCCCAAAGTATTATTTGGGGGTCCAAGAGACCCCTGCCCACCCTAGACAATCCTGCATTTAGTTCTTTGGTTTCAGTAATGTTTAAGGAAATGTTTCTCAGTCCACAAAATGCTTAGATCCGCCAATGTACAATAAGCAAAATTCTTAATTTGTAAAGGTAGAAACTTACTTCTGTCTCCAAGACACCATGTAAAAACTATGAATCCACTTGTAATTTCACATTCGTTTGCTACAATATGCGATTTAAATGATTTACATGGTCTTTTTAATTGAATTTTGTTAAAGATTGTCACCAAAACTGCATCTTCAAGGTGAAAGTATGTGTTACTGATCCTTCTAAATTTATTGTAAGTAAAAATTCAGCTACTCTTGAGTTATTATTAGGTCTTTAAAGGTCAGTTTCTACCAGCTCTCACTCTGCCAGGTGAGTCTGTACTTAAACTGTGTCAAGTTGGATGGTGACCACTGTGAATTATTTTTACCTCCATTCTGTTCTTTCCTAATGGGCCTTATGTAGAACTGCAAATGTTTTGTATTTTGTTCTTTCCTGGAGAATAACATTCCACTTGTCATTTTCATCTTTGGTCTTGGATGTGGCATTCTCTGCAGTCTATCTGCTTTTGCAAAATGATGCTCCCAGACCTACATGCTGCGATTTTTTTAAGACTGCACATGAGTAGACATTGTATCAGTCTCACTATACTGCAAGTGCCCCTTTCCCTGCAGAATTGTACCTGAATGCTTTACAAGTAAAATTTGGAATTATACTCATAAGACATGTTGAAAGTTCAAAGAAGTTACAGTACTGCAGCTGTCACTTTTACCGTTTCTTGTTTTTTTACCCCATCTCTAGACAATCCATATCCCAGTAATTGGTTCCAAGGTCTAGCAGAGTCTATCATTTCCCCTGCATGCTCCAACAGTGTTGCTGATTGCTTGTTGTATTTCTGGTGTCTGTGAGTTCAATATTTTCCTCTCTCTCTGCTCTCCTCTCCAACTCTGTGTCTATCTGTCTGCTGTGTATCTTGAATCTCCTGGACATGCGGTGTTACGGTAGGTGTTTACCAGTCACTTGCTACTCAGATGAGGAAAGGCTTTTGCTAGTTTTATAGCCTGGAGCTAAGGGAGTAACAGAAATTTAAGCTGCTGGGTACTTATCATGTTATTTATATATATATAAAAAATAATCTGAAATCAAATTAAAAAGCAAAAAAACAATCAGTTGAAAACATGTATCCCTTCTAATTCAGCTTAAAGTTCTCAAAAGCCCTGATCAAGGCTCACAGGCCACAGGTAACTGTTTTAATTAGCATATCACAAGTCTGGAAATGCAGCAAAGAAGGATCAAAGCCAGCAGGGTGGCTTCCTTCTGTAGATGTGAAAGTGCATGGTATTTAGGCTGCTATGATTCATGGACTGTAGTCATCTTTAATGTTTGTCTTCCTGGATATCGATACTAAGTGCTACTCTGTCTAATTTCAAACAACACTTTATCCCATGTTCATAGTGGACAAAGAAAAGTTCAAGCTTGACATTGCATTGCATGATGCCGAGGAGGGTGCATGCTAAGGGTGGATGGCTGCTCTTTGGAGAAAGAATAGTGCTGAACAGTGCATTAGACCCTGACCTCTTCTTGGCACCAGACTCCTTTAAAAAGGGTTGAACGTTCTACTGACTGAGCAAAAAACTGAAGCCTGGTGCTTGATGCATTTCTATTAAATTGTTTATACATTCTATAAATAAACATTAGCATAGTAGTGCTTTACTGCCTTACAGAGGCTTGATTCCAGGCTGGGCTGCTTTCTTTATGGAGCTTGCATGGTCACCTGTGTTTGTGTGGACTTCTTCTCACAAGCTGTAATTATTCAATCAAGGTATCTCTAAACGTTCAGTACTCCTGCTGTGAGAGAGTGTATGAGTACTCAGTATGATTTTGAGCGCCCCCTACTTATTATACTCCACTCTAGCTTTGCATTCACTCATGCATTACTTGAGCAAAAAGCAATGGATGAATAGCTTTAGTGTAGATGGCAAAATGGTTAATTCCATTGCCTTATTGCTCTAGAGATCTGGCTTTGATTTTCAGCCTGAGTTTGTCCTAGTTTTTTCAGTCCCAGACACATGTGTTTAAGTTCTTGAGTGTTTTGCCTGGTATAATTAAGTATATCTGTGCCTTGTGATAGGCTGGCCATCAGTCGAGAGCTTGTTCTTGCTTTAAGTGAAGTATGTAGGCTCACAGTCCAGTAGTTGAGCTTCAGTAAATGGATGGATGGATGAATAATTTAAATACTAATATACATATATGTAATACATTTGTAGTTTTATTTTAGATTTATGCAATTTAATTTATAATGTATGCAAATATGCAGTATATACAGTATGTAATGCCATATATTTATATTCATATGATCAATGTACTTGCCCTAGGCACTATACAGTTTATTCTGTACTGTTTATTCATATTGAAAAAATACAGTCAGCTATCAATTATTAGAATCATTTCTTTTCCTGATGAAGTTTAATGTATATATTGTATCAAACACTGCCTTTAGCAAACTACCAAAGGTAATTATTTGTACTCTGAAAATGGATTTATTCATAAGAGCATATTATTAGATGTTTTGACTTATTTATTAATTCTGTATATGTATTTGTAATTGTTTGCCATTATAATGAAAGTATTAAATAAAACGTATTTTATTTTATCCATCCATCTATTCCTTCTTTTTGAACCTTGTTAATTGAATTTAGTTTTATAGGAATGAACACTATTTAGAAAAATATGTTGTAGTGGATAGTGCTTTAGGAATCTTGGTTTCAGCTCTTGGGAATGGGAAACTATCTGAATGAAAGCTATACATACTGCAGTCTGCATACATTTTCTCAGAGTTCTCTCACATCCATTAATGGTCTGTGATAGGTCAACTGGTAAATCAGACATGATCTGGTATGAATGAGTGTAGCTTTGTGGGGAAGCATCTCATTCGTGGTTGGTTTCTGCATTGCTGGGACAGGGCCCAGCAGTCTGTGATCCTATGGGGAAGCGTGTCCAATTGGCTGAATGGCCTTAGTTTTACAATAGCATATTATGAAGCATATAGTTCTTGTTGACTTGTGCATCTTGAGAAGATTATTCTAGAATAGTGTGGTCCTACAGTTTTAATAGGTGTGGCCTTTCGCAGGTGATTCTTTTGCATGCAAAGATGCTTAAGTAAATGTTAGTCACAAATGATAGATCATTGCAAAGACATTTTCGAGTCTGCTCAATACAAGATTCTATTCAATAAGGGCGCGCACAAAAAGGCGAGCTTCAAAAGGGCGACCTCAATTGGGCGCAGCGAATAAAGGCAAACGCAACAAAATTATTACAGAAAGTTTATTAGATAAAGGCAATGATTGAACGTATAAAAAGGCGAAAGCAAGAATATTAAAACATTCACCCAATTGAGGTCGCCCTTTTGAAGCTCGTCTTTATTTACGCGCGCCTTTATTCGCCGTGCCCAATTGAGGTCGCCCTTTTGAAGCTCGCCTTTTTGTGCGCGCCCTTAGGTTTTTGTCACCTAGTGGAGAATGCAAGAATGAAATTCTGATCCACTGCAGAAAAGAGCGATTAGCAGAAAAAGCTGTAATTTTCTTTCAGTAAAAATCATTGCTTTTTTTAATTAAATAAGATTAAGTAAATGTTTCTAGACACAAAGCTTTGGATTTAGGACCACATTAGGCTTTAACTGCAACATTCTGTTACTTTGAACGATAACAATTTAATGCAGGTAGGCCTACGATTCTGAGACATAATGCATCTTAGATCAAGCTCTCTGCTAGTCTCCAGCACTAACACAAAACACCCAAGCTTGAAGATTAGACCACAAGGACTTGACAGCCTCCTTCGCCTTCTGTGTCCTATACGTACCTAAACCTTCTTTGATCACAAGAATTATCACATATTTTAGATGATGGCTAAACAGGTGGGTAATAAAAGTGTAGTTCCTGAAGCTTCCATTTAAGGCAAAGCATATTTCCAAAGCTTTTACTGACTGACGTTCTTTGTTGCCATTGTGTGAATGTGAGAGCTTTCCATGCAAGTTTTCCACTGCAGTCTCAGTCAATCTACGTGATAGCCTTAATAATTAAACTTATCTCAGTTATATGAGAAAGTTAAGAAATCTGTATTTATGTTGCACTTAGCAATATAAAAACCCAACAAGAGCAAAAACAAACAAAAAAATAAAAGTCAAGGGAGCAGTCAAGCCTACCTAAAAATTAAATTAGGTTATCAAAAGATTCTGACTTCTCATACTTATTTGGTGAATTTTTCAGGTAAAACAGGATGATGAGGATGATGATGCCGAAACAGGGCTAACAGAGGAAGAAAAAGAAGAAGAAGTGAAAGAAGAAGAGAAATTGGGAAAATTGCAATATTCTTTGGATTATGACTTCCAGGACAACAAGGTAGGTTTTAAAATAGGTCATTTCAACTATGTCTGCAGTACATCAGGCTCATAATGTACTTTATGTGGAACATTTTGTAATCCAGACTGTTGACAGTGACACTCTATTATCTCATGTCTATTTGGTGAAGTACTCACAAATAATTACAGTGATTAGAAAATCATTCTAGTATCCATAAGATATGGAATGGAATAAGATTACAGTTGGTTTTTCACCATACTTCCCAGTGGTGGTTTGTAATATGGGGTGCTAGGGCGTTGCCCCTTCTCCAAATATTTTAAAAACTCTACTTAAAATTAATTAGGTAATGCAAAATAATCATGAAATAAATGTGTCTATTTGCACAACGTGCCTGGTGTCAGCACATGTCAACATCCATTAAAAACTGGTTCCAACTTGTACTTGTTTAATTTCTGTGTAAATACCTATATTTCCTGTGTGAAGTGTGCCTGGCATTTATTAGTAGCGAATTAGGATTATTTTAGTTTTTTTTTTAATCTACTGTGATTGGACAATCATCAATGCACTATTTCAAGTTGACATCAATGGTTCACAGTTCACACCAGCCATTAATGTAACTACAGATGACTGAGCATGACTTTAGGGAGATGGCAACTACAAGTGGAACTTCACAAATGAAAGAAAATTTGGTTATTTCTTTAATGAAATACCCCTTCATAAATCATTCACTTGAAGAAAAAAAGAAGATAAAGAAGCTTGGACTGGACTGACCTGACTTAAGAATTCAGCAGCAGGCAAGCAATCGAGGATGAGTTTGCACACAGACTTTTTCCACTCTTGTTATGATAGAGTTGGCTAACTGGATGTGGTGCAGGTAATGCCTTTTTTGCTTTACCTGTTTGCTGTTTCAAAGTGTTAAAGCGTTGTGGACAATGACAGGGGTACGAGACCTAAAACATCTGAAACTTGCAAGAGGCATGAAAGTAATCTTGACTAGTGTTTTTCAACCAGTATGTCGTGGCACAGTGCTGCAAGATGAGAGCTACCCAGGTGTGCCATGGAAATAATAGTGTAGTGTACCTGGGTCTGAACCCAAGAGGGACAAACTCTGCATGTGGTCGAGGCCTGTCTGAGGTGGACATGTCTACACTGGAGAAGCTGGCATAAAAGCAGCTCCATGATTGTTATGTTGCCGACACAGAACTTAGAGCACTTATGATGCGTCTCCAGGCTGCTGGAGTCCATCTGCCCTGGGTGTGTGGTCACCAGCGTGCCTCACAGCACTGGTTTATTGTGGGAATACAATTTGCCTCTGAGGCAGAGAAGGTTGGCCAAAAGGGTGAAGCAGCTTGCAGCTGCCACCAAAGTGCTGACTAAGTGCCATATCTGAAAACGCTGATCTCAGAGCTCCTTTTTACCAGCTTCTCCAGTAGTGCTGCCCCTTTCTGCAATTGAGTATGTGCATGAGATAGAAT
Organism: Erpetoichthys calabaricus; assembly: GCF_900747795.2. Taxonomy (NCBI): domain Eukaryota; kingdom Metazoa; phylum Chordata; class Cladistia; order Polypteriformes; family Polypteridae; genus Erpetoichthys; species Erpetoichthys calabaricus. Next base: position 81,146,029 of record NC_041396.2, read on the forward strand.
GTGTATGTGGCAAGTAAAATAGTGGTGTGCCTTGGCATGATTTTGGTTACAAAAAGTGTGCCATTACAGAACAAAAGGTTGGGAAACACTTCTCTAGACTAATTTTTTTTGGGCACACATAATGAAATCAATCACAGCCCTACATATTAATTCTTTGTTGAGAATCCTTTTGTTGCAAAAACAGCCTTTAATTATTTTGGGTTAAGAATATCAGTTTTTCACATTGTTTACGAGTGATTCTACCCCATTCCTCTTTGCAAAATTTATAGAGATCTTCTGTGTTCATGGGAATGGCGCCTCTGGACAGCAGTTTTCAAATACTTCCACAGAATATGGTAAAGATTAGGGCTTTGACTTGGCCATTTCAAAACATTCACCTTTCTGTTTTTGAGCTATTTCAGTGTCACTTTGTCCTTATGCTTAGGGTCATTATCATGCTGAAAGATGAATCTTCTCCTGAGCCATAGGTTCATAGCAGACTGGAATAAGTTCTCCTGCAATATTTTACAGTATTTGAGTCCGTCCATTGTCCCTCCAACTCTGACAAGATTCCCAGTCCCAGCACATGAAAAGCATCCCCATAGCATGATGCTGCCACCACTATATTTTACAGTAGGTATGGTGTTTCTTGATGCATTGGCAGTGTTAGTTTTACGCCACACGTACCTCTGTGAAGCCTGGCCAGAAAGTTCGATTTTGGTCTCATTTGACCATAAAACCTTGTCCCACATCTTAACTGGGTCCTTCTCAGGCTTTGTAACAAATGCCATACATCCTTTTATGTGGACCTTCTTTCAGGATGGCTTCTTCTTGCTACCCTCCCGTAGAGACCTTTTTTATGGAGAGCTCTTGAAATTGTGGACCCATGAACCTTCACTCCAGTTTCAGCCAAAGAACATTACAGACGTCTGAAAGTGACTGCTGGGTTTTAAGTAGCTCCTCTCACCACTGGATGTCTTGCTGTAATGTTTAGTTTTGAAGGATGGCCTGTTCTAGTAAGAGTCTGGGTGCTGTGATGAACCATCCACTCTCTGGCGATGGATCCAACAAAGCTTAATGGGACATTCAAATATCTTCAATATTTTTTGTAGCCATTTCCTGCCTTGTGCATTTCAATGACTTTGTTTCTCACATCAGCAGAATGCTCCTTTTTGCAGTGATTGTCCAGCAAAGACTATGTGTCCCTTACAAAAGTTGCTTTTTATATCCAGAGAGATATAAAGGACTCATAAGTAGTACCTAATGATGTTTAATTATAACTGTCAAATGACTGTCACCTTTGTGTCATTTGTGTAAATCAGAAGCTTCCAAAAGCACAGAGGTTTAAATACTTATGCAAACACTAACTTTTGAGTTGTTCTTCTTCAGTTAAATATCTACAGAAATTGTTTTATTTTTACTTTGGAATTTTACTGTTACAAACAAAAGAGTTCACATTAAAAATACTGAATAGATAATTACTGTAAGTGTACAAATCTTTTGTCATGCAGAAAATTATCATGACTTTAAAGGGATTGAATGCTTTTGCATGCCAGTGTATTTGGCCCCTCATACACTGGGTTTGAACACAATCAAGTGTGGTGGATCTCCTACGTGCCCAACATTCCAGTACCATAATAAACACGCTTTTTCTCACCTCACATTCTATTTCTTCAGCCTGGCTCATTTTCCTCCCATGAGTGAGCCCTTGTCCAACTCACTTCCCAGCTCAAAACCCAACAGGCCACTAAGAAGCATTAGGATTTAATGTCCTCCCTGTAGCTACTTCAACTGAAATTCCCAAAATCACTTCCACACATGATTTCCCACTGAAGGTACTGGTTTCCGTGATCACAGAGTTTCTTCTAGCAGCTCCTGATATCCCTACACTCTTAAGACCCCATATCACCATCAAGGGCCTAGGTAACCTTGGTAGCACAGCACATCTTTGCCCTCTATATTTTTGCAATAAGGTATGTTCCCATTATGAACCTCTTTCTGCTGGCTATTAGTCTGAATGACTGCTCTTGTTCTTCTGACAGCCCTCCAAGTAATAAATATTTTTTACAACACTGCCCAAAGAGCAATCATCTCTGGAGCGCTCCCTTAATAAAAATATCATACTGTCCCAGACACTGCCTATTGATATATAATGCAATGATGACATTTTCCACTAATGGTGGAGCGTGCTGTGTTCCATCTCTACTACTTTGCAGGACGTTATCCTTGTCCCTTTTCTCCCTAGCAGCACCTTGCCTGCATAGCATTCTCTCAAAATGTATAAAGTACTTGCACTGATTCTAACTTTATGATCAAAACCTGATCTTAACTATTTTTGAAAAGGAAGCATGTGAAGCACATTCTGACACATTCTGAGGCATTGTTTTAGATATACTGGTTTTAAATGCAGTACCACCTTTCACATTCCTTCCTTCGAAACAGCACATCACTTTGTATTCATAAGCAACTTTACATAGAATACTACCACTGCTGTTCCTCCAACCCTATGTGTTTAAATGTTTCATATTTAAATAAATACTATTTTTTGTGAATTGATCAAAATATCTTCTAGTGGATCCTTCTTTTTAAACACCAATGAGCAACCTTCCCTTGATAGATGACCATCTTATATTTTTAAATAAATTAAAATTGCTAAAGCAAACATTTTTGTTTTGATATACCCACATTATGCAGAGTATCATCTTTTTACTTTTGAAATCATTTAAGTAACATAGAGCAGCTTTTTGGGTTTAATTGCTGCCACTGTGATTAGCTTTTAATACTTTGAAGTAACGCTCTGTGCCCTTCTGTGTACAAACACACCTTCTTTAAGGAGAACATCATCTTTAGCTTGTGAGTGTTCTCCTCAGTGTACAGCGGCCTGCTGTATTCAAACACGACCTCCTTTAATATAGCATGGCATAAGTTAGCCTTCTGTTTAAATGCAGTCATTGTAAACAGAACACAATGTTTTGTTTTCAAATCAATCAAATAGCATAGTATACCTGTTTAAATAATAGATTGTCAAACAGCATACACAGTAGATGTCTGTGTTTGAATAACCCCACTTTAAACAGAGCACAGCCTTTAGTTTTTGAACACACTGAATCTGCTTATTGTACTCCTATGCTTAAATGCAACCATCTTAAATAATGCATCATCCACAGTTTTTGAATTTGCACAGTAGCCTTTGGTGTTTAACCTTAACCTGTTTAATTAGAATGGCACATTTCATTTTGAATGTTTCGAAAATACCGTACAGTTGCCCACTGTGTTTAAGCAGCACCTCTTTAAAGAGAGAAACACTATTGACAAGGTCACCACCTTGTGTTTAGTAGTAACCTATGTATAACATGCCTAACTCTCATGTGTGAATTCACTGCCTAAAAGCATTCAGAATATCCTTTTTTCTTTTCAGAGTGCATGCTCTGCATTTGGCGCAGGTGTTTGCTTTTAGATTGTGTTTTGCGTTTCGCCATCACCATAGGTTATGATCTGTAAATCACTCTGAAATTTTGTTTAACAGCTAGCTACTGCCTCTTGGACCTCTCATCTATAAATAGACACACTTTATCCAGTTCAGTTGAAAGCACTGCGACTTTGTACTTTCCACCTGCTTGTGTGCTCCCTGAAGATCATAAATAGTATCTGTAAGTGTTATGATTTTACCGAAATTTCAAGTCCATCAATTCTGCTACATATAAAACAAAGTTTAAACACTAGCCCCTGTACTTTGGAGGACTGGAAAAGAAAAACACTTTCCTGCTGATTGACATTGACAAAAAGTCTGGGATATAGGGAAATGCTCATTAGTCTATGGATCCATTTTGCCAGTTAACAATCCTGACTGATGGTGGTGGTTTAATATTGTGTATTTGTGTTTTGCACCTGTAACTGCATTTTTCATACAAGTAGAGATAAACAAAAAGGTAGCACCCTGAAACTGGCCCTGAATCTATAATTAATACTAAAGGCCAAAGGGATAAACATTAGAGTCTTTATTATAAAAGGAATCATGAACAACAGGACTAACAAAAATACACAAATAATAACAGGAAGTAACAAACCCTATCACTTCACTGGACCATTCTAATCAAGATAGATGCCCTTTGCATATGGAAGGGTAGCTAGCCCACTTTCATCCATTATTATCATGCCAATCACCCACAATCCTTCCATAAATTCCTCAGAAATCCTCTGGCCTTGCTCTCCAAGCAGTCAAAACTTTTATCAAGCTCACCTCCCTAATGCATGTTCACTGACCTTAATTTTAAATTCAAGTTTGGGATCACTTTCAGGATAACCTCTGCAATCTACTCTGGGGTCATGAATGCCATCTGGATGCACTTGGGCATCTTGCATTCCTTGGGTATTCATGCAACCTTAATCCCCATTTTCCATGTGAAGGACTATGTACTATCCTGGTAGACTGATCTCCATAATATGCACATAGGGTTTATATGTTCTTCAGAGGTCCTAAATTATGCTAAATAACAATCTAAAGAAACTCTGATGAATTCCACTCTATATTCCATTACCTCACTCCTTTACTTTTTCAGGGACTTAGTTGGGCTTGGCTTTTGTCCTATAGCTCCATTTTTCTTCCCTCTGCCACCTTTCACCATGAACACCATAAGAACATAATAGTTAATGATGTGTATCTATTTGTGTGGGCATCTGAGATTGGGCTTTAACTGTATAATATAAGGAAAGAATGTTACGTGGCTAGTTCTGGAATGGATGTGGAGACAGGGAAGTTAAATCAGTTTAATGCAGTACCCTCCTCATTCCCATAATTAATAAGTTTGAGTATTTCCAAAAGATACAGCATGTGTTAGAGAATGCATGGGCCAGAATTCCAGTGCTGCAATTCTGAGACCAAGCCGAATCTAAAGGGGATCCTGATTTGTTTAAAAAAGTGCTTTACTAATTGACACAATGATGTAGCATACTCTGGAGGATTTGTAACAGTCAGTATTTGGCATTAATTTATATTTTTTATTCTCTTATTATTAACATTTCCTGATCATGTTCTAGCGATTTCCTCAAAGTTAAGTACTTACAGCATTTACCAACATTTACATAGATATTTATTTCCCTTTATCCTTCTGCACATTTAAGTTATAGGCACCAGGGAATGTACTGTTATATAACCTAAAAAATGGAGGAACCAACTTGAGTCATTCATACAGTTAATCCACTGAAACTGTCAACTGAAATCTGTTAAATTATTTTTCATCAAATCAATATTATAAATGCTGCAGTTATTTATTTCTCTTTTATAAACAGTACATGTTTCATTTAGATTTTTTAAATGTTTCTCATCTTATGAAATTACCAAAATATGTTTAAAATAATATTCAAAATTAGTTTTTTTCCCTGAAGAGCATCAAGTCATATTGAAAATATTGCTTCTTCAAGCCTTTCCTGAAACTTACACACATTGGAAATAAAATATTAATCCTCAATACCCACAAGCTCAAAATTACTGATGTTATATTATTAATAGCTCTGCAGCTCGATACAGGCCTTGCAAACAATTTCTGGGTTTGCTGGAATTTGATCACTCCAAGAAAACACAATTATTTTTCTGCTATTTCAAGGTCAATCCAAGTTTCCTTTTTAAATACTAATTTGCATGTAATAAAAATGTCATACCTGTGACCCTGAACTGGATTAAGCTGTTTCACTAACAGAGGGATTGATAAAAAACGATACAATGCTTTTTTTAAATGTATCCCGAATTTGTTAGTCAATCTCCAGTGCGGACCCATTTTTGTCAACTCCCATTAAGGTCAAGTGTAGCTAAAAGCTGGTGGGATCACTGTTGTCCTCCTACTTCAAATTCAGGATCAATTTTATTGCATTTGGACATGACTGCTTTGGAATTGTGTCCTCAGCACCTTTTTAAAAGGGAATAGAACAATAGCTAAAATAATGACAATCCAACAGCATTCAAGAAATGTTGCAGTCTAAAAAATATAAGGAAAACAAGAGCAAAACAACAAAAGGTAGGGGGCCAGTCAGTGCCCTGTTTAATACACAAAAGATTAATGCAAAATAAAAGTGCCAGCACCAAAAGGAATCATAGACATTGCCCTGCTGAAACTGCCTCTTTCTCCAATCTGCTCTGTTCTGAATTGATGGCTCTCCATGCTCTTTCTAATCTGATTTGTCCATGTATGCCAATTTGCTGCACTTTCTATTTTTAAATTTTCCCGTGGGGTGAAAGTAGTGGGGCTTCCAGGGACCAAACCGGAGTGACCTTAGCAAGTTTTACGATCCTGAATGTGTGTGAAAGAGTTGAGGCTGTTCGCATCAGCATTTTGTCAGACACCAGTTTGCAAGTCCATACCTCTGAATTGTAGCTTTACATGTGGCCGGCAGGTTATTACCTGGAAACAATCAGACAGATAGGTATTGAACCAAAAACCATTCAAACAACATCAGTGCAATTATATACGGCAATGAGGGGAAGCTAAATTAGTTTGTGCTCCAATGCTATTGTATCTTCTTCTAGATTCATTAATGTTACCAAGTAATATGTTAGAGGTTAGCATATTGTGGAACTTCAAAACTTAATAGTATGACAACAGAAATGGATGAGCTAAATGGACTGTTCCTGCCATAGTAATTCTAAAGTTTTAACGGTATAGTTGATTTAAAACAGCATCTGATCTGTTGTGCATTCAGAGTTACTGATATTGTATCTTCAGAATTGTTCTCACACTTCTCCAGTCTTCCATACAAAGCAGCTGTTTCAATCAAATGCTTATCTTTGCTTGGGTTTTGTTTGGCTCTTGGACCTTTCTCGATACTCTCTTTAAGATGTCAGTCATCAAGCTGACCATGTCTCAGATGTTTTTGCAGGCATAGCTCTACAAAATGTACACAAATGCAGTATGTTTAGGTGTCTGTCTTCCTGATTTACATGGCCTGATTTGTGCCCTGTGATGTTATCATCAAAAATGTGGTATAATTCATAGACATTTAGGTTTTTACTTAATAAACTAGGCCATACAACTCAGGTAGTAGTCACTTAATCCCCCAATTATGCACTGTTCGGGAAGAGAATAACATACCATAACATTCTCTACCCTAAATAATAATTTCAAGGTTGTTGGGTTCGAGAGACTATGCTGGGAAGCATCAGATACAAGGCAGGAATAAGCCACAGACAGCAAGGGAAAAAAAAGAACTTCAAAAAATATAACCAATTCTAAAATAAAGGGCACCAAAAATAAAGAAAGGAACACATGCTGATGTGTAGCTAAGGTACTGAAGTGGTTGTTTTGCACACTATAATTAGTGGACTGACCTACTCCTCTTCTTTTTATTGATTGTTGGCAATCATATAAGTACACCACCAGGGGGTAATGAATAAGGTCTGAAACATTGCGGCATAAGAAATTTCTCAGAGTGAAAAAAAATCATTCCATTAGAGATCTTGACAGAAGTATGACTTAAGGGTAAGTACTTGTGTGGCTCAGTCTTGACAAGATCACTATCTCCGTTTCAGTTATGCTTTGACAATACTACCCACAGGAAAAGCCACTGACCTATTCTTCATTCTCTTTCAGCTGACAGTTGGTATTATCCAGGCAGCAGACCTAATCTCTATGGATATGGGAGGCACCTCTGACCCCTATGTTAAAGTTTTTCTTCTACCAGACAAGAAAAAGAAGTTTGATACCAAGGTCCATAAGAAAACGTTGAATCCTGTTTTTAATGAGTCTTTCACCTTCAAGGTAAATAATAAGAATGAGACCATCAACTCCAAACACAGATAATTTCTTGAAAATTTGGCTACAGTCTCATTGCTTGTGATCTTTGAGTTGTTTGAGTATGTAAGGGCTCAATAGAAAATATTCCAGTTTAGTTATTCAGTAAGTCTTTCAATTATACTGTGGATTTCCTGAGGAGCTGCATCGTTTGCCACCTTCCAATGCTATCATACAAAGAACAGAGTAGTCAGTGACAATGAAAAGAATGTCCTTATTATACAAAATTGTATAACAATCAGCAAATTAGAGGAGGTTCTTACACTTTTTAATCTGAAGACCCAAATAAGAAACTCAGTATCATACTGGGACCCAAGAATAGGAATATTACCATAGTGACAGCACAGTCATACATAAATAAATAACAATGGTCATAAAATAAAAACAAAATATATCACTTCTAGTAAAAATGCTTGGTGTAACATTTAGTTTAGTGATTTTTGAATGGATTGTATGAAGGGTCAACTAAATTAATCACCTGACTCCTGGCACTGGATAAGTAATAAATAACATTTTACAAATGAGCTGCACCAGGTATAATATATTCTTCTAAATGAGTTCAGTATATCCCAGTTTTCATTTAACAATTCACTAAACACAGTACAGAGAGTTGAGTAACATAGCTAAATTATTCATAAAATGGATGTTCTATTTGTATTTTATTCATGGGATAGGATATAACTTGATTGAGAGTTTGGAGAACAGTCATGTTTGAAATGTTTATGCTGCCAACTGGTGTTGTGCTAAATGCCAAAATCCTTTTGATACTTTCTGGTGTTCTACAGTTCTAAGTGGTCCAACAAACACGTCATCAACTGATTGAAATTTATCAAAGCACTGTTAAGAAAAGGAATTCCTCCTTGCTGAGGCATGTTTAACTTAATACAAAATCTTCTTTGCACCTCTATTACAAATATAATGTAGGTTTAATGTATGCCTTAGCAGCAAACACATAATGAGGCACCAATCAGTTGTATTTGACCACTGAAACTGTATTTAGCATCAGACACTGCCATGGCAATATATGTATATCCTCCACTAGTGTTGATTAGTGAATTTTGCCAAATTGAAATTTTCAGCAAATTTGCTAGGTGACCTTATTTGATGAAAAAATTGTTTCTTTAAAATTCCCCCTCAGCCAGTTTAGGCAAACTTTTTTTCCCAGCACCACATGATACTTTGCGATGGCAGTATAACATCACAAAGAAAGCCCAATATTTATTTTTTCATTCTCATTTATTGTTGGAACTGCCATTTCTGTGAAAACTTTGAGAGCGAGCTCTGTTCCACTGCTGCACTCATCACTCGCAGAGCAATCGCTCAGTTCACTATGTGCCACTTCACATGTTCTTCCTCATGTGAAATTCATGCTGGCTGTGTACTATGTATTACACAATGTAGGAAAACATTGCAATTACTTTTCAAATGTGTTTACAGTCTTTTATTACCTAACTAAAATAACTGGATTGCCGACAGTTTTCTGGTTTATTTTTTTTCTTTATCACGTGCAGTAAAAACAATGTGAGTGATAATAAGTGTGACATTTTTTTGTTGATTATTTCATAGTTGTCTGCTGAAGACAGACAGTAATTCTGGGAAACAACTTTTAGTAATGTCAATAACAGCAGCAGGAGAGCATTTATCAAGGTAAAAAGGATTTGCAAAAACAATCAAGTCTGTGAGAGACAGTGTTTCACACCTGGGTACCAATGTTCAATATTGTTACTTGTGGTTGTAATACAGGGTCTTTTGTGTTAAAAAAATAATCACATTTTCTAAATATTCAAGGAAGGATAGGAGCATGACATGAAATAATTAAAGATTTATAAACATAATACCAATTGGTGTTGGCTGTGATGCTTCTAGTGTTCAATTATTTTATCTCTGTTTCTTGCAATGGCCCAGTGAGTGGGGAATCACAATGTAAATTTTGAAAACCACTGCTGTAGAAAGCTGTCCTCCTACAGAGGGGCAGTGCTGCATGATGCACGAGGCAAATGTCTTAGATGGGTTAAGCTGATTACATTACATAATCAATCTCTTACTAAGATTTGTATTACCATGAGATATAAGATTTGTGCATAACAACAGTTGATCCAGCATTTCTCTGATTTCTCTCTCTGCGAAAGTGTGTTTTTTTGACTATAACTGAGCTGGTTCTAGAAAGTGACTATGCAGCCTGATATGCTACATAAATTCATCTCCGTGTGGCACAGTTGCACAGTGGTCAGCACTGCAGTCCCATAGGTAAGGTCACATTTTTGGTCACAATAATTGGTACAGCATAGTTGGAAGACATTCCTGTAGCCCTCGGGGATGCTTAAAAGACTACTGTACTATTAAAAATCAATCAAAACTAATTTATGTTTCTCCATCTCCAATACCTTCAATGAATTTCACGGAATTTGCTGAAATTCCCAAGTATTTCTGCGTTTTCACCAAACACATGGAAAAGCATAGTCAGTGGGGATTGTTCATCATTAATCCCTGCCATTCTGACCCTTCACAACACCCTGAAAATCATCACATCTTTGTGCCTTGTCTGTTATTTTTACTTCATATTTGCAAACTAACACCTTGTTTTTCCACCTTACAGGCTTGTCTGTGCCATTCCCTCCTCTCTCCCTTTTTCTAATACGCATCTTTGCTGTCAGTCATTTTAATTTGACTTTTTTTTATTCAGGTTGGTGTCATGAGGAATGTTAATTATATGTTCATACAATATTTTTGTGATACAGCAACATCATTGTTCACAAGCTACTTCGCAGATCATATACTACCATAATAAGCAGTGCGGTAAATAGAGGATGTTTTATGAAAATTCACACTTGGATGAACTTGGTTAATTTTACTACAAAATCGTGTGGTGACCCATCACAAACGTGCCCGTGACCCAATCTGGATTGCAACCCACAATTTATGATACACTAATTTAGAGCATTAATGAACCTTTAGTAATCAAATCATTTTGAGCAAATTTGACAAAGTATTGTTGGTGCAGGTAAAATCAAGAACAGCAGAAAAAAAAGATTAACTGATTTAGAGCTTTCTAACCATACATATGCTATGTGTACCCATTTGAATATGCATTTCATCATCTCTCGGTCAATCAATATTATATTTCATAAAGCGCTATTCACAGGACTCACAGTATTAATAAACAAATGGAGTAGATTGGAAAGAATACACTATCAAAAACAAAGAACAATGCATTATTAAAACTGAAAAATCTGTTAAACCTAATGACACTGTGCACTTCAACTTAGTCATTCCCAAACCTTGGTTCTTCACATTCTTAGTCATTCAATCATAGATTTGCTCGTGAGGTTTATGATCTTTATCCTGTATGCTTATTCATTTTTAGCCAAGCCTTAGATGTAGAACATTTAGCTTGATGTTTTCTTCTAGTACACTGTAGTATAAAGAGAAGTATTAGTGGGCTCAAAGATTGCACATTTATTTTAAAGGGGTAATGCCTTTCTAGTATTTTACTCTAGAAAGAAAAAGTAAAAAATATGGGTTAGTATCCTTGATTTACTGTAACTCCTGGAGACTCACAGAAGGCTCTTAGTTGAGAAGGAAGTCATAATGTTTTCTGAGACCAATTGAAGTTCTTACTGTAGTCTTCTGGACTGACACAAGATGCACAGCATAGACAGGTTTTCTGGGGTATTAGGAATTATAGCTTAGAAAGTTACAAGCAAAATTGTACATAAGATTGTGTATATGTTAGGAAGAGAGAATAGCTGAGCCTGGTGAGGTGTAATGAAGCCCATGAGATTTGAGGCCTGGAAGACTCAGGAACAGGCTGTAGTTTTTTCAGTCTGTTTATCTATTAACAAATCTGTTTAATCAAGATTAGGGTAGTGGGGACAGTGTTCTGTCCCGACAGCTTCAGAAGAGTACCAGTTATATTTTGGTGTTGTTTGATAAAGGGCCACCATTCAAGAGAGTATTAAAGATAATCAGGATGACAGCAGTGACTTTAACATCTTTCCTGAATTTGTGGTGGTTTCTGATGACACCAAAACAGACATACCTGTAAATACACTAGATGACATAAAAAATTATGTTTTTTTCAGTAAAACAAGAGAAAAATTATGTGGCTTGGATATAAAGAATTTTTTAAAAATGCACTTATTCGTTCCAGCCTATAGCAGTGCCAGAATATGGTGCCATCAAGGGGTTCCTAGATGCACTATAAGCATGATGCTCCTTTACCCAGATCTGCCTCTGCTCTGTCTGTAGTTACCCATCCTGTGCAGGATCCTAGCATTTCCTTTACTGGCACCATATCTGCTATTTTGTGAATAAAATAAACTGGTGATGCCCTGAATGAGATGCAGAAGCCCTTCAAAACATTGCACACACATTGACACAATTCTGCATGTGCAAGTTCCATTCTGATCAACCACTAGATTATTCACATTCTTTTCTCACACTGCGTAAATTTTCTGTCTCTCGTCATGGAGCTCTGTGACGTAATACAAGCCCCTTGAAATTTCAGTTATCTGACAAAACCACATTGGAACTCAATAATTATATACAGTATACACTATAATGGACTGACATTACCATCAAGGGCTGGTTTCCTGCTGTGTAAATTCCAGGAAAGGATCTGGCCCCCACGACCCTAAAGCAGAATAAGTAGATTCAGGAAGACGAAATAAAGGAGCTCTGCATACTTGTAGGTCAAGGCTAAGGAGCATTAATGTCATTAGAACAACTGGAATTTCTGACACTTGAGAGGACAATGCTTTATTCTTGTCTTGTTTTGCTGGCAAAAACAGAAAACAAAAGTCATAGGATGTCAATTTGTTCTTTGCAGTTACAAAAAATCCACAAGTTACTTAATCTACTACGTAACAATGTGCTTCTCTGTAAATTGTGCCCTTTATATGTGAAGTACTTTGAGGTGCTTCTGCTTATAATATTTTTATGTACTAATTGTGAGGCTTTGTTGAACTGTAGGGGGCGATTGCTCAGTTCCCATATGTGACTTCTTGCATTGCATGAAAAATGTCATTTCACCTCCTGGATTTCAGTTAAAAAAGCAAAAAAACAACTGTACTGTCCATATAAAGAGCAAGAGAATTAATTCACAGCTAAAACATTACATATAAATACAGTATTCAGTGTTTGTTTGTCTTGGCCCATTTTCACATAGTACGTGTGGACAGCCCAGCTGGGCAATCATTGTGTTAATCACAATTCTTTTTCTGTTTTTCTCATTTCTGTGTTGCCATGTTTGAATTGTAATTCCCCTGCAGGAATAAGTCAGTAATTAACATTGTTTTCCCACATTCTGTGGATTATTATGTAATTAGCAGTAAGTCTTGCGCCCCCGCTTTCATTCTGGCTCGCATGCAGAGCTGGTTATGGTGCTCCCACTGAAAGCTGTGAAAATATTTAAACAATGTGAATTTTTACTTAGTTATGACATTTTTGAAGGTACAGTATGTGTAGGGGGATTAGTAAAGCGGAAATGCTGGCTGATTCTATAATATGGGCAAGCGCTACTAACATACTGATTTGCAGTAAAATTAGGAAAGGAGACATGTGGTGCCTACCTGAAGAATTATTGTTGGCATCTGTGCCAAAGACAGCATTTTTCTTTTTTTTTTTTGCATTGTTATGCTTTTTCCAATTATGATTTCCTTGCATCCAGGAGAATAACATTTTGGCAAGGTCAGCTTGTTCTCCAGTGTCTTGTTAAATTCATTTAATTGTATATAAACATTTACATTACATTTACATTTATTTCCTTGGCAGACACTTTTATCCAAAGTGACTTACAATATAATTGAGTAAACATCAATCTGGGGACCTGTTTGGGAAGTGTTACTGGACACGGTTGCAAAAACTGATCCTCACAAGTGAAGGGCTCAGAATAAAATGAGACATAAAACCCAGTCCTGACTATCTGTGTTCATAAAATGATCTTTGGGCATCCTTCATAAAGACCATAGATTATCCCGATGTCCAGGCTAAATTGCCCTCTATGGCCTAGTCATTCTGGCCCCAAATCATCCCCTGTCTCTAATTGGCTATTTCTCTCACCCCTTCAGCAACTAACAGCTAATGTAAGGTGAGTGTACTGGCACAAAAATGCCTGCCATCACAGCATCCAGATGGATGCTACACCTTAGTGGCTCCCCACTCACTATGAAAAGCACTGTAAAGAAATGTATAGAATTATACATCATACTAACTTTATATAAATGTAAAGAATTATTATTATTATTATTATTAAAATACAAGTAAGTTACAACTCCTAGTTTACAAAAACCTAACTGCATATCAGTTAGAAAAATATTCACTAAACAAGAGAATCTACAAATGCTTCTTAAACATATTGAGGGTGCTAGAATTTCGAAAGGAGGTGGGCAGCTCATTCCACCATCTAGGAGCTACACATGAAAAGATTCTGGACCAAACATAAGCAACAAAACATTACCATCAGTGATATGGGAGTGCTGGTTATGAAAAACTAGCAATAAGGCTAAAGAGAAATCCCATCCATACAACACAAACTGCTTGTACAATATGTTAAATACCTGCGCAAAACCTATAAAGCTTAAATTGCATTTTTTTCGACATGGATTACCACTTCAACTTGTCAATACCTAACAGGCTTCTTATACTGAGTCACACTAGCTTTTATCAGGCTCTAAAACAGCGTTTCTCAACCTTTAAGTATTTGCGACCCAAATTTTCATAACAGTTTTAATCGCGCCCCCCTAATGTTTTTTTGAAAGGAGCCCACTAATACCAATTTGTTCTTTTTTAATTAATGATATATCATAGATGCATATTTTATTATACCTACTTAACTTTTATCGACATTTATCTAACTCTATATTTATTTTTCTAGTATCAGAATGTAGTTTAAGTTAATTTGTTTTGGTTTCAATAGATGTATTTTTCATATTTTCGATTCTTGTTTACTTTTTTTCACATCTTCGCGCCCCCCTTTTTGTTACTTCCCACCCCCCTAGGGTGGCCCGCCCCACAGGTTGAGAACCACTGCTCTGAAATCCTCTTCAGGACACTGCACTTTTAAAATCCTGAGGTTATACTCCATATAAAAACATGAGAGTCTCTAATACTGACTTTCTTGCTGATCCTGGTGAGAGTATACTGCAGGCATATACTGTATGTTCTTCTGCTGTATTATCTTATCCTTACTGTTTTTCATCAGTGCTGAAATATATGGGAAATTAATTAATTTCGAATATGAAGATTGATTTAGGCAGACCATCCTCGCTGCTGACGCCTGGCATGACCACACTTGATTTTGCAGTTTCTTGTTTATAACAGCTGCAAGACTTGTTGGGCTTGATAGATAATTACATTGTGTGGGTGAGCAACTGTCTCGATCAGTGTCCAAAAAAAACAAAAACAAAACAAAACGCAGTACACAATCACGACATCTAAAGAAGAACTATAAACAACTAATAGGTAGTTTAAAGAAGCTTTTTGAGAATATGTGGGTGAAAATTTATGGCACAAAACTTATCCCAGCCCCCAAATGCAACTGACAAATTGCAAAATCTCAAAACCAATGCACAAATTGATATTAATAGTCATCCCTGCAAAATTAAGTTGAGTTTATTGTGGCTCTAACAAATGTAACTCTATGAACAGTATATGCCTTGTCAGGTTTATTTTATGTCTCTTTTCGATTTTGGAAGTTCTTTCCAAAACATATTAATTGTTTTGAACTGACCACCTTGTCTCTTTTAAAGTCCAATGCCTATAGCACGCTCTCATGAGTAATGTAAATAAAGTAAAAGGAGTTGACTAACTGATTATGAATTTAAAAATAAAAAAATAAAAGTAAGAAAAAAAATGAGTTTGACAATTATGTAGATTTATTCAGTTTTGTTTTTCAGCTATTTGCTTTCAATTAAATAAGATTTTGCTCACAAGGGCATTTGCTAACTTGAAATGTGGTTAAGTGGCCAAGAAGGAAACAAGGTTTGGGAGAATGGGCTATATTAAAAGAATGCATTCACCCAACATTCAAAATTTCTCAATTTTTACCTTTTTAAAAACTGTATGAGCAAGAATAACTACCAGTTTTCAACTTATTTATTAAGAATGTATTAACAGATTTCTGTATCATCCAATAGTCCAGACTCTCAAGGTATAAAGTGAATGTGAACTTCTCCAGGTTTCACCTTCTAAACCAAGTTGTTCTGCAGAGTAAACGCTACAAATTTGTTTTGGTCATACTGCAGGTTTTCATTGTGTTTTTTAAATTATTTTTCTTTTTTTTATAACCCTGTTCAGGATTCTGTTTTTGTTAAGGAAAACCAGCCTCTGACTGATTGTGAGTTCATCTGATGCCATGATGGGAGTCTCTGTTTTGCCAGTAGCAAACGTTTGTGAACCTCATCTCCAGTTTGATGCATATGTTTATATACGCAAATGTTATGAGGTTTAATACTTCACATTTTCATGGTATTCTTGTAATATTTTGTGAGCACACTGAACCACTAAACACTGCAGTGTGCTATACTAAAGTAAAGTTAACTGAATTTAATCAAAACTGAAATTCTTGATTAATGTGAACTTAGTAACAGTTGTCAAAATATTAAAATTAGACATGCTCTGGCCTGAGTTAGCACTGAATTTTGCCTTTTAAAAATCAGGGTAGTTATGGGTTAAGACTTCATTGATTCACTATAATAAAAAAAAAGTAAAGTGCATTTCTTGGTAGATAATGTTTTTGGTGTGCTTTTGAACTATTCAAAATATAAAGATGTGAATTTTTAGTACATTAAGAAAAACTTTGTTTGGAAATGTTTATGAAATTAATATTTTTCACTGATTCGTTCGCTCCTACACAATAATAGTAGACTGGATGGGTGTCCTGGATGTCACCATTTAATGGAGGATGTTTTAATTACCCTTGGCTATCTACTCCCTTCATAAAATGATGTTACGTAAGAGACACGGAAACAGCAGTAACCGTGAGAGAACCTAAACTCATAGTCAAATAAAAGCTAAAGTTTATTTCCTAAATATTTCCTAAAAAAATTAGATGTGGAAATCCTTCTCTTTTTTTATTTAAACTGATCATACACACTGGTGCCTGTGTAAACCTAGCTGGCAACACTTACTACATGATTGAAAACAGCCAGAATAAAGTCCAAAGGCACTGATCTTACTAAAGGTGTAATAAAAGAATTAAAATTAATTATAATAAAAATTAATCACTTGTAAAACAACCTTTGTACAACAGTAAATACAGAAGATTTAGATTAATCGAGAACCTGACATATATCCTGGTTTCCCAATCCTATACATCTGTCTTTGTTGCATGTCACTACACTGCTCTCAAAATTAATAATATTTCACATCATGATATAAAGCAGTAATTAAAATAGGTTAAGAAGAAGTGCTCCATTAGGCTAAATTGTTAATTATTAAAAGTACCATTTGGAAGTTAGTAAATTTCTAACAATAAGAGGCACCAAGATGTTCATAGTAATGAACAAGAACAAAAAACCACAGTTCAAGATCTTTTAGGAGCAACATCAGCTTGTGTTCTTTACTTGAAAAGCTTATTGAAATGGGAAGTCACATACTACATTGGGCTGTTAGACTGCTAGCACAAACAATATATGCGCTTTTACTTTTACTTTGTAATTTCATGGAATAAATAATATTTAAAATACTCTTAACATCAGTCCATTCATTATCAAACTTTCAAACATCCTTCTTTTCAGTTGGATGTATACCTTTTACAACAAATAAGTAGCCCTTTTCTAAGCTCACAATGTCCCATTTGATCAAATCTTTAAGGAGAGACCCATGTGTACCCTCTAAAGATTTCTTTAATGCTTGAGGTCTATGGCTATTTTTGAAACTGTTTTATCCAGCTCTACTTTATCTTGTTTTTTTCATATTATAAAATTGTTCTGCCCTGCTCCACTGTGTCCTTTCTTTCCTCAATTTCATATCCAGGTGATCAGAGTTTCAAACAACTTTATGGCCATTAATTGTGGTTTGTTTCATACGCTGTAAAGGCAAACCATTTGTAACCTTCAAAAACTGATTGCATCTCATGGGGCAGTTCAGCAGTATACTTTCAAAAGGTAGCTGGCATGGCCGACTATGAAATGCAAGCTTTCTCCTCCACTTTCTTTTTCTTAATTTAGCATTGGATAAGAAGCTCGTCCCAGTTTCTTGCAGCTCACAAGGGAATATAAAGATCCACACAATAAAAGCCACCCTACTGAAATTGCCTTGTTTTGGATTAGAACAAAATACAAGCACCTGACATGTTCTACTGGATAATTCAGTCTTTGTCTACTCTTTAGATGTATACAGTATATTCTCCACTTTTGTCCAATCCACACTGCCAAATATACCATAACATAGCACATAACATAACATTATTTTAACCCAATTCAGTGTCATGATACCATTTTTGAAAAGGAAGCCAGTCAAATGTAGGGCCCATTCACGAACATATTGACACTCACACTGTTTTGAATTTGATGTTGCAGAATTGTTATTATTATTTTGTATCTTTTCTTCACCTTTGAAATACCATTAGTTTTTAGTGCCATAATTTGTTTATCATGGGTGCAACCATTTCCACTATTGCTCTTGATGGAAGCTATAATAGTTTTGGAAATGCTGCTCCATTGTCTTCAAATGACAACCGTAATTTAAACTGCATAATGTCACCGTGTGGTCACTATGTAAGATGGCAGCCCACTAGTTCTGGCATCCAAGATTTTGGATAAGCTTAAGACATCTGAAAGTTAGGACTTTGTGAGTTTAATGATTAAGAGTTTGTTTGCTTATTGGGTTTGTTATTTTGTTTAAAGTGACTTTTTGGCTAAGAGGCTAAGACACCTATTTTTTTTCTGACCTATAATTCATTCCTTCTCATCTCCTGTTTCTTTACTGTTTTTTTTCTTCCACCTTTTTCCACTTTAGCAGAATATACAAGAATACAATTTAGAACTGCCCATTACCTAATTTATGTTTGGCATGTAGAAGACGTGATATAAGACGCTGTATAGCGCTGGACCTGACACAGACTCACACTGAGGCACGTGTAAAAACACTCAGAACTTTTATTTTTCTTCACCTGTGGGACACGTCTTCCCCGTGAACCCCACAGGCAATACACAGTCCCAAAAGCACTTAGCCAACACAAGAACACTTTTTTGGCACCACCACTCCTCCCGTCTGGCTTTGTCCTCCACCTCTCGACTCTGGCCACAGAGTGGTGGTGGCTGGCCCCTTTTATAGCCCACCCAGAAGTGTTCCAGGTGCTTGACCACCTGGTTCCAATTGCACTTCCGGGTGGGACTGAAGATTTGTCCAGCCAGGCTGTGGAATCCATGCAGCACCCCCTGATGGCCACCCCAGCTCCCAACCAGGCTGTGGAGGACTCCATCTCCTATGGACCCCTGCGGGAGGTTGAGGAATCACCGTTGGCCAGGGAGGCTGCCACCAAGCGTCCTGGGGGAGGTATGGAGCTGCCCATGGTTGCTCCCCTGGAACATATGCAGCAGGAGTGTTCCGGCCGGGTCCCATGTGGCCCGTCACAAACGAAATCCAGAGAAACACCCTTTCAAACATGATAAGAATGTCCAAAGTCCACACAGTCAATTACCAGACATGGAATTTGAATGCAGATACTGAATCCTTGAGGCATCAGCACCAAACTGTACACCATTGTACAGCCCACAATTTAAACTAAATGTATTTTTACAATTGCCAGCAAGGAGAAAAGATAAATAAAATACTTTATAGTTTCTACTCATGTGAAAATAGCAATCTATGAGCATTATATTCCTTAATGGAAATAAAGATGATATGTAAAAGGTAATTAACTGTTGTGCATCTAAACACAGTGCAATAAAATGTTCTGGATGGTTTATCCTGGTAACTGTACTTAGAGCAGAGCTTTAAATGAACTCAGAGGTCTGTCCTTAAGGAGTACATGGAGGTCACTTTGATCTGACACTAATCTGCACAGCCAGACCAATACATTATTTCAGTGAAGCAAAGATATGGAGAGCAATTAGCCTGCCTCCTTGACCTACTATACAGGGGCATATGAACAGCTCCAAGTATTCAGTTATCTGTTGTAGCTCATCATTTTCCAGAGTGGATAAGGGTTTCCAGAGTGATTTTCTAGTTCTGTGTTATAATCTTGGTCTTCTGCCACTCTGTATACACTATAAGGTGCTTGCCTTCAGTTTAAAACAAGGTCAGTATAAATTGTCTAGTGGAAAGAAAAGAGTTGTGTCTGAGATTTCATGCGTCAAGTTTTTTTCTCTATTTGTTGTCCCAGTGTATACGGTATGTATTGCATTTTTCCTCAGAAGTCATGCAATAAGCAAAATTTCAGCACACTTGAAACCTTAATCTCTATAATAGCTCACCAATCAACTGCCGTATGAGCAGAAAAAAGAAAAGTGCTATTCAGGAATTGAAAGTCTCAGAGGTCACACTTGATGTTTGATATTTAGCTGTTCAAGCATTATCATAATCTCTCTGATCTGCCAGATTACTCATGCTGGCAATGGTTAGCAAACAACTGCTCTGTAATCAAAGATGATCCCAGGAACTATAATTTTATGATGCTCCCTTAACATGGGCAATGTGTCTCTTAGAACTTGTGGTTTGCACAGTAGGAACATGTGGTACATTTGGAAAACCATTTGCAGCATTTTAGCATTACTGCCTCATATTGATTAGACTACTGATTCATTTTGTAGTTGTTATTTAGTTATTTATGGTTCTTCTAAAACATATTTATATGTTTTTTTTTCATTTGTGGCCATGTAAACTTTTAAAACAATATGTTTCATATGATATTTTTTATGCTTCTTGATGATCTGTACTGAAATTAAACGAATATTGGGTATTGATCACTGGTGCACTGTTCAATTTGTAAGTGAGCAAAGTTCTGTGGAAGTTTTTATAATTGACATCCATAATGCAATATGCACTCCATAATGAACATGAGAGTCAGCAGTGAAGTTCTCAGGTGAATTTGGACCATGAAGATATAGAAAATTATGATCCTTTCTAGAACAACAGTTGATCAGTCAAATCTGGGTGAATTCCTCCTCACCACTCAGTTCAAATTAGACAGAAATCCATAGAAATGTACTTAAATGCAGAATGCTACATAATTGGAAAAGATTAAACCACTGTATGCAGAAGTGTTACTTGGGCACAGCTAAAAGTATGTGAAAATGTCATAACTGGTCACTGGAGCATGAGGTTATCCACCCATCTATCCATTTATGAAAACACTTTATCTGGTTCAGGGTCGTGGGACAAAAGCTTACAGTGGTAGTTTTGGGCTCAAAGGTAGAACCAATCTCAAATGAGGCCTTTTTAAATAATCTCTTTCTTCATTTGCATCCAAATTATTTAGCAAAATGAAATAAACAAAGCATTCCACAAAATTTTAAAAAGTAGACCACTGCATTGCTTTATATTTTGGATCTTTGGGATCAGGCAGGGACAAAGAGAAAATTTGTTTCTGTTTCAATTTAGAAGCAGATGAAAACCAAACGTATGTTTTAAGTCAGTTTCCGTTTTCAAAGTCATGCAGATGGATTAAAGTTGAAAGGAAACCTATTGAGGTCTCAGCTGAAAATATTCTTGCAACCTGAACCTGAGTTTAATTTTAATGTATTTAAATGCTCAGTAGAATGTTCTGGATCACTCCCACAAATGAACACTGAGTAGCAAGCATTCTTCAGTGGAGCAACTGACAGACATTGTGAAGTATTTATTTAAATGAACATTAATTTTATAAGACGGTGAAAAAATTTGGTGAGTGTTTAAAACTCAACTGTGTGTTGCATGTGACAGGTGCTCTAATACATTGGATGTATTCAAATTTGAAAGTTGCCTTGGACTATAGTAATACTTCTGTATTGATTGCTTTGTGAGAACACACTATTCAATATCTGTGTAGCGAGAATGATGAGTCCACCATAAGTAGCAAATAGGGCCATCTTATGGAGTAGCCAAGGAGGCAGCCACCCAAGTCCCCGCACTTTAGCATGTACCATGCTGAACTACTAACCTCCTCCACCCATTTCTCTATGCATAATCACTCCTCAAACATGCAGAATATACTGTAACTATATACAGTACATATTCAAACATTTTAATCACTGCCGGTCGAGGACCATTTTGAGCCTTAGATGGGAAGGGGAATGGCGGCCCTCGATGTCCATCATGAGTAGTCAATATTAGATTTCAGCATCTAGGGTGGCTCCCCCTTGGTGTCCGGAGCAAAAGCCCTTTCCTTTCATATAAAGCGCCCCTCGTGTATCGGTAGATATGATAGATATTTTATGGTTTTACACAATTGACACCACTCTGTGCAGATAATCAGGACTTTATAGAATAACACCCTTAATAAACTGACCAACTTAGGTTGCTTTGGTGAGAGTTCTCCGTGCCACCCCCAGCAAAATGCCCATGTCACCCTTGTTTAAATCCTGCACTGATTTTATTAAAGAGACACATAACTCTGATTTTTACTCAAGATAAAGACTCAACACTGAAGGCACATCAATCCCATTGAAAAATGAAACTGGTGAAAAAACAGAGAGCAGAAGCAGAAACAGAGAGTAATTACTACAGCGGTTGTGATAAAAAAAGCAAGCAGGAAAGAAGATGAGTGGGGGTATTTAAAGGGTCTTGGGAAATGTCACTCATACTGAGCCGACTTACGATCAGCAGTTAAATCTAGCATGGATGTCTGCAGAATGCAGGAGGAAAGTAGACCAACCCATAAAACCGTGAATGGCAGCTATTCCAGCAGCTCCATGTATGCTGCTGCTGGAGTATGTGAATTTCCCCTTGGGATTAATAAAGTATCTATCTATCTATCTATCTATCTATCTATCTATCTATCTATCTATCTATCTATCTATCTATCTATCTATCTATCTATCTATCTAAAAAGTCACTCTGACATGAGGACTATATGTGAAATCTATGGTGACAGTGACAAGGACAATACTAAATGCAGTATTGTGTAACTTTAAGGTAGTAATGTCAATCAGTACATGACAAAAAACCAAACTAGTATAGTTGTTGTTTATATTTAATATAAGGAATATGTGTTATATAATATTGCTTTAATTGTTTCTTTACTATCTTGATCAAATACATAAGTTTAAAAAAAGGTGTATAGGCTATGATGTGAATGGACTAAATACAGGACATATTTTCTCCACCATACCCTAGGGCTGTTTTGAAGGTCTACTACTAATGAACCATGAGTGGCATTTCGGGAACACAACTAAACCCTCTTGATCAGAAATGGCAGCAACACCCCTGTGACATCTGTTTAGTACATGTGCGAAATGTACAACATTCAGAGGATTTTTTTTGTTATTTTCTATGTTTAAAGCGACAGGGAAACAACCGTCACAACTATTTATTTCCCTTTTAGATTCCATATCAAGAATTGGGAGGAAAAACTTTGGTGATGGCTATTTATGACTTTGATCGCTTCTCCAAGCATGATATCATCGGTGAGGTCAAAGTACCTATGAACACTGTGGACCTGGGACAGCCTATTGAGGAATGGAGAGATCTGGAAAGTGCAGAAAAAGAGGAGGTCAGTGTTGCATTAATCAGCAAATTGCTACTCTTTGTAGAATGTTTCTAATTAAAAGGATGTTGCCTGATATCTGCTTGAATGTCATACGATTGTGCCATTTCCTATGTGACAGCCAGAGAAGCTGGGGGACATCTGCATTTCATTGCGCTATGTCCCCACTGCTGGAAAACTTACTGTCTGCATCTTGGAAGCTAAGAACCTTAAGAAAATGGATGTGGGTGGACTCTCAGGTAAGTAAAGATTTCATTTTTTTTACAACACCCATATTACCAGCAGATGAGATTGAATAAAAAAAATATAGAGAGTGAAAAATAGCATTTAGTCTGAAATGAGAGACACGTATATGAGGGGTATTTAAAAAAAAAGTGTCTACAATATATTTAAAGAAAGAAATACATTAATAATAAAAAGTTAATTTTTGTTGTAGTCTCCTAGTTTATCACGTCACAACTATGTTCAATAATGTGAGAAGCAGTGGATGTGGATGTGGATGGATGCCCTGATCATTCTTCATTTTTTAACTTTTCAATCCAGTGTTGGATACTGATACATCTTCAGCTCACAAAAATTGGATAACTGCATGCTCCTCTTCTTGTGTGCCTATTGAAGTGGAAATGACTATTGTAACACTATGAAAAATAAAAATAAAATTTTGACTTACTCTGATACAATTCAAAAAATGAAGCAAACAATGGCAACCTTTTGGGAGAAAGCCTTTAATGAGGCCGGGCTACCCTTACAAGCTAATAACAGGTTCTGTGATTTCACATCTGTTGCCAGTTGAATGAAGTCCAACGTGCAAAGGTTAGCTGTCCTTCTCCAGCCAGAGTGATATACATTTATGAAGCCTTGAAACAGTCCTTAGAGAAGATATTTAGCAATCTGTTGTTTCGTGACTTGAGGTAAGAGTGAGGATGTAGCCACTTCTTAAATATCTTTAACAAAAGCAGCTCACTGTAATGACCTTAATATATCATCAGGAGCCCTTTCAGTTATACTTGATTCAGGTTTAAGACCATTAAATAAAACACACAACAAAATTTTCAAGCACACTACTCTTGAAAAAAACAAATACATTTTGTTGATCATAAGGCAAAATTGACTCTTTAAGTTCTTGCAGAATTTATACAGATCAAATCTTTTATCCCATGACAGCTGGGTGGCCAGTATTTAAGTCCCTGTTCCTTTATGTTTCCAGTACTTAAATTTAAACGGTAGGAATAAAGTTCACCTACACCAGTCACTTTCTAAGGCTCACCACTGCAATGCATAAAGCCCTGCATATTTTCCCAAAACAATCAGCTGCCGGTAGACCTGACAATGTGCTTTCTATTTACGACATTCTTCTTTATCCCCCTTGGTTCCTTCTGATGGCTTTAATGTTTCACTTTTCAAATAAGGCCCTGGTTATTTCAATAATACCAGAAGGCAGACTGCTCAATCTCCCACCTCCCTTTTTTCTTTTCATTCTTCTTTCCCGGAAAGGAATTTAAATTATATCAGAAGTCCTCTTCAGCCTCTCCTACAGTGGCCCATCTTGACTAAATTACAGGTGCTGGTCATAAAATTAGAATATCATGACAAAGTTGATTTATTTCAGTAATTCCATTCAAAAAGTGAAACTTGTATATTAGATTCATTCATTACACACAGACTGATGTATTTCAAATGTTTATTTCTTTTAATGTTGATGATTATAACTGACAACTAATGAAAGTCCCAAATTCAGTATCTCGGAAAATTAGAATATTGTGAAAAGGTTCAATATTGAAGACACCTGGTGCCACACTCTAATCAGCCAATTAACTCAAAACACCTGCAAAAACCTTTAAATTGTCTCTCAGTCTAGTTCTGTAGGCTACACAATCATGGGGAAGACTGCTGACTTGACAGTTGTCCCAAAGATGACCAATGACACCTTGCACAAGGAGGGCAAGACACAAAAGGTCATTGCTAAAGAGGCTGGCTGTTCACAGAGCTCTGTGTCCAAGCACATTAATAGAGAGGTGAAGGGAAGGACAAGATGTGGTAGAAAAAAGTGTACAAGCAATAGGGATAACCGCACCCTGGAGAGGATTGTGAAACAAAACCCATTCAAAAATGTGGGGGAGATTCACAAAGAGTGGACTGCAGCTGGAGTCAGTGCTTCAAGAACCACCACGCACAGATGTATGCAAGACATGGGTTTCAGCTCTCACATTCCTTGTGTCAAGCCACTCTTGAACAAGAGACAGCGTCAGAAGCGTCTCGCCTGGGCTAAAGACAAAAAGGACTGGACTGCTGCTTTCTGATGAAAGTAAATTTTGCATTTCCTTTGGAAATCGAGGTCCCAGAGTCTGGAGGAAGAGAGGAGAGGCACAGAATCCACGTTGAGTGAGGTCCAGTTTAAAGTTTCCACAGTCAGTGATGGTTTGGGGTGGCATGTCATCTGCTGGTGTTGGTTCATTGTGTTTTCTGAGGTCCAAGGTAAACGTAGCCATCTACCAGGAAGTTTTAGAGCACTTCATACTTCCTGCTGCTGACGAACTTTATGGAGATGCAGATTTCATTTTCCAACAGGACCTGGCACCTGCACACAGTGCCAAAGCTACCAGTACCTGGTTTAAGGACCATGGTATCCCTGTTCTTGATTGGCCAGCAAACTCGCCTGACCTTAACCCCATAGAAAATCTATGGGGTATTGTGAAGAGGAAGATGCAATACGCCAGACCCAACAATTCAGAAGAGCTGAAGGCCACTATCAGTGCAACATGGGCTCTCATAACACCTGAGCAATGCCGCAGACTGATTGACTCCATGCCACACCGCATTGCTGCAGTAATCCAGGCCAAAGGAGCCCCAACTAAATATTGAGTGCTATACATGCTCATACTTTTCATGTTCATACCTTTCAGTTGGCCAACATTTCTAAAAATCCTTGTTTTGCATTGGTCTTGATTGATATTCTAATTTTCCGAAATACTGAATTTGGGACTTTCATTAGTTGTCAGTTATAATCATCAACATTAAAAGAAATAAACATTTGAAATACATCAGTCTGTGTGTAATGAATGAATCTAATATACAAGTTTCACTTTTTGAATGGAATTACTGAAATAAATCAACTTTGTCATGATATTCTAAATTTATGACCAGCACCTGTAATGGGTTCCCTCCATAAAGACTTCTTATTCTTTAATTGCAGTTCTCATCATGAATAAGAGACAATAAAAAAGGGATTATATAATAAAAATACATTTTAGGTATATACTGATCCCTTTCTCACACCTTTTTATGTATCTTGGTTAGAAGCAGAAGACATGTTTGGTGACTATAATAATAGTGGCAGGGTTTCTTAGACTATTTGAATCTACCTAGTTGTCCTTTTTTCTTCTTCTATCCATTTTCTGAACTTTGCTTTTAATTATAGGTTTTCAGTTCAACGAAGGTCTCAATAACACAGACATCACTCACTGAGAACCAATTTAGAGCTATTGGCTCACCCAATATGTACATTTCTTGGATGAAGAAAGGAAAACACAGTATCCAAAGAAAATGAACATAGATAAAGTGAGAATGTGCAAACTCTATCCCAATTGGACTCAGTAGTGGACTGATCTAGGATTTCTTTGGGGTAGCACTACTAACTACTGTGTCTCTGTGATGCTCAATTCATTTATCTCTATGATAGAGCATAACTATTACAAAAGCAATGTCAGTGTAAATGACACACACAGTCATTGGACTGGCATTGTTCTGAATTTAAGTTCAACATTTTAAACGCCAGATTATAATTTTAGGAATCATTTAGGTTTCAGGACCTCGCTTGTTTATTTTTTTACCAAAGAAATCATTTAGCTTCCCATTTATTGTTTTTTTAGTGTATTTTTATAGATGCTGGGATACTCTGATTTAGCCACATGACCAATTTATTAAAGATCCTCAATTTCAGGGGTTTAAGTACTCCAGTTACTACATGCCTTTAGCTTCCAACTTTGTCATTGAAAGTATAGTTCCTTCTTAGGTACATAATCATCTGCTGAATTTACTTTTTTGATTGGGTATGTACATTCCAAATATTTAGTAAGGACTTGTCTACAGAAGCATTTTGTAGTGTTTTTTGTAGAACATGACACTCAATGCACCACCTTCTGTTACCACCATTTGACTTCCATTTATGATAAAATACTGTTGTGAATATCTCAGAGCTGCTCCTTCCTTACACATAATGTATGCAATGACATTTCTTTCCAGTGATTAAGACCTTAAATGTTATTGATTTATTTTACCCATAACTTCCGTATAAGGTTAGTTGTACATGTACAACCTTTTGTTGATGTCTTTGGAGATGTTTCTTGTGTTCTTTCCAGAATGTTGATTCAGTAGAAGAAGAACAGTCCCACTCACATTGTGGAGCTTATCTTAGTATAGAATACAACTAACCTCTGTAGGGAAGTCCCATGCAGATTGGAACAAGTTGGTCCTAATTTCAGATGCACCATAATTATCTTGTCGACTTCGCATCTTTTGAGATTCCGATCTGCTGGGTGCTCCTCCTCTGGGGTTCAGAAAGCCCCACGTGGGGCACCAAAACTGTGGTTGAAATCAACATCTTAATTAAAGAAAGCAACTTATCCTCTAATAGGACAAATCAGTAATCGGGCACAAGAAAAGCTGTTCATTGTATCTTTCAATTATTCCTTGGCAGAATGCCTTAGAAGGGAGCATTCTTCAAAAGCAGTCTGTTACAGCATGATCACAATGATCAGAGAAACAAAAGAGTAGAGGTTCATTTTATAAACCACTGAATTTACATTGGTTTACACCCAAATGACTTATATAAAATAAAAGTCTATTATATTATATTCTAGTCCTTCTTATACCTTTAAGTTGAGCCACCCACCCTTGACATTTAACAACTGTCCATTCTGGTTGTTTACAGGATATCTGCTGACTTCCTAGTCATCTCTTTGTCATCTTTCAGTACATTTTGTTGTTCACTTGATCGTTATCTGATTTCCTGATATGCCTGAAAAGGTTTCTGACATTTATTAACCTGTTATGATGTTTCTTTAAGATGAATGCTATGTTATTCTCCCACAGTAAATACTGCACAATACACCTGTCAGTCTTTGTTCTTGTTAAATATGTATATATTGAGTGGATCACTGTTGTTTTTCAGCTTCTTTATTGCTGTTTTATAGTTTGTTTAAAGCGCTTAGAGTGGCATCAAAACCAATGTTCATGGCGACCCATAACACCCCCCATATATTTTTATATGTGTGTGTACATGAAAGCTAGACCTATGTGTAAAATATAGAAATACAGCACACTTGAATAACCAATTGAAGCATAACTCAGTGTTGTACTAATTTTGATTAAATGTGCTTCCCACTTTGATATCTTCTACCCAGTTTAAAAACAGAAAACCATTAGGGCCGAATTCTGTATGCCATATATACAACTGCCACTTGTTTTCTGAATCAGATCCACACAACACTTATAAAATCTTGCCTTCTTGGTGTAGTCTGTCACTACAATAATAAATAGATCTGTGCCCGCTGATTAGAAAATTGCTTCTGTGACCCTTGCTTTAAAAGGGTTGACCTTGGTACTGACAATCTCAACAATTTTCATCCAATCTATCACTACCTTTTATTTTCAATGTTTGTGAGCATGTTGTGGCACCCCAGCATAATAATATTTAACTTCCAATAACCAGACAAAATTATCAGCCTTGGGAAAAGAGGTCTGTTGTGCAACATCTCTGTTCATTGTGACTTACTTACAGGCTGTGGAGTAGTTTGCATTTTAATCGTATTAGACATCAATACATTTACAGCACATTTACTTTTGATCTTTTTCCACTCCAGATCCATATGTGAAAATTCATCTGCTTCAGAATGGCAAGAGGCTAAAGAAAAAGAAGACAACAGTGAAAAAGAATACATTGAACCCCTACTACAATGAATCATTCAGCTTTGAGATTCCATTTGAACAAATTCAGGTAAGCTTCCCTGTACTAATTTTCAAATTTCAGGTTAAACGTTTTAAAAAATGACTCACTTCTGAAGAAAACTCAGGCCCTTCCCTTTAGTAAACTGTACAATAATAAATGCAAGGATGTCACAAAATCATTGTGCATCAGCATCAGTCAGTTTGTCATAATATTTGTGACAAGGGAAAAAGAGCATCTTTAATATCATACAAAAATTGGACTGCATTATTGAGTTGATAAAAGCAGCATGGCATTTTGTTTGGCTAATTCAGTGTGTTCATAATTAATGTGCTTTTTATATTTCTGGGTTTTTACTCAACTTATTTTTGCATTGTCTCTGTTACAGAAAGTCCAGGTAGTCATCACAGTCTTGGATTATGATAAAATAGGAAAGAATGATGCCATTGGTAAGATCTTTGTCGGGTACAACTCAAGTGGCACCGAGCTGAGACACTGGTCAGACATGCTGGCAAACCCACGTAGGCCCATCGCCCAATGGCACCCGCTCAAACCTGAAGAGGAAGTGGATGCTATTCTGGCATCACAGAAAAAGTAAAAACTGGTCCACTTTACTCATTCACTGATTTCCAGGCTCTGCATGAAACTAACAACCCCTGGTACTGCCAGCGCCGGTAAATGCCAATATTAAAGCTTCATGGTTTTTTATTGTCCATTAATCAATTTTCTAATTGAAGTTCATCTCCATTAATCCTGCTCTGGTAATACTCCACAGATGTTGTCTCTTTACATGTTTTCCTTTCCTGCTCAATCTCTAACTTTCCTTGAGTTTTATGGAATTATGTTTACTCATTAATGTATGAAGGATGCTTTGTTTTGGTTCATAATTATCTACAAATGATAACCTTTTATGAGTTTACTGTATTTTTCAGTTTCTTTACACAATTAATTTCTTTTAGTAGCTGAGGTACAACCACATCTTACTATGGTTTTAGAAATATTCAGAGAGCCCATTCTGATAAACTGGATAAAGCATTTGCTGCCAGCTGAACTTCCCATCTTTCCCATTGGTTGGGCAGCTGTAGACCACTTTTTCAGGATCGGCATTAATTAATAAACTAAATCTTGTCAATGCCAGCAGGATCAATTGCTGAGCTTATATATATTTAGTTACACATTTGCCAAGCCATTAGAAAAAAAAAGAGCAAACCATCCCATAGTAGTGTGAAATGTTTAAAGGGTAAATGAATCAATATAAAGGGAAAAACAATCACAAAAGACAAACATATATTTTAAAGATAAAAGAACAGCTTCTACTATTCAGAAGTAATCACTGCTTTACATGGATTTGTTTTCACATTTTTGGTTTTATCCAAACATGTCTTTTTATTACTAGTGCAAAATTTCTACAAGTGAAAAAGTATCCAGAAAGGATTACATAATTTGGAAAATGTAAATTAACCACAATTGGATCTATCTATCTATCTATCTATCTATCTATCTATCTATCTATCTATCTATCTATCTATCTATCTATCTATCTATCTATCTATCTATCTATCAGACAACATCCTTCTGTACCTCCACAGAGGACATCATCAGTGTTGCTGAAGGTCATATTGGTGTCAACCCCAACCAGTCTGTACCAATGTTGGGCAGCACTGGTTGGAGGTCTGGGAATGATGCAGAAAATAACCAAAGAAGGAGGTGAGGGTATTGCTAATCCTCAAATGAAGTTTGACTGACATGGCTACCCACTGGTAATAATGAAAGACACCCTTTCTTGTGGGGCGGCACGGTGGCGCAGTGGTAGCGCTGCTGCCTCGCAGTTAGGAGACCCAGGTTTGCTTCCCGGGTCCTCCCTGCGTGGAGTTTGCATGTTCTCCCTGTGTCTGTGTGGGTTTCCTCCGGGTACTTCGGTTTCCTCCCACTGTCCAAAGACATGCAGGTTAGGTGGATCGGCAATTCTAAATTGGCCCTAGTGTGTGTTTGTGTGTGTCCTGCGGTGGGTTGGCACCCTGCCCGGGATTGGCTCCTGCCCTGTGTTGGCTGGGATTGGCTCCCGTGACCCCCCCTTTCTTGTAGGCAAATAATCGTACGTAAAGATCACTGATGACGGCTTGAATTCTGAGTTTTCTATTTGCGTTACAAAAAGTCATTGTTTTTGGGTAGCAATTCTTCATTGAGCGGAAATTATTGTTTTTATAGGGATCAAATGTATGTTAAGCCAGGTTGATAACAGAAAGTCTGTTAATCAGTACTCACTTGATAAATGAGGTTAATGAAAGCCAGCATACAGTATGTTATTTGAAATAGTCTAATATACTAGCACATAACTGCCTCTTTCGCACACATACAACCACAGTTTTTGCTCATTTGGTATTTTTAAGTTGCCAATTGGCTCTTCTCTTTGTTACATTAATGGCTGTAGTTGTAAATGACTTAGGGTCATAGTTGTCGGAATTCCCTCACCTCACAGTAAATGTCACTGGTTCCATGTGATGGATGTTTATTATATTTCATTTCCATTATGCTGTGGATGGATTTTGATATGGAAGCCATGGGTGTGCAGGGATAAACTGGCCATTGACAGAAATAACTGAAAGTGAACACAAATGAAACAAGAAAGCACTGAGATGGAAATCTGTTTGAGGAGCTGCCACCCAAAAAAACGTGAACATGTTGAAAGGGTTCCTGTTTTGAATGTAAGGCAAATCTAAGGTTACTTGATTTATCTCCCCTCGTCACCATAATTTTGTATCATTCATGCCTTTGACAAAAGAGCAGTGCTGATATGTCCAACAGCTGTCTACATTACTCAAAGCAGCCCACTGTGTAACAATTGTTTCATTCAATAACATTACACAAGAACTTATTAGGGTAAAGTTCATGAATTCTTAACATTTTCTGATTAAGACAAATTTGCAGTGATTACTAATTTATAAATTTAGAATATATGTTGAGTGTGAGTTTATGTGCGCATGCAAAGTCTTCTTAAATTGCCATTCCAGTAAAAAAGTGTCTTAAATTCACATTTTTACGTGTCTAGTAGATATCTTACTATAAATCTAGTTAAATTGCCTAAGCTGCCATTTACACCTACTGTATCTTTAGTTGAAGGGCAAGCAGGAAAATTTTATTGTTAAAAAAATAAACTAAATTGATACATACATTTTAAAAAATGCTTTGAACATAATCTTCAAATTTGCATTCTCAACAGAATGGCAGATACGCAGAACTTTATTATCTAGTTCCACATCCTTAACGACTCAATGCCATGTAAAGGTGGATCGGCGGCACCACTCATTTGGCCTATAGATTTATATCAATCTAAAGCTTTTAGTGGGACTTAAAATCTAATGACCCTAGGATATACTGTATATTTTTTGAAATACTAACTCTATTCCATGTCTGACTGAGGCAGGTTTAGTTCTGCATTATTTTACCTATAAATATATATATATAAATATATACATAGATTATCTTGTTAATATTGCATGTTTATATACAATTCTGTAAATAGGGCATGACTTGAAGGAGATAAAAGGGAATATTGTGTGTTTATGTTTATTCTTTATCATTTTAATAATAAAATAAATAAAAAATGCACTGATCGTATATTTTATATCTGACAAAATATGTATTTTCCACAAAAGCTGTAAGGAAAAAAATGTACATTTTAAATAACAATTCTGCAATCTTTGAACTGCCTAATATAGTTGTGAAGAGTGTTGTGTAGTCGTGTGGGTCTGCAATATTGCTGTTAAATGCATGCTTGGTAAACCTTTGTCTATTTGTTGGAGTGTTTAGTGATTATTTGATATATCTATCTATTGGGGTTATTTATAGGTAGATGTATTCATACAGAATAGTACAAAAAGGCCTCCAAGTTTTTGTTTATTCACATCACATGTTGATTTTCTAGGCTTATTTTGATAGTTTATATATGCCGAGAAAGTGCAAATTATTTGCATAGTAACAAAGTGATAGAAAAATGAAATGGCCAAGGAAATGAACTCAGATAACATTAACATACACACATATGTATGAAGTCATAGTATATATTAATTTTGTGTACTTAGAGGTCATTCTCAAGCCATACCAAAAATCAAGAGATCATCAAAGAGTTGAAAAGTATCCAAATAGCAAAAGCTTAATTACTGGAAGATTAAACACAAGAGGGAAAAAGAGCACATCATATAGTGTAAAATAATAAACAACCTCTCACCTTTACGATTATCAGCCAGTATTTATTACATAGGTAGCTGATCCACTTAACCAACATGCCCAACTAGCGTTTCCCTCACACCTTTCTCTGTACTCCTGTCCATACTATGGCTTTGTACTTTCTTCGGCAAATTAAGCCATCACCAAATGCTCACCTAAAATGTCCAAGTTCAGAACATCACTCTGCTTTTCACCGGGATTTGCACTTTCAGAGGTTGTTTTGGCAGTCCCTGTTGTTCCTGCATTTCTGTACTATAGACTGAGCTGGATGGAATCTCTAGACAGGTTGTCTTCTCTTGCGGCTCCTAATGTACTGCAGTTGGACTTCACTCTGTCCCCTATATTTTGGGTGAATCCCTACATACAAATCGTTTTATTGGTCCTTTTGTGCCCCCTCTTGGCTATACGCAAGGTAACAGCTGGCCACAGTACTGATACATACACCACACATACGTATGCACATATATATATTTAAGCATCTGTTCATGATGGTTGCCACTCACAGAGGCAGGCCCAAGAATGACTTCTTACGTTGCAGGTTTTTATGTATCATCTGTGGCAGAGGCAGACGTGATGTCAGCTGTACCAGTTGATGCCTTTGTTTCTATGGGCAAAACAGGAGAAGGTGTTGCCAGCAGCACCACTTTGCGTACTGGGGTTTTCCTTAATACTTATTCTATATATTATACATATGCTATACAATTACACTCCATTACAGGCAAGGAAAATGCCTCAAATGCAAACCACTAGAAATTTATTGTGATATAATTATACTTAGTTGGCATAGCTGAAAATCTCTAACCAATAGAAAATATTTTCAAGCACCAATCATTAAAATTTGTATCACCAATTTAAATTTAATAGCATTATTAATCAAATTGAATTATAAACAAAACACTTGTATAGCCATTTAACACTCTTAATGCACTCTTTGGTGCATGTATATTTTTTCTATTCATTTTAACAAACTGGAATATTAAATATTTAAAATTCTGGCCTACTTTGATCAACAGATTATTTAGTTTTATTTCTTACACAGTGACTCAGAGCTGTACATCATCAATGTATTGCTGAATTATTTACAAGACAGACAATATTCCCATTCTCTGTATTTTTATTCTGTTTGTGTTCTGCACTACTCTAAATGTTGTTTTTTAAACTAATTAAGAGAAAAACATCCTAATAATTAGTAATCAATAAGGATGACCGCTTGTCCTTTGTGACTCAAAATCATACCCACAACTGTGCTTTTTCACTAAATTCTATACTAATGTGAATCTGCTAAATAAACAAAGAGAAAGATTTTTAATTAAACAAGTGTTGGCAAAGTGGAGTCAGAAATTAGTTGCACTAAAACCCTACAGCCATAGAGATTCCTCAAAAACAGGAAAACCTTCAGCCTGCCGCATACATTTTGTTTCTGTGATGCTGCTGCCCCCTTCAGTTTGCTTTGTGTGATTAAACTGATTCTACTGATTAAAGCAGGATTGTGTGGTATGGGCTTGACACCACAATGAGCCACCTTCACAAACAACTGAAGTCTAATTTTCAGAAAAAAAAAACAGTATCCCAAATGATATGTAACTTCATAATAAATCCATATATAAAGTGAAAAAATCATAGAAGGATTTAAGTAGTTTTCACCACGTCAATGAATTTCATGGTGTTAACCTGTCTGCAGACAAATTAAGAGAAAAAAGAAACACTTTCTGGTTTGCATAGTGCAGAAGTAAAGTTTTTTATTTTAATAAATAACACATAAACCTTTCATAATAAAACTGTGGTGTGCTTTTACTCAGAAAATATGAACTGCAAATTAATATCAACAAGCTAACATTTATGTTCAGTTATTTGATTCTACACATGCTGGTGCTGAAACAACAAAAACTTGGATGCTCTTGTGAACCTATGTCTAATGCTGCTATAATTTGTGTTGACTAAAATATACCTGTAATATATATGACACACACACACACACACACGCACACACACACATATATATATTTATATATATATATATATATATGTGTGTGTGTGTGTGTATATCAAGTTATATATAAACTTCCACACAAGCCTTTTGACTACAAATTCTGCGCGTATGTATGTCTGTATACAGATTATTTAATAATAATATTGAAGCCATACGAAATGAGCACTAATATGCTAGTGCTCCTCTGTGTAGAAAACAATAAATAAAAATTGCTGGTTTTGTTTGTCTGTTCAACAGCACTTCAGGCATTTTCAGTATGTCGTATGTGTATCTTTGTGCCAGCAGATCACTGCGCTTTTTATCTATGTACAACAGCTGGTACTGTATGTCTAAGAAATAACTGTGATTTCTTTCTGGGAATTAAAGATAATTTTGAATTCTATTGTTAGCCATAATATACCTTTTTCATATCGATAGCTCTTATATGTGATGAATGTATTATGTTTGCCTCCCATAATGTCTTCTGGAAACATTGGGTCGTTGTCATCATCCCAAAGACCAAGCAGCAATATTACTTTGATATGCCAAGAATGTACAGTTTTGCATGTTTGCCAACCTTGCTGAATTACAGTATGTGCAGTCTGTGGGGAAAAGGGATCCAGCCCAAAAGTTCATTAGTGTCCTGTGTTCTAATTGAAATCATGTAGAACGGTTGATGTTTTTTGTCTTGGAGAGCGTGGATTCAACCGCTGTGCCTATTAAGCAGGGCTTGTTAGCAACCTGTACATCATTCACTTTATATGTAGCAGTGTGCATTCATTTTTCTTTTCCTGGTAATATTTCAATTATTTCTTTCACTTCTGTCACCACTTCAGTTTACTAACTGGCAAGTATGCTAAGGCTAATGCAATATTTCTAAAATTTCATCTATCCATTCATCCACCCATTCTTGTATTGCTCCTCCTGCTGTTCATTACAGATGAGAGAAATTCTGCCAGATAGGGAAAAAGAACATATTAAGATCAAAGTGTTAAACATGAGCATGCAAACTGTAAATACACAAAATTAGCCTAAAGTGTTCTGTTTTCAGTTAAGAGCAATCCACAGCCTTAAGTAAGGCAATTTGACTTTTTTGTATATTTTCAGCTATTCAGGGTATTCTTAGACTAAATGTAAAGTAGGGTAGTTCTGTCCTTACAAATAATCATAAAAACACTGGATAAACTGTCTGATGCATAACCCTATCTGGTATTCAGGAGTTAACAGGAAAAAGTTAATTTTACAAGTAGGTAAAACATGGAACAGAAAACCACAAAATGCCTGCTGAAATCATCAAGCATTTGTGATCCACTGCACACACTGCTCTCTGCTCATTTGGTTTTGTAACATGCAATCGGCTACAGTTCTTTCTCCACAAGCTGCGTTTCCTAGTCAGCCAGTCAAATCAATAATTGCAAAAATAAATAAGTACCAAAAATAAAATTAAATCCCCATTCTCCTGGAAATTACAGTATAAATGTGTGCGCATAATCCTTTTATCCTAATGACTTTATTTTTCACAAAAATAGTTTTGTACATTTTACTGGAATCCTTCATTAATAAAACATTTGTTTATTTTATTATTTTTGTATTTAACAATGCTATTTAATGTTTCGTTATTAGTATTTCAACTTTTATTATTGTTATAGCTGTTCACTATGAAGATGCAACTGCTGAAAATGACCACAACAATGTACTGTTTAAAATAACAATGCAGCAAATAGCTAAATACACTTTTAACGATTTAATACGATGCATGTCCATGAATGCCTGGCAGTTATCTATGTTCATTATCCTGTATCCATATAATGACTGCCAACTGTATATGGGTAGTTTACATTACTGTACTACAGGTAGGTAGGGTAAGGAAACTGTGAAGTATCTAAAATAGTTTGGTCAACAAGGACATCTGCAGAAGTAAAGGCAGAGGTAATGCATGCTTTTATTGTATTATAAGAAAAATATATGAAAAATTATATTTGCGAATGACAATATTACATTTGATAGGAGACCTTTTAAACATCCTACTGCATTTAGGTTGGTAATTTGTGTTCATTAGGTATCTAAAACAATACAATAATTAAGATAAATAAAGCCCACACATTCTGCAGGAAAACTGTTTATTATGTATATGTTATAATAAAGTGGTATTTTAATGATGTACGCCAGTGGCCTTCAATTTCACTGTTGGCAGCAAACATGGCCGTTGCTTTTCATTCCAACCAACTTATGCTGTCTTACCTTAATTAAGCAAGCTTTCATTTCCCATTTTTCTTGTGCCAGTCCTTAAATTACAAGTTGGATATGCTACCTTTTAATTAACTGAAGCAAGCATCTGAGTGTGGAACATGAAGATGGAATCATTTGGTTTACCTTGCTTGTTGTTATTTTTTTTTAAGTGTTCTGGTTAATTAAGCCAATCAGCACGTCCGTGGAGTAGACACAGAAGATGCCCTTTCACATTCACTGTCTGCTCCACTAATCCTTAATTGTCCACATTTCAATACAATTAAGACAGCAAAGTCTAAAGGACAAAATTGAATTAAAAAGAAAATAAAGGAACAGAGTAAAGCCTTTAAAGCTATGGCTAACCACATAAATATTTTCTAGCATTTCTTAGAAATATAAGCCTCACGCTATTGCCCTCTTCTGATTTCAAAACAAGAGAAGGAAAAAAGTTTGGCTAATTAAACAATAGGGTCAATTTTAGAAGTAAATTGATTTTGAAACTGGTTGGGAGGAAATCCTGCAGCAATAGGGGGTCTGGAACATAACTTGAAAGCCACAGATGTATGCCATTACAACAACACTGGAAAGCGTTGAAAATCAAGCAATCACATTGATTATTTGGAAATTCTACTGCTGTTTCTGATTTTATTGAGCGCTATGGACTGAATTTCCTCTAATCTCAAAAACAGCTTATGAAGAACATCGCTTGTATTTTTAAATAGGGATAATAGGTACATTTTTGTAATAGCGCTTTTTACTCTACTTTAAAAAATAAGTCAATTAAGTCTTGGAAACTGTCTTATGGTGATAATTATTGCATATAGACTACAAGCTTAGTGGCATTTCTGCCGGTAATGACCTGTGTATAGACTTTTCAAGCAGTGTTATTAATCGGACTGATTAATAGTTTGTTGGAGTGCCTAACACTGGTCAGGGTAGCTAGGAATTAAAGGGTCTTCTTGAATAGGTGTCTTCTTTAACAGCAATTAATGGATATTGTGCCTAAACCCTGCAGGGCACACATTAGAAATGAGCCGGAGTAGAAAACATTTGTGCCCACAAGGAAAATAGCAAACCCCAATGGAGTCCAAGTGCTGTGAGGCAGCACAGCTACCAGCAGAAATCATGTGTTGAGTAAGGCTTAGATAGACTTGCACTAAAATGTTGACGTTGCAAAGTTTTATAAGTACACATTTTAAAATATTGCCTTAAATGCCAAGCAATTAGTATTGAGCTACTCTTTCAACATCAATAGGACCGCTAAAACACTGATTCATAAGGTTTTTACTTGTGCAGTCGTTAGAAAGTGAAGGCATTGTGACTTGATCCTGCTGTCTGATTCGTATCATTATTGCACTTGTTTTTTCATTGCATGACATTTATTGAGGGAAATGGCAAATGTGTTCATCCCAGAAGATATTATTGTATTTCTCTTCAAAAGGTTGACATGATTGCCCATGTTAAATAATTAGATTTAAATGGTTACACACAATGCTGCCATTAAGCATGGGTTGCCATGATGTGTTAGTATCATTTTTAGGTATATTTATTATTGCATAATAAATGAATAAATAGGTAAAAGTAAAATGCGACTCTGAACTCACTTTGTAGACTGGAATTTTACATTTGTAATTGAAGCTAGAAGGTCTGTAATCATTTAGTTTACTGTAAATTGCTGAACCCTTCTTGCATGCACATATTGTTAAATAACAAAACA
This sequence comes from Erpetoichthys calabaricus, assembly GCF_900747795.2. Lineage (NCBI taxonomy): Eukaryota > Metazoa > Chordata > Cladistia > Polypteriformes > Polypteridae > Erpetoichthys > Erpetoichthys calabaricus. The sequence goes on from NC_041396.2 coordinate 81,185,503, forward strand.
CGTCTTTTCAAAGAGCTCGTTTTCTGTGTCGCCTTTCCATTCCCGTTTTGTAACCATCTGTGGTGAGTCTAGTTGTTTCTCAGTGAGATATGTACATACTGTTGGCCCATTGTTTTTGCCCTTTTTTTTTTTGTTGTTTTTTTGCATGATTTGTCTGACCAAGCTGTGATTTGTGTTGTTACGTCCTCTTCTGATTGTGACCATTTCACATAAATATGTAGATAAGATCAATTTATGCTAAGTTACGAAGACGTCATGTTGCCTTGTATCCTGCTGTTCTCACCTACTGATTTTTAAGTTTTTATCACCATGGTATTGTACATTTTGAACTTTACTAGATGGTAGTGTTGCACATCTTGGGTTTTAGTGTTACTTACGCAATTCTGGCCCAGGTAGCACTGAATTTTCAGATGTCTTCCCTATCATCTCAGAAGTGGTTCTCCACGCTGCTCCTTGTCCTAAGTATGTTGTTCTTTTTTTTCTATGTTTTTATTGTTTCCACTGTAAAATACTATCCAAAGAAGCCCTTTTGTGGCTGCTTTCCTTTTTATCCAATTTCTTCATTTTCCTAGCGTTTTTAATGGTGTGGTGTGAGCTACTGTTAGTGTTGTATGTTCTGTGGAAAGCATGCTTCATCCCTTGATGAAACACCTTTAAATGTTGCTTAAGTAGCCACAGATGCTCACCGTCTGGGGTGATGATTACAGCAATGCATCAGCATCCCTTGTGAAAAACTTCAGGGGAACCAAATATGGCAAAATATCTCAATACAAATTTATCAGTGTATTAAGTTACCAGACACCTGTACTGAATATAAAATAAATAAAAGTCTTTTTAATTATATCTGTGTTTTGTTTCTCATTATAAATGGCATCTTAATAAGGAAACATATCTCTATACCTTCATCACCTCAGTATATAGGAGCTGATCTTCTGAAAAATGCTTTTGCAGCTTTACATTTGTAATACTGTATGGGTAGTTTTTCAAGCTCATGCACTGGCTGAATATTTAATCGATAATCACAAGACTCTTCACATTGATCTTAAAGTTTTAGGAACCTAATAGCTTAAAATAAATGGGGCAATCAACTATTTATGCCTAGTGCACAGCTTGTTCTGCAATTTTTATGGTAAGTGTAGAAGACTGAAAATGTATGACAAGGAAGATGGATTCTGAAGACCCGATAAAACACATCTTGAGGTTCTCTGCATCTCCCCCTGCTTCATACTGTGCTGCCATAACAGGGTACAACTACGGTGTCTCTCTTTGACAGATGCAGATCTTGAAACTGCTGTGAAAGAATTGAGGCCTGCCAGATATCATTCTTGCTTTCTTTTATTAAGCTCAATGCTGAACTGAGGCAGCAAGTGAAGACCAACCTGGTCACAGTCACATTCTAAAACAGAAAAAGTGGCAGTGCTTTACACACAGGCCGGCAAATAATTTATACCTGTAAAAGGAGAGAAATATATTAAATTAAAATGCAGCTGGATATGTTAGCAGCAATGTGTGAAAAGAAGGTATTGTATAGAATGCCTAGGAAATCTATAGAATGCATGATGTTTTTAGGCAAAGTATGAAATGCCTGTGTTACTTTAATATGCTATATACTTTCCCTAGCCATTGTATATAATACCTAGGCATTATACAGAAGGACTTGGCCAGTCTGCCTTTTGGCATTGCATAGAATGCCTAGGAAATGTTTGATATTTTAATCGTTTCATACTTTGACGTCCCATTTTCGTCATTCTTTAGATTTCCTAGGCATTCCACACAATGCCTAATTTCACACATTGATGGTAACAGATATATGCAATATATGACTTGTGGTGACAGGATATTAATGCCACTACTTAGCACAGTGCTTCAGAATACTTTGTGGGAGACAATGTAGTCCATCTTCATGAATAAGAATCAGAATATCTTTATTGTCATTGTAACAAATACAACGAAATTAGGTGCAGTCCCTGCGGTGTCAAAATATAAATACAATATAATTAAAAAAAGGATAAGAAGAAATAAGGTAGAACGAAAACATTCAACTTAAGACCTTAATTGCACATGAAACACTACTGCACAAGATGTCATCTATTGCACTGCTGCATTGGAGGTGATTAGGTGGCATTCAGTGCCCTAATAGCAACAGGGTAGAAACTGTTATTCAGTCTATTAGTCTTTGTTTTGATGCTCCTATATCTTTTGCCTGATGGCAACAGTTGGAACATGTCATGAGTGGGGTGTGAGGAGTCTTTTAAAATGTTTTCTGCCTTCCTGAGGCAGCGAGAGCTGTGCAATTCATCCAGAGAGGGTAAAGAACAGCCGATGATCTGCTGGGCAGTCTTTACGATCTGCTGAAGTGTTTTCCTCTGTGCTGTTGTGCAGCTGGAAAACCACACGCAGAGGCAGTAGGACACCAGCAGTTTTTGGGGGATGTTATTTTTCCTGAGGACTCTCAGGAAATAAAGTCTCTGCTGAGCCTTCTTCACCAGCTCAGCTGTGTTCACACCCCAGGACAGGTCTTCCATGATGTGGACTCCCAGGAAGCGGAAGTGTGACACCCTCTCCACACAGTCCCCTCTGATGTAGAGTGGTTTGATGTTCGTTTTCTTTTCCTGAAGTCTACAACGAGCTCCTTGATCTTACTTGTGTTCAGGAGCAGATTGTTGTCAGTGCACAATGCTGTCAGCCGCTCCACTTTGTCCCTGTAGGCGGATTCATCCTCCCCAGAGATGAGCCCCACCACAGTGGCATCGTCTGCAAATTTGACGATGGTGTTGCTGTGATGGGCGTGGGCACAGTCATGTGTGTACAGCGTGAAGAGCAGGGGGCTCAGCACATACCCCTGAGGAGAGCCAGTGCTGATGCTGATGGCTGAGGAGATGTGAGGGCCCACCCTAACCCTTTGTGTGTGGTCTGTCAGGAAGTCTTTAATCCATATACAGGTGGAATACGGGAGTCCCTGGGCTAGCAGCTTGCCCATCAATCTGTGAGGGATGATAGTGTTAAAAGCAGAGCTAAAATCAATAAAGAGGAGACGTGTGTAGCTCCCCTGATACTCCAGATGGGACAGGGTAGCATAGAGAGCAGCAGCAACAGCATCCTCACTAGATCTGTTAGCCCTGTAATCAAATTGGTGTGCATGAAAGGTGGGAGGGATGAAGGACATGATATGACTCCGGACCAGTCTCTCAAAACACTTCATCAACACCGGGGTTACTACTGCTACTACTACTACTACTGGCCGATAGTCATTCAGGCAGGTTATGGGTGATTTTTTTGGTAAAGGGAGTAAGATGAAGGATTTCAGACAGGGAGGAACTGACGCCTGGGACAGTGACAGGTTAAAGATCTTTGTAAAGATCCCAGCCAGCTGCTCTGCACAGCTCCTCAACACATGTCCAGAGACACCTTCGGGACCTGCTGCCTTCCTAGGGTTGACAGCCTGGAGAGGGCGTCTCACCTTGTGTTCCTCCACCCTAAGGGAGGGGGTGATGTTGTTGTGAGCTGCTGCTGCGTGTGTAACAGCTGCCTCTGGTAGTTCCATCTCAAAGCGAGCAAAGAAATGGTTCAGTTCCTCTGCCATTGAGGCGTCACCTTCAGCAGCTCCATGGCTGTTCCTGTAGTTGGTGAAGTGCTGGACTCCCTGCCAAACCTGCCTGCTGTTATTACTGTCCAGGTGCTCCTCAATCCTTCTCCTGTAATCCCTCTTAGCCTTTCTGATGCCTCTCTTCAGGTTGGACTGTGTCATGCTGTAGAGAGCCTTGTCACCACACCTAAAGGCAGTGTTCCTTTCCTTTAGCAGCCGCTGAACCTCTCTTGTCATCCAGGGCTTCTGGTTTGGATAGACACGGATATCTGCCTTGCGCCCCGTGTTGGCTGGGATTGGCTCCAGCAGACCCCCGTGACCCTGTAGTTAGGATATAGCGGGTTGGATAATGGATGGATGGATGGATTACACGTGGCAATGATGACCCTATAGGTCTTATAAATATGCTAAGAGTCTTCCTTACCTCAATCCAATTGCCTGGTGTAGCTATCTTATCACAGTTATTTACACTTTTTCTAAGGTACAATAAAAATGCAATATTTTCCTCATTCTCAATCTATTTTTACTTAGGTATGTTAAAATGGAAAGGAGCTTTTGTGTTTCTGTAATTCAGTATCATCTTGATGTGTGCACAGTACAGTGAAATTATTACAGATATATGTTAATAAATATGCAACACATCACCATTCTCTGGTGCCATTATTAATGAGTAGAACAACCTTACCTTGAAACTTCAATCTTCTTATTCCAACCTATCAGTAGGTAATCATTACCCAAAATTCTTTAATTTGTTACAAAAGTAACTGAGCATCCTATCCAGGAATCTTTCCTGAAAATAAGAATCCTATAAGATTATAGTGTGGGGCCAACCCCTGGTTAACAAGAGAAACAACCAAAAAAGAATGAATTTAATTTAGTGAAGAAAAAAGTTCAACGATCAGATAGAAGACAAGAACATAATTTTTAAAAATTCCATTTAGCTGTTGGTGCTGCAAAGTGTGACTTCCAAAGGGAACCTCTGCTTTGAATATGGCAATGGCTGCTGTCATCAGAGCTTATCACTGCAACAGCTGATTGCAGTTTGTGTTTAAATGAAGTTAACATGCTGATGGACAGCATAAGCTGAGTGTGAAAAGAGGAAGTCAGCAGGTTAATATTATTGTCTGGAAGAGATGTGGTTGATGGAGGCATTATTGTGCCTAGCCAGCATTATCTGACGCATCAACTTTCACTACTGTGAAAAGCAACAAAGAGTCAACATTTTGTAAGACAACAACATAGCATGGCTGACATAACTGCATGGAAGGAGATCACGCACCACACTTATACAATCTCTTTGTTTTTTATATACAGTAAAACTGGATTAAGGGATCACAGAGAAAAGATTTAAATAACATGGAGCCAGTGTACTTTTTATTTTAAAGGATTATTTGCAAATTTAGGAGCCAATGAGCACACACATTTTGTGTGGCAGAAGTCATTAACTGGTTCCTTGGTTTTGCTGTTTAGTTGGAAACAATTCTCTTTACACCAAGAAACACAGTTCTCCACCTGACTCCTATAGTCTGTTTCATTGCCTTTATCAATACACCCAATAAGTGCAGAAACATCTGAGTATATCTGCAAGCAACATAATATGGTACTATATTTGTAGTCAAAGGTGTACAGAGTGAAGACAAAAGAAGTTCCTTGTGGTCCTCCATATCTGTATCAGAAACACAGTTCTTGGGTCTCGCAAATTGTGGTCTGCCTGACAGATAGTCCATTATCCAGGACACCATAGGCTCATCCACCTGAATATCTCTGGGTTTACACCATAACAGGGATGCCTAGATAGTATTAAACGCATAATCATCACAGTGGTGCCAGCTTTGTGCAAGTAAGAATAAGCCGTGTAGAGCAGTTGAGGGGTTAGAAGAATTTGACAATTTGTTTCCACATGGTGTATGGACTTACAACTGGTCAGCAAGGTGTCTTTAGTGAATATACTACAGGAATTTAGAATCTGGGTGCTACTGCCATGAGCTGATCAGTTTGTGTATCTGCACAGTGAGAGTTGTGTTAGGTCGTCTCCTTTCAATGCATGTGCTGTACTCCAACAGACTTGTCCTTTGTCTCTTCTCCACTCCTCTCTTTTTCAAGATTTTAATGGACAGGACATTAGCACAAAGTCAGTTTGAGAATCTAAGGATTTGCACGATGTTGTCCCCTAGGCATTGTCAAAACTGTAATCTCTGACATGCACTGGAATGGTTCACAGCTGAGTGCAATGAGATACTGTAGGTAGCACTTTCAAATCTAAGGATATGGTCCTGTCTCAGAAATGACTGGCTTGTGTTTTCCAAGTAAAAGGTGAGCAGTCCCCCAAGGGGAGGAAATACCTTGGGATCTTCTTTACCAGTGAGAGAAACCAATGAAGTGATGCAGTTTTGCAGACTTTGCATCATACTGTAGTGGAGAAGCAGTAGTTAAGTCCTTGAACAAAGCTGACAAATTATGTTTCAGTCTATATTCTTTACCACACCTGAGTTTGTGAAGTGCACAAAATTAGATTCCTAGTTAGGTTTGGTTAGTGTCTACGTGACAAGAAGAGAACCTTAGAATATAATCTGAATTCCTCCAAATTGAGGCTGGACTAGAGATGTATTTTAGTATGTAGTTAATATGCTCCTGGTGTATCTTTCTCTTAAGTGTACAAAGTCATGACCCAAGAAGAAGATATTCAAGGGCACCTTGGAGGGGTTATATCTCTTGACTGGCCTGTAATAGTGTTGAAATTCCCCTGGAGGGGCTGGAAAAAGTTGATGGGGGTTGATATATTGCCACAAAGATCTTCACTGAACAAACTGGACAGAAATTGTATTCTGCAACAAACTGGAAACACTGGAAAAACTTGAGCTTTACAAATATGTCAGATTGTGTGTGTGCTGCCACTGTTAGGATGGAATTTAAAAGGACCAGAAGAGAACTGACACACGATCTTTAAAAAAATGATGTAAAAAGCGGAAAAGTCTAAGAGAACTACAATGTCCTAAACCATTATGAATAACCAAAAAGCAAAGTCTAAAAACATTGGAAAATTAGAACAAACCAGAGTAACATCAAGTCTAGTTTTGAAGGTCCCATGGAAGAACTTGACTGGCCTGCACAAAGCCCTGACCTCAACCCAATAGAACACCTTTGGGATGAATTCTCGTCCAGCATCAGTGCTTGACTTCACAAATGCTCTCCTGGAAGAATGGTCAAAAATTTCCATCAGCACACTCCTACACCTTGTGGAAAGCCTTCCCAGAAGAGTTGAAGCTGTTGTAGCTGCAAAGGGTGGGCCAACTCCATATTAAAGCCTATGCATTAAGATTGGGATTTCATTAAAGTTCATGTGTGTGTAAAGGCATGCGTCCCAATACTTTTGGCAATATAGTGTATGCGTGGAGTACAAGACAAGGGAGCGTATGATTAAGTTATACCCAACAAATTCTGAGGCCTTATCTGGATTGCTGAGTACAGTTTTAGTGTCCATATTACAAAATAACACAGCAGCACTAGAGAAAAAACAGAGAAAAGCGACTAGGCAAATTGTTGAGCTTGTGCAATGAGGAAAGACTGAAGGAACTGAACCATTTCAGTTTAAGCAAACAGATTAAAGGTGACTAAAAAAGTGCTCAAAATTATGTAGGGGATCTCAGCTGTTATACTACAATTAGTTCTTCAAGCAATACATGATGCACCAGATGGAAACTCGTTAAGAGTTAATTTTGTTAAAATGTTTTCAAAGCTTTTCTTCAGACTGAGAACTGTAGATAAATGGAATTAATTGCCAAGTAGTGTGTTAGACAGCAGGACTTTAGGGACCTTCAATACTGTTATTTTTGAGAAATTCAATAGCCTTGCCTGGCAAATTTTGTTGGGCTGAATGGCATGTTCTCAACAAAAGTATTCTAACGGTGTAATATTCACCTGTAAGTGGAAGTGCGACACAGTGATCTTATCTGTATATGAAGTTAACTTTGTGTCTGATCTTGTATCTTTTCAGTGGATTGATGGCATGTAGTTGATTTACTCATGAAAAGCCAGACACTGATTTCATTTAGATTTCATACTGTAAACGAAAAGAGACTAAGAGTGGCTGAGATAAAAAAAAAAGGTAAGGAGTGTTGTATTCAAATAAATTCAAGCAGTGCTGGGTGGATTATTGATAATTTGAAATCATTTTAGCCATAATGGATGTAATGTGTCAAAGTGATTATATTGATGTCTATATATTCATCAAATAGTTTGAAAAGGATAAGTGTGGTGAAAGCAATGCTGCATTCAATAAACGGCTTCCAGACATGGGTGTTCAGTCAGGTCAAAGAATTTCATGAAGCTCCAGGAAGCCATCATCCTCAAATGATTCCTTCTACAGAGTACACAATAGACAGGAAAGTTAGTATGAGCTGCTCAAAATTTTAAGACGTTAAAGTGAGCAAGACAACACATTTTAATCAGCTAAATATAATGGAAACCTTCTAAATTGGTCTTCTTTAAATACCATTGTAGCAAACATCATCTTCAATAGTGCGGGCTGGAGAGTGTGTACAGGACACGATAGTCAAGCTGTATATATATATATATATATATATATTTATAAATAATTATGAGGGGCCGTTCAGGAAAAAAAGATTGGTTCATAAATATATACATTGGTTCAGATATATATATCGGTTTGGATACATTGGTTTGAATATATACATTGGTTTTAATACATCCGTTCAGATATATACATTTATTTAGATACATTGGTTGAGATATATATAAATTGGTTTGCATAGATCTGTTCTGATATATATATACATTGGTTGTGATACATCCGTTCAGATATATACATTGGTTTGAATACATCCGTTCAAATATATACATTGGTTGAGATATATATATTGGTTCATATACATTGGTTTAGATATATATATTGGTTCAGATGCATCCCTTCAGATATATATATTGGTTCAGATAGATCTGTTCAGATATATACATCGGTTGGGATATACGGGCTGGCACAACGTGGCCACCCAAGTTTAGCATCTCCCTTTCTCTTCATCATTGCTTCAATATTGTCATTATTGCATGTATTTTATACAAGTAGCATATGCCTGTCTGTCATGTTTTGTTTCGTAAGCCGTCTTGGTTGGGGGTCCTCGATTTCAAAGCACGTTTTTTCCTTTCATTATTTAAAACACTCGCACAGATACCCGCCTCCTCGCTCTGCTCCGTCCCACCCCGGCTCAATGCACCCGCCTCACTTGCTCCATCTTGTCCCTCCCATGACAGATTCTTCTCAAAAGATGAGTTACCAGAAAGCATTGATCGCAACCGCAGTACGTCACATTTTTCACCTCATGAGACGCTGGTTTATCATTGATGGAAAGCCGTCCGGTGATATCTGTTATTCCGTATTGCAAGCATTTCATTAAAGGGCGATCTGCTTCAGCAAGGAACTTACTCCCATTTGCTGAAAGGATGTTATGGAGGAAAACACTGGAATAGCGCTGTTTCTTCTGAATGTTTATCAGTGATCAGGGATCAGAATGATCAGAATACCCCTGCTTCACAAGTAACGGGTATTTAACTGTTTTTATAGTAAAACTGACAAAACGACACACATGCACACGTACACACGCATGTACACGCACGCACGCACGCACACACATACACACTCAAACTCACAAATCGTGAGTCGCACACACTACTGATTAAGTGTATGTGTCAGGGGCGATCATCAAGAGACGCTGGTTTACCATTGACTGAAAGCCGCCCGGTGATTTCTGTTATTCCGTATTGACAGCATTTCATTAAAGGGCGATCTGCTTCAGGAAGGCATATGCTACTTGTATAAAATATGCACAATAATGACAACAGTGTTGAAGCAATGATGAAGCGAAAGGGAAATGCTAAACTTGGGTGGCCGCATTGTGCCTGCCCGTAAATCCCAACCAATGTATATATCTGAACGGATCTATCTGAACCAATATATATATATGAATGGATGTATCTGAACCGATGTATATATTTAAACAATCTAAACCAATGTCTATCAACCAATATATATATATCTCAACCAATGTATATATTTGAACGGATGTATTCAAACCGATGTATATATCTGAACGGATGTATCTCAACCAATGTATATATATCAGAACGGATCTATGCAAACCAATTTATATATATCTCAACCAATGTATCTAAACCAATATATATATCTGAACGGATGCATTCAAACCGATGTATATATCTCAACCAATGTATCCCAACCAATGTATATATCTGAACCGATATATATATTTGAATGGATGTATTATAACCAATGTATATATTCAAACCAATGTATCCGAACCGATATATATATCTGAACCAATGTATATATTTATGAACCAATCTTTTTTTCCTGAACGGCCCCTCATAAATAATATTTATAAATATATACAAAATAGGTGTTTGTGATGCTTCATGATGCGAAAAGCTAACTTTAAAATGGTTGTACTGGGTTGAAGATTCTGACCAGGCTCTAGAAACAACAGAAGCTCCCAGCCATCAGATTGACATGATAGTCTGGCTGGCCTACCATCTTCTTTAAGTAAACTTCTTAAAAATCAGGCTGCTGGTCCATTTTGTAATGATATGGATTGAATTTGGTTCTTTAAATGAATTAGCCCATATGAATGATAATGTTACCATGTGTGTTCATCATGTTTCATCAAAGATACGAGGATTGCATAGACCAGCGGTTCTCAAAGTAACAAAAAAGAGGGCGCGAATGTTGCCTTATGTGGCGTAATTTCGCTATTTGTAGGAAAATTTTAAAGTTGTAGTGGTGTATCGGCAGCCAAAAATATAGGAATAAATTTTATTAAGGTTTCAAAAAAACGTTAGGGGGGCATGATTAAAACTGTTATGAAAACTCGGGTCGCAAATACTTAAAGGTTGAGAAACGCTGGCATAGACCCTGACTGTGAAATTCATCTGGAAAAATTTGTTTTGGTAAATGTTAAACAGCCATGGATAAACATGGTAGAGTTTGAGAGGTTATTGCCAACGGAGGAGCAGTCCTTGATCTATAGGTCCATGCAAAAAGCAGAGGGTTACATATTACTTAAGGGCACATCATGACCACCCAAGCTACAGAGTTTTAAGCTTCTGATATTTATGGAACTTTAATGTTAGACTTGCATTGACTGTGTTGTTTACTGACATTACGTAGGATGTAGGAATTTATTATAACATTGACAGAAACCTCTTAAACACATTATGAAGATTTAATAGATGCTTTAGTTTTCTTTTAAGTTTAAGTCATTGTAAAAGAAACATGAATTTGTCTTGTTTTTTTATTAATTCCATTTTGAAATTCATCCATTATTGATCCCACTTAATCCAGATTAGGGCTACAGGGGCCTGTCTCAGCAATGTTGGCTGCAAGGCAGGAATGTACCATGGATGGGGAGCTCACTTAGTCACAAAGGGCTGCTTTGGAGTTTAGAGGGACCATCACCTGAAATTATTTGGAGTGAGGGACACAACTCTGACATGGGGAGATCAGATAGCTGTAGCAGAAAAACAAAATGTATCCTAGTATGTTTTACTATTTCTGTATAAACTTGTTTTGGCTGTGCCTGACGGATTAACTAAGACATTCAATATCATTTGTACTCACTATAGTTACCAAGGGAGCAATGAGATAATGACAATTAATACTTTTTACTTTGCCCTTTATAATAATTTATGGTATATATAAGACGTTCCTCTTTAAATATACTTACCAATTTTTAAAATCTGTTTACCTATTTTGTAACCTTTAGATTTACACTAAATAATAGGTGTGTTAAAGATGATACCATTTATCTGTATGCTGTTTGGTACAAACTAATGTGCTTCTTAACTTTGTTATGCAAATTAGCTTAACTTACGTAAGATTGTTGCTTTGCTTTATTCCTTATTCTTGTCATAGAGAACTGGGCTACTCACATGGCAGACTCCCTCCAGCTTCTTGTAATAAAGGACGTTCATACTGGATTCATTGCTAATGGTGACTCTCAAGTATTATTTCCCTGACACATGCTCCTCTAAACATAGACTCATAATTAAGTCTCCTTTTTTTAATATTGCAGAAAGGCCCCTACTTTAATTTGCTGCAACAAGAAAACAGAGTGGCTAATTTATGAAGTTTTATTTGCATTGTTACCTTTGCACTTTTCAAAATCTTTAGCATATTGTATCAATCAATGTGGAAATCTTGTAAATAATAACTGCATCACAAAACAATAAGAGAGCTCAATGTCACTGTCTCACACATTGAAGGTTAGGCTTTTCCCCATCCACATCCACATTGTCTTTTAGGTTGAATGTCTCTTTGCCATTTTCTTTGCTCTCCCTTGTCTTCTTTGAGTTTCCTTTCATTATCATTTTGTGTCTTCATCTTCTTCCACTGTCTTGAAAACTTCAGTGTAATTTTCCCTAGTTATAGATTTCTAGAAGCAAAGCCAGACCATTACGATGTTTCTAATCACACAAGAAATGCCGACAACTAATGAGCATACAGATCAGGGTGGTCAGGTTACCGACTCAGTTACCGACTCGTGCAATTGGACTTTGGGCCTTCTGTCCTCATTGAGCAGATGGTGTCTTTAACTGCAGTACCAGGGGCTGTCCATTAACAGCACACTTCTATACTGCAAATGTGACGATTTACACAACAGGGATGGGGACCATGCATGCAAATGAACAGAAGAAAGACTACAAATACTAAAACATCATTCTGATTTTTAATTATTGTATTAATTCTTTTTTTATTTAGTTACAGTTACATACAGTATGCACTCTGAAAACACATCAATGCACTCAATGTACAAGAAGAAACACACGTTTCTCTTTGATACCATTTTCAAAACTCGTTACATCTTTGGAAATTATTATGGGTCCTGAAACATTCATTTCCTCTAGGAAAACAATCTAAGAATTCAGCTTGAAGCATTAAAGTTAACTTCCATTAAGTCACAAGCAAAGGTGCTAATTTGAAATTACTTGGGGCCTTCAGATACTCAAGTCAGTAGAGACTCAACAAGCACTTCTAGAAATGGATGACACATCAAGACACGGTGAGGTTTATACAGTACATTCATTGACTTCGGAGGCACACTTATATTAGATAGATAGATAGATAGATAGATAGATAGATAGATAGATAGATAGATAGATAGATAGATAGATAGATAGATAGATAGATAGATAGATAGATAGATAGATAGATAGTCAATATTTTAACCAGCAAGTTAGCAAGCGAAACTCAGTCAGTCTTATGATTTCCCATCTCCAGTTAATAAATGTTCATTTAGACTTTAAAACAAAGAAACCCCTAGCATATCTATCAACACAGAGAGTTAGCTTAAGTTTAAAATAAAAAAACTATATAACATTTCTTTTGTTTCATCTTATTTTTAATTAAAAGTGAAATTAATTTATTGTTGTAAAAGATGACCAGACTGCATATCGCCTGTCCATTTCAGCCATAAAGGCCCATTGTAATTCCTTTCTGTACATAAACAGACTAGAAGGTCACTCTGAAAATCAACTCTGTACAAAGGCAGAGCTCGCCTGTTTATACAAACTGAGTTTTGGGCCAGCAGTCATTGACAGAACAGAGCACAACCAAACAATCCTTTGAGCCCCCTGAAGTTTTATTCTAATGGCATTTCAGTTGTAATGCACAATCAGAGACTTAGTAAGTGGGACTCCTCCATTGCCAGATACAACAGGGTGAATATCTGCCAGCTATGTCTGGTAAACCTGCCAACCAACTGGTACAAGTCTAAGCTTCTACTGACATCTACTGGGAAAAGAGAGAACTGACATCATGGATTTTCTACTCAAGCTCTCATATTGCACTGTGGGAGCTTACATTAGGAGCAGCATCATAGCAGATATTAATGTGCTTGTAAACATGGCCTTATCTAATTGTCTTTTCCTGGTAAGTAATTTACAAGGCATCTATGAATAAAGTTCAAGCATCCAATATACAAAGAGCATTAAAGGAATGATAATACATTGTAAAGGACTTGCAGCAGCAGGTGTTTTCTCACATGCTATTGGAAGTCACAGAGTAGTGCAAAAATGGCCACCTTAAACTGCTTTCTCATAATTACGATGCACTTGGTTTGTAAATCAAAAATAGTAACCCTGGATAGAGACTGTCTGCTTGAAAACAACCCTTTGTGAAGGCTAACAAAAAGCCAACCATTAACAAGTTTAATTAAGCAAGCAGTTTGATTTTTTTCTTTTAATTGCTGAGTGTATTGCTTGAAAGTTTGCTTGTGAATTATACAGCAAATGATGCACTAATCAAGTCGAGGAGTGAAACTGCTGCATCCAGGAGTGTGATTGCAGCACTACACCATAGTGAAGAAGAGGAGTTCCAGAAGTGTTGCTTTCGTTTAGAAGCCTACTCCATGACTAATCAGTGGGAGGTTACAGACTTGACTTTAGATGGAAGAATGGGCGGTATGTATAGTATAAAGTACAATATGTAGTATGCAGTATACTATATATATATAGTGTTTGTGTGCATTTGTACTGTACTGTATATAGAAATATTGTCACACGTGCACATTGAAGGATCACCTTCCAGCCTCATCAGAGATATGTAATACCACTCTGGGACAAGAGGGGGAGCTGTTCTTAACAGTATCATTGCTGTTGTCATGCAAAGCAACGAGAAAATGCCCAATGAGGGCACCTGACACCAACCCTTATGATCAGAGCATAAAACCTAGATGTCCTAAGAAGGTGGCTTCTCATTTGGACCTGACTTGGACGGAGTTCCCCCCAAGACAGACCTGCTCTACTGACCCGTATTGACTTAAGAAATCTACCCAAGGCAATGGCTGCCTAATTTTTATATTTTTTGCATTGTCTTGCACCTGTATTCTTTAATAATTGAACCTGGTTGGCAACCCAACAATTCTTTGGAATCAGCCAGTGTGTTCCCTCATCTGTAACATATGTATATATGTATAGTTCAAGCGTGCATGTCAAGGGGTTCGCCCTTCAAGTTCCTCCCAGGTATATGATACCACCTCGGACTGTGAGGGGGCGCTGCCAGTGTCTTGTTTTCTTCTTCCTCCATGGTGTAAAGAAACCACCCAATGAGGACAACTGACTCCACCCCTTCTAGTCCCTGTGCCATAAAAAGACGACCACTGAGAAGGAAGTATCACTTCTTATCCAAGCGACCAGAGCATAGGAGCTCTTCGCTAACCTTACAGCAGATAAAGTATCTTTATTGTAGTAGCCACATTATTCTGGTGACAGCAGTTTTTTGTTTAATTTTTACACCATTGAGCACTGTTTTTGATTAAACTGTTATGTAAACAGAGATAGTTGGGTTGGCACCCCAAAATTATTTTTTGCTTCAGTCTGTCATTCCCTTGGATAACCACTATAACGTTAGAAGGAATTCCTGTCTCTGTGACCAGCATTGGAGATACTTATTAGAAAGGATCTGTTTTGTAAAGAAACATGATTATCTATACTGAAGATGATAACATAGTAAACTTTTGCATGGAACAGAGAATAAGAGGTGGATATTGATTTTCATAAAAAACAAGCAAAGGTGAGGACAACATCTACAGCAACATACTGTATGCTGCATAAGAATTGAGAGGCTTTTGTGTTGAAAGACCAATACACATCACTTAAACCTGATTAAAACAATAGAAAACCCCATTGTCTTATTCAACCTCCTCGATTCTCGTTCTTTCTGACATATTACGTTGAATGACACAGTCCAAGCTTACTGGGGTAATACTTCAAGGCCAAGGCAGCATCATGAAAAGAAGGCACCACCATCACCATTACTGAACTCAAATAACTCATAAACATATAAAAAGACACTTGCATTTTCTATTCACATACTTTATAACACTTTATTTTAGTTGAGGTACTGCAAAAATGCATCTATTAGTCATTTACTGTTATGTAACAAGACCTTAACCAACATTTCTCTGGGTCTTCATAACACTTATAAAGCATCAGTAAAGTGTTTATTCATCTCTGCAGTGTGACCTACCAAAAAAACTTCACTTTCTGAGTGTACTAAGGTGGCTTAACTGAGAACACATTTCTCTTGATATTACATATTTAGAAGAAGAGTTGTCAATCTATATACAGTATATAAAAGTCAATGTATGTGTGTATGTATGTATGTTCCAGCATCACTTCCGAACGGCTGGAGCAATTTTCATGAAACTTGGTACACGTTTCACATTGGTCGACTAAAAATACTGTAGGGTGAAATCAACCCTAACCCACCAACTTCTGAGTAGGGTGGGGGGGTGATCTTACGGTCTTGTATGCATGTTATCATCCAGATGACACTCAGAATGACTACCAGAGGGCGAACTGGAGGTGACTGCCAGCATTCTTTATGTTTGAGCACCACCGCGCCCCTGTTGCTTTTGAAATTAAATAGAGTTGGCCAGTTCCGAGTGTCAACTGGATGATAACATACATACAAGACCGCAAGACAAGCTCATTAGTGAGTCTTCCTTGTTTGCTAATTTAGCTTTATATTTAAAGTTGTGGGTTTTTTTATTATATTTTTCTCAAACAATTAAAAAAAAACACTTTATTTTCCTCCCGGGCAACGCTGGGTATTTCAGCTATTCCTTCATATTATCAAGAAATTTTACCATCATGTCAATATGCCAAACTGCACAGACATGAATTACCTATCTACTGGTGTTTTATAAGTGCTATGAAGACCCAGAGAAGTGCAATAGAGTAAATGAGTAATAGATGTATTTTTTCAGTACCTCAACTAAAGTGTTACCTAAAACATTTCCTAATGCCTATATTTATATATATTTATATATATATATATATATATATATATATATATATATATATATATATATATACGTATATATATTCAGCATATGATTTTATTACTTCTTTATTTTTTGGTCTAGGGCTTCTGCTATTTATGTCGAAGTGAAGAAAACAATTCCTTAATAGCCCTGCGACTAGACATATTGCATATGCCTCATAAGGAACAAGGATTCTACTTATGTCTTAACTTTGTAATCTTGGATCTAGTAAGTAAACAAAAAGCCTGAAGGAAAGCTATGTTTATCTTACTAAGAAACAGCCAATTTTTAACACAAATACTGTAATCATATGGCTACATTCTGTCTGAAGTTTTATTTCTCTTACGACATCTGTTTAAGTGTTATTTCTTACTTTATATTGCTGTAGTCATATTTTCACCATGACTGTTATGTTACTGCATTCACTTACATTCAAAGCACTGGTTTCAAAAAGCCACACTTTAACTTACCATCACATAATACCATAAGCGACTTGTTTTTCAAACATTGTGTGTGAGTAAGGCACACTGAAACATGAGGAGCTTAGCTTTTAATTAAGGCAGGGAATGGCGTATCAGCAGCTTGGCTAACTATGGCGTGTTCAGGATGTCCGTTACTTTCACAATGGTAGCAGATGGACTACTACATCGTGTCCTGTTATAGTCTGAAGTGAATGAGTGACGTGTTCTGTAGCTGGTAGTAAATATTTTGGTAACACTCTAGGCAAGGGGCTTTAAATGCTTTCTATAGTTAATCAATTAGTCATTTATTTATGTATTACATAGATAACACCTTTCAAAAGTTGTTGATGCAATATGGAAATTGTTGCTTATTGATGACCAGCATTCTGCTTTGTGAGTGTTATTTAGACATAAAAATACAAAATCTTATTATCAAGTAGTAACTGATGCACTAGTCTCCATTTTTGTATGTCTGACTAAGACACTCAAACAAAGATTTAATGAAGTTCTTGTCACACAGCAGTAAGTTAAAATTCACAGCCCCCATTGTAAAATGTCATTGGGGATTTGTACTGGACAAAGTATGTGATAGGATTTGTGCTATACGTGGCCCACCCCCATTTTTGTACTTTTCACTAATTCCCACAAAAAAGCCTTAATGAAGTTCTCATTACATTGCATTGAGTGAATATGAAGGTCAAAATTGGCCATCCCCATTCTAAAGTATCACTGGGGGTGTGTAAATCTTATTAAGACAGGTCAAAGCATATTATAGGAGATGCACTATGCATGGCTTACCCCCATTTTTGTATGTCTCACTAAGACCCCCAAACAAAGCCTTAATGAAGTTCTCATTACACTGCATAAAGCGAATATAAAAGTTAAACTTGGCAGCCCCCATTCTAAAGTGTTTGAAAATCTTATTAAGACTGGTCTAAGCATGTGATAGGATAGGCACGTGATAGGATAGGCACTATCCATAGCCCACTCCCATTTTTGTACATCTCACTTAGACTCCCAAACAAAGCCTTAAAGAAGTTCTCGTCACATAGCAGTAAGTGAATGTTCAAGTCAAAATTGCCAGCCCCCATTATAAAGTGTTATCGGGGGTTATAAAAGCATGTGATAGGATACGCACTATGCATAGCTACCCCCATTTTTCTAACTCCTAATTACATCAGACCCAGTTTTCTAACTGACTCACAGAGGCCCTGTAAGTAGTCCTTCTTCTTCTGTGTTGTTCTTGGCAATTTAATGGTCTTGCAGAGGCCAAACAAAGTGTTTCTTAAGCTTTTGTTACATCCCAGTAACTCGACCATCACATGCAGCCAGGTAAGCACAATTGTGAAGTCTTACAAATGTGTTTCGCAATGTATTTGGGATGGAACAAACTTAGCACATTATTTTTTTTCTTCATAACACCATAAAGGTTTAGTTATATATGTTTAAACTGTCTGTAAAAGCATAATTTTTGTATTTGCTTCAAAGTAAACTGGCTAACTTATGAAAAGTAAACACATAAAAATGGTGTAGTTCAAAACGTTTTCAGAATTATTAACAAAAAATTATTAGAATGTTAAAATTTACCTTAAATGTCAGTGCACATAGTGTAAAGTGTTAATATTACAGTAAACGCTTACCTTTGAATTGTATAGAGCGGATCGATGTACATTTGTAGTTTGAGTGAAGGCGCCCATTGACTCAATTATTCTAATGACGTGCAGTACATCAAACTGGACATTTCTATGTGTGCCATGTACTGTATGCACACACGTCATAAACTGTGTGCAGGCTCTATATGTGTCTACACTTACATTACACTTATATTTTGTATACAGTGCCTTCATATTTTTTTATGTTGCACCCACAAATTATTACAGAGAAAGTATCGCTATCTTTGTAACTTACTGTATAATATCCAAAGTGGAATGATTTTCATATGTAATTTAAAATAAACTCGCTCAGTTGCTATAACATTCCACATTATATGATCTTGTGTGCTCACTGTCTTCGACACTGGTGGGTTCATTTGTAGTCATTTCAATGGGCTGACATTCTTTGGGTTTTCTTAGGTCTTCTTAGATGCCTAGACACTTTTTCTGTTCTCCATCATGCCACCAAAGGGGGACAAATCACCAATTTTTGCTCACGCAAAAATCTTTTTTTATTTTTCTTTGCAAAAAGCAAAATCACATTAAACGGGGATCTCCTAGCTGGAGCCCCAAACCTTTCTCTTGTCGACCTTCCTGTTATTTATTACTGCCTTTATATTCATTTTTGCAAGTTTCACGTTGACCTGAACATCCTTTTTCTTGACCAAAGAATGTTCAGCATGTCAGTCATTTGGCAACTCTAAATTTGGCCCACACGATTGCTTAAATGAGACGCCCATGCTGGGTCTCTCACGGGACCATTCAAACTTTCTGCCAGGAAAGTCTCACTGACCAAGATAATAACAGAGAATTCAAAGAGCAGCGAGATATTTTTAAATTTGCAGCTGAGATTTAGGAATGTAAACTACTACGTGACAGGCACTCTAAAATTTGACGATTATTTTTTTTGGTTGACAAACCTGATTAATTTTTATCACTCTTTTTTACTTTATGACCCTGCTTATTCTAGTAAAGGCTGCGTGTTTAATAATTATCAAATACTTCAAAACACAGAAGTGCATACGTGTCATTCAAAAATACATTTTCATGATGTGCATACCTGTCATTTTTTAAATACATTTTCAAGATTAGCTTTATATATTCATGAGAGGATTATCAAACGATTACAAACAACATGACTATGAAGGACGTTACAGCAGTGACTCCTTTCTACTCTTTGACAGTAAAATATGAAAGTACAATTCTTATGTCCACCAAGCCCACCATCTGGTAGCAGCCTTGCTCTCCATTGTTCTTTCTCTTTCCTATTTGATATCCATCTGACACCATTCTGAACAGAGGTGCAAAGTGAGAAAAAAATAATGTTCATAAAACCTGCTGATTAATTTACATGCATTTCCGTTTTCTCATAAGAATTAATCTGGATCATCTGTTTTTCTTAGCACATATTAAGAGAGGCGATGAGTTTTTCCTTGACTCTGTCAAATAGTATGCAACATTTTACTCAAATTGATTTTTTTTTATAGAACACTAATAATGGAAATATTCAGAGTGAAGTAATTAGGTAGGCATGTAGAGATCAACAGGCCACTTCAGCTTAAAACTGCTGAGCATGTCTTACGATTAGAGTAGATCTGCAAATACTTAAGAAGCTTATTTCTTTCAGATTGTATCATTTCAAAGTGACACATAAGTACACTCGTGTGATATTACAGAACACTCAATTATAAAAAAAAAAAAAAACAACTTCTAAATATTTTTTCTGTAAATAATAATAAAATTCTAAAATTCTAAATCTGTGAATCTCATCTGTTGAACCTCCCAGAGGTAATTCATCTCATTTCTTCCCATTGGCATGCAGGGTTGTTTGTTTCATTTTATACAATAAAATCAAAGTGGCTAAAAGGAGCCCCCTGTAAATTTGAGACACACACTCTGCATGGCACTGAGCAGGGACAGCATATTCATGGAGCAGGTGTGCACGTGTGTGAGCGCAAGGGGACTGGGCCTCACGATCCCCTTCCTATGGGCACAGGCGACAGACAGTGCATGAGCCTACAGGTCATGGTGGGATCACTTGGACAGTTTACTGATTACTCGAATCAGGGCTCCGTTCTCGTCCTTTAGCCGCTGGTTGTCTGACTTGAGATCTGATAAAACCTGAAAAGAAGGAAAGGAGATTTAATCAATACATTGAAATTGAAATCAGAACCATTTCGTGGGTCACATATTTCCGCCCCTCTGATTAATGGACTGAACATAACTAAGCCCACACCAGTATGCACATGTTGGTGCCCTGATTGCTGGGATTAATTCAGGACTATACAAATGAACTTTTATAAGATCATTTTTATGTGGTGGTACATCACAGACACAAGGGATGGCATAACTACTTTAAGCAGCAAAGGCCAATGGGATGATCAGATTAAGCTGGCCACCAGTGGCACAAAAGGTCAGAATAATTCACATAAGTGGAGTTTAGAAGGTTTTTTTGCAATCAAAATGCATTGTAAAGGGATTCAGTTATTTAAGAAATTATTTTTATTACTGTATGACTGACAAATGTTTCCTTAAGTTGGCATAAAATAGCAGGATGCATTGTTATTGTTCACTTTTGAGAAAGACTAGCACATTTTCAACTCCAGTTCAGAGTTTCTTTGACACTGAAGAGTTCAGTGGTTCTAATGGTGCAAATGAATGAACTTCAACATAAGAATGAAAACGTATGAACAGGAGGATGAAAAAATCAATATACGAGGTGAGAACAAAAATAACCAGTTTGGTAAAAAAATATATATATTTATTGATGAATTACAGCATTCTAAACATTGTCACCTTCTATATACCCACCTCCCGATCGCTACACTACTCCATATGTATCTTCCATTGACTGAAACAGTGCTGGAAGTCTTCTTGCTTGAGACATTTCAACAGGCTTGCTGTTTCTGTCTTCACTTCATCAATTAAAGAAAAATGTGTTCCCTTCAGGTCACTTTTGATTTTCAGGAGCAAGTAAAAATCACAGGGAGCGAAATCAGGCGAATAGGGAGGATGATCGAGGACAGGAATGTATTTGTCAGTCAAAAACTGCTTCATGGAAAAAGCAGTACGATCATTTCGAACAATCTGATTCACCGTTTTGATGTTTTCATCCGTTTGACACAAGCGTGGGCAACCTGGGCGTTGAACATCTTCCACATTTTGTTGCTCTTCCTTGAAACATTTGTGCCACTCAAAAACTTGTGTGCGAGACAAACTGTTATCACCATACAACTGTTTTTATCATATCATAAATTTCTGTGGCTGTTTTGTTCAATTTTGCGAGAAATTTGATGTTGGTTTCACCTGACATTATAGCGGCAACTAGTGTAGTGATTATTGTGCAAATACTGACTGGGCTATTTACAGGATATACCTAGCTGGTTGGCAGTTTGAGACAGAATGTAGGAGGGGATAAAGTTCTATGATTCACGTTTGGCCGACTTCCAGATGGTTTTCCAGTAAAGCCCTAAGCCTAGTCTGGTTATTTTGGTGTCTCACCTTGTATGAAAAGAAAAACACTAAGAATCGGTAGTCGGCAGCACAAATCTGTGGAAGCACAAGTTGAGTTTTCCAGTGTCCAGCACCTCTCCTATTTCACAGGCTAGAATTATTGCAACTTTAATAAAAACACAATTATTGATTCAGTCTTTGTTTAAATGACAAAGCAAATCACATTTCTGCATTTGGAATTGTTTAATTACTCGTTTTCAACAGCTAGAACAGACTAATGGAGACAACAGAAGACAGGTCCACAGAGTCAATAAAACTAAGAAATATTTGTCATTTTCATAGTTAGGATAACATGGTGCAAAGTAATGCATTACTGTTATCTCATTACAATTGTGTAACACATTACAGTTTTAAATTATCATTTGATTTATTAAATGAAAGAAGTTCAATACTTTTATCACACATGTGAAAAAGTAATTGCTCTTAAAACTACTTCTTGGTTGTGCCACCTTTAGCAGCAACAACTGCAAACAAATGCTTCCATTAACAGGAGATCAGTGCTGTGGAGAATTTCTGGCTCATTCTTCTTCACAGAACTGTCTTAATTCAGCTACATTGGAGGGTTTTTAACTATGAACTGTCCATTTAAGGTCCCGCCACAACATCTCAGTGGGGTTCAAGTCAAGACTTTGACTAGGCTACTCGGATTGTGCTTCAGATTGTTGTCCTCCTACATAACCTAATTGTGTTTGATCTTCAGATCATGGACTGATGACCAGTCATTCTTCTTCAGTACTTTCTGGTGGAGAGCTGAATTCACTCTTCCCTCAGTTGTTGCAAGTCACCCAGGCCCTGAAGCACCAAACCATTTCCACACCATCACGATACCATCACCATGTTTGACTGTGGGTATAAACTTTTTACTATGGAAAGCCATTCTACTTTACGCTAGATGCGATGGGAATCATGTCTTCTAAAAAGATCCACTTTTGATTCATCATCCACATAACATTATTCCAAAAGGTTTGGGGGTAATCAGATGCTGGACAAGTATTTATGTCCGTCTTGTTTAGCCGTGGTTTTCTCCTTGTAACTCTCCCATGGATACCATTTTTGTCCAGTGTCTTTTTAATGGGTGAATCATGAATGCTGACATTAACTGATTTGAGATATCTCTGCAGTTCCTTAGATGTTCATTTGGCTTCTTCTGTAACTTCTTGGATTTGGTTTCTATATGATCTTGGAGTAATTATGTTAGGTCAGCCACTCCTGTTCAGATTTACCATTGTTGCAAGTTTTTTCCATTTGGAAATGATGGTTCTAGTGGTGGTTGGCTTTTCCGTCTAATATACAGGATATCAGTAAACGTTCTTTCTCTGGTCTTCTGGAATTTCTTTTGACCAAGGCATGGTGTGCTGCTTATTGAGATGTTTTAGGCAGCTTCACAAATTCTGGAATGGTTCAATGTCGGTGATGTTTAGATTCAGTAAGGTTGGCAGCAATCAAACTTGGGTGTGTCAAGTCTACCTTTCAACCATTTAAATTTGGTTCATTGATGAGTGACTAAGGAGACAATTACTTTTTCACATGAGTGATAAAGGTGGTGGTGATTATTTTTACTTCAATAAATTAAATGATCATTTAAAAGCTTTGCATTGTGTTTGCTCATATTGTCTTTCATACTCTTTTAAATTTGGTTGGAGATCATAAACAATTAATTGTTGTGAATAAGGAAAAATAGAGGACATCAGTAAGGAGGCAAATAATTTTTCATGGCACTTTGCTGTAAATGTAAATGTCATAAGTCTCATTCTGTTTAATGAGGTGAAAGTGGCTACTCAATCTGCGTTCACTGTCCCATTTTAACTGCACCTGTAGTATGCCATTTTCACATACGCGTTGAGTACACTGAATTGTACAACACAGTCAGATTATTGCATGACATTTCTTTTTAGTTTGGGATTGTATTGAGCTAAACTTTGTCGTTATTAAGATTTTGAGATTTAAACTGAAAGATAACAACTTTTCAGTTTCATGACACATTTAAAGATGTGATTAACAGAGAGAATTTCATTCCACTTAATGGAAGTCAGAGCAAAGCAAACTGTGCTGTGTGTTTGGGATCTTTTATACGGTAATTAAATGTGTGATAGCCACGTTAATACGATAGAAGTCCCATTTAGCATTTTTCTAGATGATGACTAAAGAAAAGTATAAATGCTGGAAAGTGTTAAATGAAGAAAATCGTCACCAATTTGTTAGGATCCCATTAGTACAGGTGTTGGTTTGCTGTATTTTTTTTTATTTTATTGTAGTTATTTTTATGATTAGTAGCATGATCCAATTTAAACTTGTCTTGATTTGTTTTGTTTTACTTATGGAATTATTATGGTTCTTTTTGTTGTTTCAGATATAACAATTGTGCGGTTATTAAACCACAAGACCCTTAAGCACAACTACAGCACAGCACACACAACCTAGAGTTTAATTTTTAAAAACAAAATAAGGCCATGTTCGCACTGCAGTTACAACTTTTTCAATTACAGCTTTTTCAAGAGTATGTGATGCAGACTTGATCTTCACAGATAAGTGTGATTAACAAAAAATGAAATGGAAGCACAACGTTTCAGAAAAGATTTACACTACTTTTTACATTATATTACACTACACTACTTTTGTAGCCACTATTTTGCCTCCAAAACCTCAAACTTTCATTGTTGTCAGTCCTGGCTCCTTTGCCATGCCCACAGGTTTCTACATAGAGATACTGTAGTGATAACCAGTGAAAGCAGCAAACTGCAAGCTTCCATTTCCTGTTTCTCTTCTTTGTCATCATGAGTTGATGAATTCACTGATGTCCTGCACTGGAGTGCTGTGAAGTAGCACAGCAACCAGCATCTGTCAATTAGGCCTGATCTGTCTGACAAAATAGTTTTAGAATGTGGTGTACATTCAGGATAGACATCAGTACAAAAACATATCAGATTTCAGTAACTTACAAAATTGATTTGAATAGTCAAACCGAAAAAAAAATCAGATTCATGGCAACAATCAGAATAGTGAGATTTAGCTGCAGTATAAATGCATCGTTAAAAGATTTGATCTTCCTCAGGTAAGAACTTTTTTTAAAAATTAATTAAATGTGGGAAATTGCTAAATATGATAAGGTTAAATTGGAGTTCTACTGTATTTAGTCCCTTGTAATGAAGAGAATCTTGATCAAGGATATCCAATTAAATGAGTATGCTATAAATGTTTAGTATCATAAAATGTAGCACCATGTCTCACAATGCATTCAATCTTTTTTTTTTCTTTGTAATATTCCCCAAAAAGTAGATGAGATATCTGTATATGACAAAGTTATCTAAGACATTGCCTTAAATGATAACTTGGGTATTTTTCAACTCAAAGTTGTTTCTTTACAAAAATAAATTTGGCAGGCAAAATTGTGCTCTAAAGTTAATCACTTTCTATAATTTTTAAAAAATATCTTGCCTGCACTGGCACTTTACATTGCAGTCTATGGTACATGGAGAAAAAGCCTAAAAATGTACCAAATATGTCGAATGTTCAATCCTAGACAGTTTTTGAGTATTGATCCATGTCTTGCAATTAAACACACGCTGTAAAATACTTTGTACATTTTCATTTTTGAACAAAAAAATAATATTATGAGATTCAGCCATTTTAAAACAGGACCATCTGTGCTCAGCATTTCCTGCACAACAACCTTTCATCCTCTCCAGGTGTGGTTTCCTCTTAACTGATCAAATGACAGTAAACTTTTGGTGCTAAGTGGTTAGTTTTGTTTTGGTTCACTTCCATATTTACTTCAGAATTCACACAAATGAGTAGAAAATGTATCCTTAACTTGAGAAAAATAGTAAAAGGAATATGCGATAAAATTATTATTTCCAGATCTCTGTTATTTTCACAAACATGTATTGGAAACACAGAAGATCAATACTCAACAACTCTCTTGGCTTAAAAAATGGACGTATTTGGTAAGTTTGTAAGCGTTTCCTCTGTGCCCCATACCATCCATTCTAAAGTTCTAGTGTGGGAAAGAGTTTTTTTTTTTAATTTACAGAAACTGCTTCCATTTAGAAAACAATTACAAGTGGCAAATGAATATATAAATAGAAATGCATATATATGTTATCTGGTGGGTAACCACCTAATATTCAGATTGCAATTCAGATTTGAAAAGAATATATATACAGTATATATATACTGTAAGTCAGTCCTTGAGTTTTTAATGCCTGCAATGACCAATTTTGTGGTGTCCTCTGTCACCTGTTCAGTTTGTCCCTAAAGCTTCAGAAACTGACTCTACTGTAGGAAACATCCTAGAAGGCAGTCGCCTCTTCACCTAATGACTACAGACCAGCGGCACCTACAGTACGCCTCACATCATGAAGTCCTTTTGAGAGGCTGGTCCTGAACTATAGGAGTTCTCTTGTGGTAAACCACTTGGACCCACTGCAGTTTGCCTATCAGGCAAAGATTGGAGTGGAGGATGTAATCATCAGTCTGCTTCACAAGGCTTATTCTCACATGGAGAAAATAGGCAGCACTGTGAGAATTATGTTTTTTGATTTCTCCAGTGCCTTCAGTATTATCCAGCCATCTCTGTTAAGGGGTAAACTCAGAGATAAGCAGGTGGATGAGCCTATGGTGTCCTGGATAATGAACTATCTGTCATCTATCTATATATATAGTTTTTTTTATTTTAAACTTAAGCTAACTCTCTGTGTTGATAGATATGCTAGGGGTTTCTTTGTTTTAAAGTCTAAATGAACATTTATTAACTGGAGATGAGAAATCATAAGACTGACTGAGTTTCGCTTGCTAACTTGCTGGTTAAAATATTGACTATCTATCTATCTATCTATCTATCTATCTATCTATCTATCTATCTATCTATCTATCTATCTATCTATCTATCTATCTATCTATCTATCTATCTATCTATCTATCTATCTATCTATCTATCTATCTATCTATCTATCTATCTATCTATCCCATGTTTGTGAAGAAATAACTTTGACTTGAGAAATACCTAACTTATCCTTTAATTTTTAGTGAATGCAAAATAGTTACTTATAAAATGTAAATGCTTTCTTCCTGATCATGAAATGCCCTTTTGATAGTTCAAAGAGCACCAAGATGAGAGACACGTAGAGATGGGTATATTTGTTGTGCTATACAATAAGCACTGCCAGTAGCTGGCCTTACCCAATCAATAAGTGCTCTCATCTGCTGGCCTCTATGCTAGCAGTAATTGAAAAGTTTTTGTCTTCATATTTGTGAATGTTTGAGCAGTTCAGTTCATTTTATTTATAGATAAGATCATTCTTAATTCAAGAATACTCTTTATGAACTAATGGCCTCTACTCTAACATATTTTTGAAGGATATTCACTGCTAGTGGTAATTTCTTCCTTATTAAAATACTGTAAGGTCATTCTAGTACTTTCCAAATGGCATATACAGCATCTTCATGGGTTTAGACGTTAACATAAAGGCAAAGTAATGTGATTACTATTTTGAGGAAGTAAAGAATAACATAATCCTGTTACAATTTGGGAGAATGTGTTAGTAATTTGTAATGGATTACTTTCCAGAGTGCCACTTAAGATGTCTTGTATGTTCCACAAAGTTTTTTGTTGATTTAAAATCTTGGTCACTTATTTATAATAATTAATAACCACTGAAATAATGCAGATAAAAGATTGGTGAGATTGGTTGGTGACTGATTTTCTCTAATTAATTCTACAATGCCTTTGGAATAGAAAGAAACATATAATGTGACCTAAAAAGAAAATATAAAAGGTGCTGAATCCGTTTACCTTGCCATTGTCCTACGAATTCAGGGATATTAAATTCAAGTACATATAGTATATTAAAAAAGCAAACAAAAAAAAAAACACATCATACAACTTCTGAAAGAGGTGCATCATAGAAGACTCAATAGTGTGCCAGGCCAACCCTGAGCAATTATCCATAGCTCCCTGGCATTCAAAGAAAGTGCTACCACACAAGAAAAAGGTCAAGAACTTCCATGCTTTCGAGACCTGGTCTAGCTGAGCACACCACTTGCTACTGGGATTCTTAGCATTCCGACCACTTTTTAGCATTCTTATCCAACTGGATTATCACGCTGTCAATTTGTTTCTGTTATCATAGAAGTAATTAGATGCCACCTGCCTATTACCACATCCAGGCTGCTTCCTCAGGTGGAATGGATTTGCTATAAACACCCATAAGCGTTCCATTGTGTCCTGTCAGATGGTCTCCTTATCTCTGATATAAAAATTAATTATTGCGACAAAAGGAAAACAACAAAAAGAGGGAGACACAGTGAATAAGTGTTACATAAGTGTTGTCTACAACACATCAAGTAGTCAAGTGAGTGAACACCATAAGCAGGGGTGAGGTGATTTGATGAAGAGCATGCTACTGGTGGGAGCAACATGTGTTGAGTGGAGAGACATTATTGTTATGTTGGAATTGGTCCAGATAGCTGTCTTGTACAGTTTTTAAAAATTTAACAGGATGATTATTTTCAGTCCAATGGTAGCGCATTTGCTTGGATGAAGAATAAATCACTGTAACGCATATCTCTCAAGTAAACTACATGGGGGTTTCAGATCAGAACCGGCGGTTGCAGCTGCTGGCTTCTGGAAGATCTGTGCTCCATTCGTTGTGAACATTTTGCCAGTGTGTACCAACAAAATGGAATAAATACTACTAAAGCACTGGACTAATGCGCATGACACTTAGATCTTTATGGCCAGCGGAGATTTTGGACTTTGTGTGAAACTGATCATTTCCTTGGATGCTGGGACGTGTTTAACTTTATCCCAGGATGTTTGTACTGCTACAGTGGTACGGAGGTACTGACATTGGGTAGGCAAAGGTTTTCAGCACAAACCAGAAACATGCAAATTGTTTTTTTTTTACCAACTTTATTGAAATAAACTTATATAATGTAACTACCTGAACACAGTTTCAGAGAAGTTTACTCTGTCTATATGATCCCCTGAAAGTGGGAGCTGTGAGATGACGTGCTGGAAACACACAAGGCTTGCTCAAAAGAAAATTTGCAGCACTTTCAATGTCTAATTAATTGGAAATGTTTGCAACGTACTGTCAGGGTTGGTTTCTGTATGATGCTGTTTTGTCAGCTTTTCACTGGATTTTCTTCTCTTTATATGTTTTAAGCAATACTTGATGTTTGTTTTTAAATTTATAGTTGTTTTAAAGTATTATTTATTAGCATTTTCTTATGATGATATTTTCTTTTGGTACAGGAGTCAGCATTTTGTGTTTTGATTCAGGGGTCATGAGTGACATCAGGGGTTATGGAATATAAAGCTTGATCCTTGGGGTCACATGATTGTCCAAGTTTGCGGATTTCTCAAAGAAAAATATCAAAGTTTGTTTGTGTGATTTGGATTCCTATGTATTTATTTTAACCATGAGTTAGGGTTTGATTTTGTGCTTTGACGCTTGGTTTTCTTTCTTCCCTGTTTTGACTATTGCTGAAGGCATGACACTTACTCTGTGGTTAATCTGAAATATCCAACTTGCCACTGCAGAGCCCAGGAACAATCCACCTCTAAGTGCATGCACAGTTGGAATTAAAAAATGTTTATCTAATTTAATCTAAAATAGAGTTGTGTATTTTAAGCACAGGGTGCCTCTACTATAGACGGGTGGGCTGTTCTTCCCTTCCACCCTATGGCCAGATCTTCCACCACTTTGGAGACCTCAAAGATGTCAACAATGGAACAACGAGGTTACTAAAAAAGTAAAGAAGTGGCTGTGAGTGCAGGCCAGAGACCGGTGTAGGAAACACATTCATACGCCTGTAAGTCAATTAGTGAAGAAACGTTGTAAATACATCTAGTTATCCTGTGATTAAATTCAAACAATTCCATAATCTATTAATAGCAATATAAAACTGTGCTGCAAAAGTTTCTGGTCAACATTTTGTGCATAAAGGGTAAGTGGTAAACCACAAAGAGGCAAATTAGCTACGACTATCATATTAAAATAAAGGTGTCTAGCTACATGGGTTAAGTGTGAGCTTGTCAGCTAATGAGAATTTAATGATGCCAGTATCATTACTGTGATTCATAGCAAAAGTGTTGTAAAGTTACAACTCATGGGACCAATAAAGCCGCATCACAGTAGATGATGTCTCTAATTACACTCTGATTGGATGATACTGTAACCTTATCAATCATTCAGACAAGATTCTTCACTTTCATTTCTCCTCTCATGCATTTTCCAAATCCACATATTCTTTTTGAGGTTCGTGCAAGGCCAAAAAAACTACCCCAGAAGCAATGGGTACAAGAAAGGAATGAAGCCTGTAGAGGATGATAGGCCATTGCAGGGCACCATCGCTCAAAGTCTTTTATTCAATTAGCATAAAAGCATTTAAGATTTGGGATGAACCTAGAGCACCAAAAGAAAACCCACATAAACATGAGCAGAATCTGAAAATTTCTCAGGACCAGAACAATCACATCCAAATACTTTTAGATAAAAATGTTCATTACATTTTCAGCCCTGCCTAATTCTTAGTTTTATTCTCACGCTTATTAAAAAATATAAAATCTTAATACTAAATACTTTGCTATATTTATATGTATGTGTCTAAGTATAAAAAATGTATACATTGTTAACTATTTATATTTTATAGTCAGTTAAATAAGTAGCTTGGCCTCATACTTGTCTTTAATGCTTTGGTATAGTTTTGCTACTTAACAATCAAATATGCATTTAATTGTTACATTGTAGTGTCACAGAGGTACTTTAACATTTACCAAGTCCCATGTGTGTGTTTGGGAGACAGTTTAAGGGCTCTGGTGATGTACATTTTTCTGACCAAACCAGGGGTTGCTGCTGTGTTCTAATGCCTTATCTGTGCAGAATGGATGAGTGGCGGCCTTTCCACTGCTGATGTCACTTCTATTGTCTGCCCTCCTGGACCTCTCCTGCCTGCCTGGAATCCACATGACCTCACCCACTCCCTATCATTGCTGGCAGTTCTTGTTTGGACTCACATCTGGAAAGGCATACTTTGTGTCTGAGAAAAGACTATTTATTTTTTGTTTGCTCTACATTATATGGAGTCATGGACATGCCCCAAACCTTTCTATGTCAATTGCTTTCTTTTACAACAGTTAAACGATTGGCATCTCAGCTGCTAGTCATTAAACTATTTTTTTTTCTTTCTTAAACAGAGACTGAAACAGGCTTCTCCATAAATGTCTATTTTAAGTTTATTGCAAACTTGCAAAGCTCTACAATACATTTAGCTACAGCATTTGGCAAACAGGAACATCCAGTCATTGAGTAACACATCATTTTGAAACTTGTATCCTGAAGCTTGACATCATGGTAGGATTTTCTAATGAAGAAGGATTCTGCCAAGTGTGGAGCTGGAGGCCACAAAACAGCACAAAGATGACCTGAAGGGTTTCATGAGCCCTTGCATGCATACACCTTTTTATGGTTCTATCTCAGTCTTTTCTTGAAGGTTTCCATGTGGTTCTCAAGTTCATGTTTTATGTAGCTGTCCCCTCACAGCCATGCTGCTAGGTCAGTGGGTGGCTACATATTTGCTGGGTGTTAGTGTGGACTGTATGTGTTTGAGCATGGTGCATGGTGGACTGGCATCCATTTCAGGCTTCATTCCAAATATCATTTACATTCGTGTCAGAATAAGCCATCCCATATGACAGAAAAGCAGAAAAACAAACAGGAAGGAGATATTAACTAATATTTTTTTCAGTATACATTTTTTTGAATACGGCATTCAAGTAAACATACCCCTCTTTCCATTATTTTCACAGCTTTCATTCTTCAATATCAGTGCATGCGCAATAAAACAAGAGATAAGAATGAAACCTGCCTGGCAGCAGAGTACAGGAAGACAAAGAAGAGGACGTGAGATGGACTGAGTGAGTTAAAGGTCCTCTGTCTCCGGCAGTGGAGAGACCTCCGACAGTCTGGCCACGACTCGTGTCATGGCTCTGTTTTCTGCCACAAGCCGCTCATTCACCTGCCGTAAGGTTATGATCTGACTTAACTGTGGGAGGGTCTGCAGGGGTCAGACAGAGTGAAAGACAGGAAGGGAGAGAAAGACAATCAGACAGACAGACATAGACAGAAAATGAGACTGGACATCACATTCAGTTTTTTCTCAATTGCTACTGACCAGTGACCTCTGCTCATCATACCATAGCCTGTTTTAACAGCATGGCAATAAAACACCCAGCAGGGCCAAACCTAAAAGGAAATGCTTTTTGGGCCTGGCAGAAGTGGCACAACACTGCCATGCCTTATTTTTTCATAGACCTCTCACCAATACATTTATTCTTCCCCTTCCCCTTTGGTCAATCGAAACCTGGTATTTTAAAGGATGAGGGCACAGAAAGTGTGTGTTCTGGTTTTCAATAGCACAGACTGAGAGAGGGCTATTGTGTGTCTGCGACCAGGGCTATTGGTACCCAGCAGGACAACAGCTTTAATGGGTTTATGGTTCAGAGGTACAATATCTCCAGGAGTCACAAGGAGGCAGTGTTGCTGGATGGCCATGACAGTTTAAAGGTGAGCCCTAACCCCAGATGAAATTTCAGAAAAATGCCCAGCATCCCTTGACTTGTAGGAACATTACAACTTGAAGGACAAATACCCTTAATGCCTTAAATAGTATGCACCTACACCAGGGGTGTCCAACTCCAATCCTGGAGAGCTGCAGGTTTTCATTTTAAATATTTTCTTAATCAGTCTTAATCTGCTAATTAACTTCATTTAATTGATTTTCTATTGAAGACTCAGACCCTTTAATTCAGGTCTAAGCAATGTTGGTCCTGGAAAGCCAAAGTGGCTGCAGGCTTTTGTTTCAACCCAATTGCTTCATGAGAAGTCATTTATTGCTGATAAAACACATATTTCTCAAGCAACATTTTTCTGCTTCATTTTAGTTGTCTTACTTTTTAAAATTTTGAACACCTAATTGCTTATTTTAGTTTTAAACAACTGCATTTACTATTTATAATTGCTCCTTAATTACCAATAAAGTGTAAATGGCAAAGGAAAAAGCAGTTCTCCATCTACCTTGTCTCATTTTACATCCGTGTGTATTCATTGCGCACTATTTGTTTTAATAAAATACTGAGAAAGAAACTGAAGAGAAAAAAGTGAAGGATTGAGAGTTACCTTTCCATTTTAGGCTTCAAATCATTTGGATGATATCATTAGAAAGAAAGAAAAATCTACGATTTAAGAATGACTTGATATTGTAGAGATAAAACACTAACAAGTCATGATATTAAATAAGATCTTTTATGGATAAGGATTGTTTTCTAATTAAGGAACTGGGTTGGAACAAAAAACTGCAGCTACTGCACTCCTCCAGGACTGACATTTGAGCTAACATATCGTTATGCATGTGGGCTTCATGAGCGTCTGCTAACAATTTCCATTCATGTTCCCTGAACAGAGGAAATCTCTCTAGAAGATGACTGACATCACGT
The DNA here is from genome assembly GCF_900747795.2 of Erpetoichthys calabaricus. Taxonomy (NCBI): domain Eukaryota; kingdom Metazoa; phylum Chordata; class Cladistia; order Polypteriformes; family Polypteridae; genus Erpetoichthys; species Erpetoichthys calabaricus. Next base: position 81,219,066 of record NC_041396.2, read on the forward strand.
CCAGCAGCATGAATTAGCAGTAAACCTGAGGAACTCAGCAAACCCTGTGCATCCTGTGTTGTTTAACTAAAGCTGATGTCACATTACACAACTTTTTGTCAGAGGGATGTCAAACTTAACAACTGCAGTTGCTGAGCCTGCTGCCAAAGGATGTCGGATTCCAAAACCAGAAATTGCAGAATATGTCAAAGTAGAGACTGTGTGATGACTTTTCAGCCCAGTTTCACATTTCCACAGTATCACGAGCTGGGCCCTTTTTGTGATAACAAATAAAGTGCTGACTGATAAGAATAGCTTCACAGGTATGGCAAGTCCAGAAACAATCACAGCCATTTTTTCCATTCTGTTGTGGTATGCAAAATGCGTAAAATCATACAGCAAGTCTCTCTCCTATTTGTCAGGTCCAAAACACCTGTGTTCCTTATTCCTCATGGCTGTAATATAGTCATTGCACTTCTGTGTGACGGTCATTGCTGGTCAGTTGTCACATGTACACAAGCCTGCCCCAACGACAACTGTTTGATTTTGTTGAGGTTAGTTACAGACTGGTTAGACTGAATCACTGGGTATATCCGAGTGTATGACTGGTGGTTACGGCAGCGGTTCTCTAACTGTGGGGCGCGTCCCCATAGGGGGGCGCAAAGTAACAAAAAAGGGGGTGCGAATGTTGCCATATGTGGTGTAATTTAGCTATTCGTAGGAAATTTTAAACTTGTAGCAGTGTATCGGCATAAAAACTATAGGAATACATTTTATTAGGGTTTCAAAAAAACGTTAGGGGGGCACGATCAAAACTGTTATGAAAATTCGGGTCACAAATACTTAAAGGTTGAGAAATGCTGGGTTACGGAGTGTGTCATGACTTCTCCCAACTTGCAAATGAAGTCTGCAACCGAAAATCACTTGGAAGATCTTGTAATGTGACTTTGTCTTAAGGTACTGCATGTTATATTCGCTTTACCTAAGAACACCAACACTACAATCAAACATCTTTTCATGTTCATTGCACCCTTTTTGTTCCTCACTTACCATTAATACCGGAGCATAAATTTTGCCCTTGCTTGCTTACTCATTGTTGTTCTACAGAATTTCTTTTCTCAAGAATTAGTTTAATGGGGTATGAAACCTGATATGTATCTGATATGAGAAATAAGTTCTGGAGCATGACCCTGCACTTCTGCTGGGGTTTGAAAATAGATAAGCCATGAAGAGAACAAGTGAAATCTTGGCCAATTAAGTTGTCCCCTACTGTTTTGCACCAAGAGATGGATATCGTTTTCCATTTTTAGTGGAGAACATCAGTGAGGACTGCTCTGGTATTCCAAGTCATTGGTGCAAATCTCTAAAATACCAAAACACTCTGACTGTAGGATACTCAACTCCTCCCACTCCAACCCTAAAGTTCCATTAAATTCTTATGACAATAATTTTATTTATACACAGCCTATACAAGGGAGAATGCATCTAGGTGCAAAAAGATTTGTTGAAAACAGCAAACAGACAGTAACATCTGGTCAGATTAATTACATAACCACTCAGAAGGCCCTGTTAATCAATGAGTGCAATCTGGAAGGTAGAACAGAGTAGAGGGAGGTCACTAGACGAGGCTGTCCTATCACGATAGTGTAGTCCAGACCTAGGCAGGTGTAAATGATGCAAGGAGTTCTGGTGTTCAACTGGAGGTCTAATGAAGAAATCATGGCCACCCTAAAATCATTTTTGCAGCAAACTGTTTCTTCAAATATTCCTCTGAATTTGCATAAAGGAGTGAGCAGAAACTAAGGGAAGAAGCTTTTTTGTAAATTAAATGTTAGTAATCAAGGGAGGACAGAGGTTGAGAAGAACTTGGTAAGTCTTTTCTGGATTGAAATCTTAGCTATCCTGTAAATTAATAATTTTTACAATAGCTCTGTTACATAGCTGGATGTATGCGTGGTGTGTTTGTGTGTGAATGTAAAAAGACATTTCAGTCCAAAAGTAGCAGTTGGTGGCATGGGCTCTGTAGCCTGCATACTGCATAAACTGATACTGATGGGTGAGTAATGACACAAGTACAGAAGATAAGGAAAAACACAATAGAACAGAAGAAACAGAACAAGTGAAGATCACACCAGCTGCAGGTGGGACACTCCAGTGGCAAACATCAAGCAATGTGTCTGCACAGCTGGTGGAATATGTGCGGCAGCATTTGCTAGAGCCACTCACCAGTTGCTTTCTGTTGTTTTTTCCCCCAATAAACTAGTGGTGAATAGACCTAGGCCTCTGCTGGTTTTCCTGAGGAATCATAACACCAAAAGACAAATCACTGGATGAGACACAATTCAATAGGTGACTGTCACTTTGTCCTTGAATGCTACTCTGGATGGCAGCTACTTGAACAGGCCCCAGGACCTTTGAGTCGAGAGATGCTCCATGTTTACTTATCTCCTTTAAAGACTTGCAGGGGGTTTTTAGTGGAATTAATTAAAGCAGAAGTAGCAGAATGATGTAGATCTGCTCTTCAAAGGTAACCACAAACATGCATGACCTCCTCTGGCTTTATCAAGGATGTCTGCTATGCACCTGAACTGTCAATGTGGACTTCAGATTGCATTTGCTAACACCAGTTTTTGATTCATTTTCACTTGGCAAGAGATAGACAGCCAAAGAGCATGTGACATCCAGTCATTTTTTTAAGCTGAAATTATTTTTTCATATTTTATTTACTGAAGCATTATTTCTAAATGAATAAGTTTGATGCTTCTTCTCCCTTTGGGAAAGTACATGTTTTTTGTAATTTAGAAATTATGTTCATTTAATACTGCCATGTTTCTGGAGCAACTAAGGCATGATACGACTGTGAAAAATAAATTCAACATCAAAAATGCCAGAAAGTAATCCTTATTTTAATTTATTTTGCTCACTGGCCCTCACCCACAAGGTGTCCCAACTGGCTAGTCTGATGGCAGGTTAAGCAGGCCGGATCCTCCTCTGAAAGACCTGTCATGATGGGCTGAGCTGTGCTTTCTTTCACAATACCTGCATCATCACTAATGCAGAGTAGAAGCTTTTAAGCTCCTTACCTTTAATTCTTCTTCCATGTCAGAAACTTTCCTCTCCAAAGCACGCTTCTCCTGTTGGAATAAAGAGCAAAATAAGTGGTCAAGGAGACACACAATAATATTTCTAACTGAATAACATCATGGTAGCTTCTTACCACTAAGATGACTTTCTAAAGAAAAGCTATCTTGATAGATTTTAACCAAAACACAATGTAATGTTGTTGTGGACCACTGACATACCACAATGGATTAAAACAAAAATATATAGAGCATCTTAAACCCATAAATAATGAAAATCTGAAGATAAAATAGTTATATATAAAGAAAATGTGCAAAAGTACATACAAGTATAGTGCACCATTTCATTCTTTCCCAGTTATCTTTACCTTAACCTGTATTTGGAACATGTCTACAGCCAACCCACCTAGATGCAAGGAGAATCCACGGACATAAACTGGACTTGTGTCTCTTAGAGCAGAGTCTGTAATGGCTGCTGTCAGCCCTTCCTATATAAAATTATTACTTCACTAGACAAAGAGCCCGTTTCGACAACGTAAGATGAAACGGGCATGAGTGCAATAGTAGTAAGTATAAGCACCACAAACCTGATATAGGTGTATTGAATGAATGCGTAATTAGGCCTGGAGCTGTAGTCGAAATCGCCTTTCAGGCCTCTAGAGCTTTAATCGAAGTCGCCTTTCTCTTTGAATATTTGCGGCTGTAAATTCGCCGCCTACCGCAATGTTGGTCGAAGTCGCCTTTCTCTTTGAATTTTCGCTGCCGTAAATCCGCCACCTGCTGGGATGTCGGTCTCGTAAGGTTTTTCGGGCAGCTGCGCAGAAGGCGACTGCGCATTCGCTTCGGACAGACGTGAGTGAGTGAGTGAGTGAGTGAGTGAGTGAGTGAGTGAGTGAGTGAGTGAGTGAGTGAGTGAGTGAGTGAGTGAGTAGACTGGCGAATTATATATTAGATTATTTCACAGGAAGGTTTTGGATGACTTTGTTATGTGGTGCAGGAAGAATTACCTGCAACTAAACACTAGCAAAACAAAAGAGCTGGTGATGGACTTCTGACATGCCAAAGAGCCTCTGCATCCAGTCGCCATTGAGTACCTGGGGGTTCACATAAACAACAAACTGGACTGGTCTGACAACACAGTGGCACTGTGATTAGCAAAACAGATATGGACTCAAATCTTTTCAAAAAAGATTGACACTTTTCTCGTAATGACTGTTGTTTTCCATCCAAACCTGTCCCATTGTGTTCTCACCAGTCCTTTGGGCTACATGTTTCTATATGCAGAATACTGGCTGCGTGCAAACTAACAGATCTGGGGCCTCATGTATAAATGGTGCATATGCACGAAAATGTTGCATACACCCATTTCCACATTCACTTCGACATGTGTAAAAACTAAGCTTGACGTAAAGCCACGCACTATACATATGCATTTTTCTGCTCAGTTTTGCTTACGGGCGGCACCCAACATCAAAGCAGTGCTACAGTTTATGTGTGGTCTCCCTTTCTTTTTTAAATTCACACAGACTTTATGAAATACTACAAAACTAATTGCTTATCGTTTACAAATTGCTTTATCGTTTACAAATTTTAAGCACTTGATTGTAATCATTTTGTAACAATATAATGGTGCATAGAATGGCCAAACTATTACAAATACCATAGCTTCTTTAGCATTGCTACTCTTAGTTCACCATTAAGAGTATTTTAACCCTTTTATGTATGGTATCACAGCTGCACAGGATGTGTCAAGAGTTCAGAGGATTCCAGCTTACAACTGAGATACAGCTTCCAGCCCTGCAGGACATTTATAGCACACGCTGCCTCAGGAAAGTCACCTTCTTCTGCATGGATTCCACTTACCCATACCATAGTCTACTTGAACTTCTCCCATCCGGAAAACATTTCAGAGTTTTTCCTGCATGGATCTCGATGTTCACAAACAGTTTCATTCCAATAGCTATAAACCCACTCAATCAGTCCATCAAGTGCTCCTGGTAAAACTGCTTGTACTTATAATTACAATTACCTCACTGTAAACTTGCACTGCAACTGTAATATTGCACAACCTGTGCCACTTTATTAAACCATTTGCACTTTCTGCACTGTATGTACATGTATACTGTACTTATGCTTTCATGTTGTATATTTTTCATTGTTTTTTATAGTACTATTATTATTATTTATGATTTTATAGCAAAGTTCATGGAGGAGTTGCATATTGAATCTCATTGTACCATACAATGACAATAAAGGAATGTAATTCAGTTTAATAGAAGAGAGTGCATATATACAAATTATGATGACTGGCTTCTAAGTTGATTCAGATCTCCAAGAACTATCCTCTTGGAGCTGTGTATTATTAGAATACTAGATTGTATACTTGAAATCATTTTTATTATGAAATACATTAAGGCATGTATAGCACATTTTACAGATAAATTGTTAACTTTATTTAAATAATATATACTGTTAACCTTGTTAAGGGGTTATGCTGTCACCTAGTGGCAGACACTATATAAACAGACGATGAGTTCTGTTGGCAGTCACTTTCTATATGTAGTCTGAATAAAGCAGTCTGAGTTGACTTGTGGAAACCAATTCCATGTAGTATATATGCACAAACAGACCTCAGGTCTCCACCACTGGAAGCCTGAGGTGGGGGAGAGGAGAATCTATCAAATTGCGCAGCTCTAACTTTGTACAGTACTAATGCAATTAGTAAGTAAAATCAGCCACACTATGAAATTCTACCAAATACACCACAATTCATTCTTAATACTGTGAACATATAGTTTCACAGACATGTTGCATTTTTTTCTCTTTTGTGCAAAATCATTAAGAATAACATAAAAGCAGTCAGCACCCACAAAGGTGAAACTGGTTTGGTTTTGGTGAAATTGGTTGATGGTTTTGGGGGCTTGGTAAAACATTGACACTGAAGTTCCAAATAAACACACATGTATAAGAAAATGTGTAAGCCATCAGGTGTCCAGTTTAGGAAAAAGAAGAAAGAAGAAGAGGAGAAATGTGCAAAACATGAAAGCATGCAGCTATGTCATCTATTTATCAGTATAAAATTACGGTTGTAATGAAAGAGACTAGTGTAACACTTATGTTTGTTAGCCTACATTGTTATGTCACTTGCTAAGCTATTACACTTAGGGCGACAATATGCTGTTTTCTGTCTGACTAGCTTACATAACATTAAATATAATTTCACACAGTTTCATAATGATAAAGTGGGCGGCCAGTAGCAAAATGATTACAGCCTAACTAGCACTGAGGTGGCATCATAAAGGTTTTCTGTGAATGTATCTACTCAAACCAGAGATCAGTAATTTCCAGATGTCTATATTATGTTGATATTTTGTCTGTTTTATTATATTCTGAGTCTTTTAGGGAGTCTTATGATAGAATTAGCCATGGAGGTTGTATGGTTCATTTGGTTCCTATTTGGAAAGTTTGATAAATTGTGCATAATGACATGTACATTTAATAATAAAACAAATGCAGATTTCTTATGATGATGTAATTGATGACTTTGCATCAAGGAAGGCAAGAAAGGACAAGAGTTTGTATGCCAGGTGTGCGGTTTAGTTTGTATGATTCTTGTGTGTGCAATAGTGTAACAGTAATGGTCTCTTCTTTATAAGTGTGTTATTGTAACAGGCTAGAATTCAGTGTTTTAAAGAAAATGACATTTCTGTGTGTTTGCTTAGTGTAATGGGCTGTAAACCGGAGTTATAAAGAAAAGGCAAAATTTCTGGAAAATTCTGCTACAGGTTATTGTTGATGGCTATCTACAGGAAATAAATATTTACCTGTCTTGCAAAAGAGTCACCTGCTTCGAAAAGTTAGACTGCTTTGATTAGCATCTCATCTACACACAATGTGGTGATACAGAATTGCCTGCTTCCTTGGAAAATGAACAAGTTCTGGGCACATTGGTTTCTGATCAGGTACTTTTTGATAGCTGACCACAATACAATTGTTGAACCAAAGTAAATGTTCTTCAGAGGAAACTAGCATGCACCATTGTTTAACTGATCGCCATGTTGATCTATGCAGAGATGGAAGCATTTATATATTTCTGGGTAAATGAGAATAAGGGAAAACAGAGAAGTATGATCTGAGACAAGTGACTGCTGCCTGCTTCTTTTATGCTTTTTCACCATATCGCTGTGCTTACACCCTGTAGCAACAGTGGCTTGTACCTGGCCCAGGTTCCCCTAGGCCTAAGGCGGGTAACATCAAATTTATGAAATGTAGTTTTATTTTATACTAGGGGGTTACCCCCTGCTCACTTCGCTCGCCAACCCCCCGGCCTGTGCTAAAAGCCAGTCACTTCACGTCTCTGCCACTCGTGGTGTGAAGAGGGGGGCTGAACACACCACAAGGAGATGTGGTCACTCCTCCGAAACTCCCTCTTAAATGGTGACACAATGGGAAACAAATACAGTTTTTTTTTACCTCATCTTTGCTCAATCAGCTGCTGGCTTGCTGCTGCTGCCATGTCGCATGACCTGCATCTCGCATAGCGCTTCAAACATTTAAAAGCCTGTACAGCAGCTCTCTTTGTCATCTACTCTTTGTCTTTTATTTCTGGGCCCAGGCGTGGTTAAATCTCCTCTAACGGGATGTGAGTTCTTGATATTTTTTAGTTTATAATTTAAAAATGTAATAAGAATCTGAAAATCTAACAACATCACATTAAAGTTCTATAAAATCTGAAAAGAATTATACCAACCATGTATACAGTATGTAGGTTTTAAAATAAGCCTGATGTAAAGCATGAAAATAAACGTGACATAAAAACATCACATAAAATCATTGAACAAAATCATTTCACTTTTAGGCTTAGGATTTTATATATATAGAATAGATATATTTTTGTATTTATATAAATTTAATGTTTTAAATGTTATGATTATTTATTTGTGTTTTTCCAGAAGTCACAATAACAATTACAGTTAATGCAGAATGGTGTTTTTTTATTGATACACAGTTTTTGTTTTTCTGAGGTCGAAGTGGGGGTTTACCCAGGGCACTATTCATGCTAGAACCACCATTGGTTAAATAGTGAAAATGCTAAATATGGAGATATCAAATCAGGATTCCCTTGTAAATGCCCTTTTCCACAGTGGGGGCACCCACCTATTCTTCTGCAGAGGGAGCCCACAGATTTTACACTACATCAGTGGTTGTGGTGTTCCAAGGACCACTAAAATAAATTAAATTTACTGACTCTTTCTTATATATATTTCATCGAGTTTAGGGGTGCAAAGATTAGTACTGTAGAGAACTTTTACCTTCTTTTCTGATTCCAGCACAGTTGTTTTTTCTGAAGTCCGGTCCTGCTTCTGAAACACAGAAACACATGAGGCAGAGGCTTCATTAGTCTGAAAAATGTCAGCCTTGAGTGAATGGCTGGTATAGTTGGTGGTCTACTACTAAACATATTCAATTAAAACTGGGTATTATACTTCTATCATTGGAGATCCTGTGACATTCTTCGAAATATACCAGAGTAGAACGAAAAGAAGACTCTTTTGCAGAACTTGAAAAAGTCTGGAGATCCTACCTATGGCTACATTGTTGCTAGATAGTATAGTTCAGTACTGAGCAATGTTGCTCCTGGGGGGCTGCAGTGGCTGCAGGTTTTTTTCCATCCCAATTACTAAATGAGAAGACAAGTACTGCTGATGAAGCACTTATTGCTCAAGTTACATTTTTCTGCTTCATTTTAATTGTCTCACTAGTGTAATAGATTTTGAACTCTTCATTGCTCATGTTACTCTTAAACAGGTGCATTCACTGTTTTTGATAGCAGTAAGATACAAATGTCTGACAAATGTACCAGCAGTTCCCTATCTAGCTTGTTTCCTTTTTCACATGTGCATATTCATTGTGCACTATCTGGTTTAATAAAATACTGAAGAATACTGAAACTGAAGAAAAAAAGATTAAGGATTAAGAATTACTCATCTGTTTTGGGCTTCAAATTACTTGAATGATATGTGTAGAACGGACAAAATGCACGAATGACCTGACCTGACCTGGCAGAGTTAAAACACTAACAGTTTTACTAAAAGTTACTAAAAGTTACTAAAGTTACTAACTAAAAATTGTCATATTAAATAAAGTCTTTTATTGACAAAGATTGTTTTCTAAATAAGCAATGTAGTTTGAACAAAAACCTGCAGATACTGTGACCCTCCAGGATTGACATTGATACTACTGTAGATATTGAGAGAAGGTTAGCAAAGTAATGTAGTAAAAAGAAACATTTCTTGATTAAAGGTAAGGTTTGAAGCATATTTATTAAAAGGATAGAAAACATTACATGGTAAAATATGTAAAAGTCTAACTAGCAAGAACTGAAAAAATGCCTATATCCCAGATTAGGCATGTTAATACTTGCCATGGCCGTGAAAACTACAAAAGACAACCTTTAACCTAAAACATTATGCCAGGGGTCAATTATGTGTTTTACACAGAAAAATGTAAACCTTTTAGAATAGATATCCTGCAGGCCAATTTCCTTACTGAATAATGGTGTTAAGATTCATGTTAAATCCCTAGTAAGACGTTTGGGAAGATTTGTCCCTATATAATCTGGCAAGAGGAAACAAGGTTTGTTAAAGGCAGACAATTACAATCAAATCTGAAGAACATATCCCATCAGAAACAGGCCATTATGAGGTTCTACTATCTTTGGGTACAAAAAATTAATTTTCATAGAGTTAAAACGGATAATTTATTCTCTACATTACACACATTTGGATTTGGATCAAATACATGTGAGTAGAGGAAATTGTTATACTTCAGCCTAGAACTTTCAATTTGTGACACTAATATAAGTTCTGATTATTTCATGTTTTTTCACTGTCCTTGTCACTAGTTTTGTTTGTCATTTCCATTAAAACCCTTGTCCATTTGTGAAAGCAAACAGAGCTTCAGGGAGTTACAATCGAAAGTCTTGAATCTCCATGCATTTCATATGGCACGGTACTTTACTCCTCTTGATCACTCTCAAATGTACTAATTGCGTTAAAACGAATCTTATAGTTCAGTCTGTATACAAAATTACTCACTTCAGTGATCAGCCTTGCACATCAATTAAAATTTTCTTAACTCTCTTCAACTTTCTTCCAACATCACACAACTTGGGAATTATAACCACACTATGATTTAAAGACCTACAGCATTCAAAATTAATTTTAGGAACCTGATGGAAAGTGGACTGGATTGGGTTTCATCTTACATTAGCCAAGATATTTAATGTTGTTAGCATGAAAATCCTTCCAAAATCTTGATATTGTTTTCAAAGTACAGTAATCCCTCACTTATCGCGGGAGATAGGTTCCAAGGCCGACCGCGATAACTGAATTTCCGCGAAGTAGGGACAACATATTTATTTAATTATATAACATGTATTTGGACGTTTTTAAACCCTCCCTGTATTGTTTACAGCCCACCCTTTACTCTATTAATAACAGGGACAACTGCTAAGCAATATGAAATCAGTAGATAAGTTTACACTTACTGCATAGCGAAGTACACGTAGCTATATATGACGTGATGATGGTGATGAATATGCTGCGCAGTAAAAATGATGACGATGAAGGTGATAATCCCCTGAATGCAGTAGCAAGAGCACGTTAATGCTGAATGAGTGAGATGAGACTTCCTGGTTAATGCAGCACTCCGTCGCTGAGCCAATCAGCAGCACACAGGAACTTAACTGCGTGCTCTGATTGGGTAGCTTCTCAGCCATCCGCCAATAGCATCTCTTGTATGAAATCAACTGGGCAAACCAACTGAGGAAGCAAATACCAGAAGTAAAAAGACCCATTGTCTGCAGAAACCCGCGAAGAAGCGAAAAATCCGCGTTATATATTTAGATATGCTTACATATAAAATCCGCGAAGTCGTGAATCCGCGAAAAGTGAACCGTGAAGTAGTGAGGGATTACTGTATCCCTATGTACAATAATAAGTTTTGTGAAAAGTTGACACAACTATAACTTTACTTTAATCGGGCACAATAAAGATTTTAAAATGGATTCTGCACAGCCTATTTTGCAACTCTACTATAACTCCAAATCAGAAAAAGTTGGGATGGCATGGATAATGCAAATAAAAAAAATTAAGCACAGTGATTCTTAAATTTAATTTGACTTTTATTTCATTGCAGACAGTGTGAACCCAAGATATTTCATGTTTTGTCTGGTTAACTTCATTTCATTTGTTAATATACTGTACATCCATTCCTGCATTTCAGTCCTGCAACACATTCCAAAAAAAGTGGGGATGGGGGCAAATTAGGGCCAGTAATGAGGTAAAAAAATTAAATAATGATGTGATTTCAAACAGGTGATGTCAACAGGTGATTGTAATCTTTATTTGGTATAAAAGCAGTATCCATGAAAGACTGAGTCTTTGAGGAGTAAAGTAGGGCAGAGGATCTCCAGTTTGTCAACAAGTGCATGAGAAAATTATTGAAATGTTTTAAAACAATGTTCCTCAAAGAAAGATTGGAAGGGATTTGCAAATTTCTCCCTCTACAGTACATAATACAGGGTGTCCCACTCGGGAGTACAACTTTAAAAATGCGAATTACTTGCAAACGCGTGAACGTAAAGGTGAGCTGTAAGAACTGAACATACCTGTATTTAGTGGAAAACAAGTCCACATTACAAAGGTGCTGAAAATTACCTCCCCCAACGTTCGCGCACAAGGAAACGCGATGCTCCATATTTGAGAATGTCCTCTGCAACATGTCACTGTTAATGGAAACAATTTCACGCTCGATGTTTGCTTCCAGTTGTTCGATGGTCCTGGGTTTGCTTGCATAAACCTTGCCCTTTAAATATCCCCATAGAAAAAATCTGGGGGAGTTAAATCGGGCGATCGAGGTGGCCACAAACCTTTCGAGATCACCCTGTCTCCAAAAAACAATCGGATCTCTTCCATACTGACATGAGAGGTATGTCACGTTGCCCCGTCCTGTTGCCCCGTAGCGGCGCCCGCTATAGTGCCCGCCTCTTTATGACACAGAATCAATTCTTCATTAAATAAGGAATGTTTTGAACCTTATTGCATGATGATACATGCACGCGCTGCAGAGTAATTCGCATTTTTAAAGTTGTACTCCCGAGTGGGACACCCTATATCACTAAACAATTCAAGGAATTTGGAGGAATTACAGTGTGTAAAGGACAAGGATGCAAACCTAAGGTGAATACCCGAGATCTCTAATCTCTCAGATAGCACGTCGTCAAGAACTGTCACTCATCAATACCTGATATAACCATATGGGTAAGGGATTACTTTGCCAAACCTTTGTCAAGCACTACAACATGGAGTTACATTCACAAATGCCACTTAAAACTCTACTGTACAAAAAAGAAGCCTTATCTTAACCATGTCCAGAAGGGGTGTTGACTTCTCAGGGCTCAGAGTCATCTTGGACGGACCATCACATGGTGGAAATGTGTATTGTGGTCAGATAAATCAGTATTCCAGATCTTTATTGGAAAAAATAAATAATGCTGTGTGCTCCAGACCAAAGACAAAAAGGACCATCCTGACTGTTATCAGCAACAATTCCAAAAGCTAGGATATGTCATGGTGTGGGGTTGTGTCAGTGTCCTTAGCAAAGGTGATTTATACTTCTGTGATGGCAGCATTAATGCAGAAAAGTACATTGAGATTTTAGAGCAACATACACTTGCCTTCAAGATGACATCTTTTCCAGGGGCATCCATGTATTTTTCAACAAGACAATGCAAAACCACATTCTGTATACATGGTTGTGGAAGAAGAGTGTATGGTACTGGACTGGCCTGCCTGTAGTCCTGACCTGTCCCCAATAGAGAATCTGTAGAGAATTTTTAAACAAAAATGTGACAATAATGAATCACCCCCCCACGACTTAAGATGTGTTTACGGGGAGAATGGGACAAGCTAACATCTGAAATGCTTCATCGCTTGGTATCTTCAGTGCCAAAACATCTTTTAAGTGTTGTGAGAAGGAATGGTGACATTACAAAGTGGTAAATGCTTTATCGTCCTTTTTTTGGAATGTGTTGCAGGCCTGAAATGTAGGAATGGATGTATATTAAGAAATGAAATGAAGTTGACCAGACAAAACATGAAATATCTTGGGTTCATACTGTTTGCAATGAAATAAAAGTCAAAGTAAATTTAAGAATTACTGAGTTTTTTTTTTTGCATTTTTCATATTGTCCCATCTTTTTCTTATTTGGGGTTGTACTTAGTTCCAGAGCTATATAATTTAGACCATGGGATAGAAAAGAAATTAAATTGAAGGTATACAAGTTTGATTAATCACAGGGAGGTGCTCCTACTTCAGTTCCTCCTTGGATCCCTTGCTTTGTGTAGTAATGGCCTCTAATTATCATCAGCTATTCACAAGTGCAGTGGTTTATTACTTATTGTGGATATGAAGATACCTTAAGACTCGTTAGTTACTATTAGCTGTGTTCTTACAAGACGATATCATATATTAGCTCCATCCTTTAACCTTAAAATCTATAACACATGGAAGGCACTTGGTATGGGACCTCAGCCTACTTAGTAATATGATCTTTATTATTTTCATTTCTGGTAGGAGTTAATACCAAAAAAAAGGTAAAAAATATTTATTTATTAACATGTGCATTTAACCAATTGCCATTAAAAAAATGCTAGCAATCAATTTTGAAACTAGAATGGCACTGACTGCATTGCAGATCTACACAGCTCATTTGTACATGTAGTGACATTTCAGTCCAGCAGAGGTCACTGTACAACAACCTTCCTTGGGTCTCTGCTCACGAAAGACGCACACTTCTTATGTTTATGTTTAATGTTGTTAATTTTATATGTGTACATTTAAAAGCAGGCACAGGGGTGCAGCAGGTAGCATTTCTGCTTCACACCAGCTGGCTTGTCTACTACATGACATAAGTATGTTTTTTCATGTTTGAACAGAATTGTTCTGTGGACCCTGATCTAAAGGGACACTGACAGGTTGTTTGGTGCCTTCACTTTAGTGTGAGGTTAGAGTGAATTTGGATGCATGCATGGCGAAAGTGCACTGCATTGGACTGCTATACAGTCCAGTGTTTGACGAAAATCTGTGACATCAAACATTTGAATGCATTTTATATTGCCAAATTTCCTCCCCGGTCCAAAGTTCTATCTATCTATCTATCTATCTATCTATCTATCTATCTATCTATCTATCTATCTATCTATCTATCTATCTATCTATCTATCTATCTATCTATCTATCTATCTATCTATAATAATAATAATCTATTTCTACATGTAAAATATATAGCAGGAAAGTAAAGTGGCATACTAGCTGAACTATAAAGGATGAGGTATTAAATTTACAACCACATTTTAGAAATCACTTTATCTGTCATTTATCATAATGTACATTTGCTGTATGTACAGCATAGAGTGACATGTTGTGAGTAAAGTACTTGATATAAAAGAAGTCTGAAAAAGAACTGGCAAGCTGAATCAACATTTAGAAATATCTCAAAATGAATTGCAGGTATTCAAAATTATATTTATTTCAAAATATCTTAAATGCAATTTAGGATATCTCATATCTAAAATAAGTTCCTTTGCATTTAATGAGCTATCAGGTATATTAATTCAGTATTCATTTTGGGATCTCTGAAATGCAATTCAAGATGTCTCCAGATACTTTCTTGTAAAGTTGCCTGTTTTCAATAGGACCTCCCTAAAAAGAGCAGGAAGTTATTTGAGATGTCTTTAAATGCATTATTGATATCTCAACATTTTCTAAAGGTTATTTTAGGATCTTTGGAAATGTATACCAGATACTTTAAAAATGTATCTCAGGTATCTTCATACTGACTTTTAGATATTTAAAGTACATTTTTAGATATTGTTACACATGTGCACCTGGCAATTACCTTCTTGGCTCTGTCAAGGAATGAGAGGGGGTGCTGTTGCTAACACCTCTTCATGTTGTGTCATCCAAGGCACTGAGTGTGCTCTCACAGTTATGATGAAGGTGTCAGAGGCAATGTGAGGTTAAATTATAGGCAGTTATGCTTGTGAAAATATGAATTGCAAAACAAGCATTTGACATAGACAATGTGTCACATTGTCAAAAGGAGGTTAAAAGACTGCTGTTAAGAAAACTGATAAAGAAGTGCCATAGGAGATGCAGATTTCAGTACTAAAAACACTCCAATCAGAAAATGTGCCTACAGACACTAATAGGAGCACATCATCCACCTTCTGACTACATGCCTAAATGAATAACTAAAGTAAGCTAACATTACTGTCAAATTGGAAATGCAAGCATGCCAGCACAAAATAGTCACAGCGTATTAGAATGTAGCATTCACAGACCACAAGGTTTTTCTAATTAAATATGTCAGCAAGATATCGTAACAGATAGAAGCACTTCTCAAACACGTAGAGCCAAGTAGCTGTCTCATTTGTCATAAAGCACATTGCAATGTACAAATTAATCATTAAGCTTCATTTACCCTGTGCTGCTGAGCTCCTGAGTTAATAACAGCATTTTTAGCTTTTTATATTCTCTCAGTGGCAAGTGTTTAGTTCAGTTCCTTTTGCTTTCTCCAAGAACCTCAGCAGTTTAAAGGTGATATACTGGAGGAACGGGGGGACATGTGTTTTAGGAAGAAGCACTGTGAGTGAAGCCTTTCCAGCACTGGATTTCTCCACTCTTCACTACAAAGTTTTTAATGAGTTGTCGCCAGTTGCATGTTCTCATTTGAGAATCACATCTGGCACCACAAGACCAGTTAAAGTGTGACGTATGTTGTCACTGTCACAATGGCTTAAAATGACAGTCTTGGGAATTTCTGGGTTATCACAACAGTGAATTTAGTGTGTGTGTGTGTGTGTGTGTGTGTTTTGTTTTTTGGTTTCTGGTTTAGGACTTTTTTGCCATAAACTTTGACAACTATTTAGTTTTTTTTTTTTTTTGCAAAAGAGCAATTTGAATTCACGGTTACAAAAATAGCTTATTATTGACTCAAATTTGTTCTTCTGATCCCTATCACAACCCATCTGATTTTCAGATATCTACAATTAAGTTCAAGATATATCAAA
This sequence comes from Erpetoichthys calabaricus, assembly GCF_900747795.2. Taxonomy (NCBI): domain Eukaryota; kingdom Metazoa; phylum Chordata; class Cladistia; order Polypteriformes; family Polypteridae; genus Erpetoichthys; species Erpetoichthys calabaricus. The sequence continues at coordinate 81,235,261 of NC_041396.2, forward strand.
TCGACAGGATTCTATTAAAAAAATAAACTTTTACAGTAAGTGATTTGGAGATATCTTAAATTGCATTTGGGATATCTCAAAAATGTATCACAGATACCTTAACATGTAAAGGAAATTATTTGGAGATGTCTGCAAAGGAGTTTCAGATAGCTTCAAAGGTGAACTACGTTTTAAAATATGTGACATTTATTTTGAGATATCTCTAAATGTTAATTTGGCTCGCCATTCTTAATGGCTGCCTCATGTCTTGTACTTGAAGCTGTTGGGATGAGCTCAGCTTCTTCCAATCTTCAAACCTTGAAGTGGGTAACAGAAGTTCAGAAAATGCTTTTGTTTTCCACTGGTTTCTGTTGTGTTTGCTTCCCGGGTCCTCCCTGCGTGGAGTTTGCATGTTCTCCCCGTGTCTGCGTGGGTTTCCCCCGGGCGCTCCGGTTTCCTCCCACAGTCCAAACACATGCAGGTTAGGTGGATTGGCGATTCTAAATTGGCCCTAGTGTGTGCTTGGTATGTGGGTGTGTTTGTGTGTGTCCTGCGGTGGGTTGGCACCCTGCCCGGGATTGTTTCCTGCCTTGTGCCCTGTGTTGGCTGGGATTGCCTCCAGCAGACCCCCGTGACCCTGTGTTTGGATTCAGCGGGTTGGAAAATGGATGGATGGTTTCTGTTGTTTCTGAAATAACAACAGAGATGTCACTCTGGAATTGTCACTAACTTCTGCTTGTTTTAAAGTTGGTTTGCTTTTAAATTCATAAAAGAAGAACAGTATGCAACAAGGCACATATTTATTAATGGTTGTGATGGACGGCCGGCCACTCAACCTGGCCAGGATGCCCAAAGAGTGGAAGGATGGGGGAAGGCAGCTACTCTGGGACACTGCCTCCCCCAAGATGCTAGATGACGAATTCCCTGCAGCATAGCGGTGCCCCGGATTCCTGCAGGGCACCATGGGATCTGGAGTTCGGCTTCACAGCCCTGCTGGGTACCATGGGTGCCACTAGGAGACGCTACAGGAGGACCTGGGGACTTCTGCTTTCTACATAGCCAGGAGTTCTATCGAGTCATGGGGACGGAAACCCAGAAGTACGTCCGGGCTGATGGAAAACTTGATTTCTCCATCTGTCCTAGAAGTGCTGGCAAGTCAGGTGGGCTGAAGAACAGAAGCACTTCTGGGCATATATAAAGTACTTCTGAACACCCAGCAAGCGAGCCAGAGTTGAGTGGGGGTCGACAAAGCTTGCTAGGAGGAGTGGAGAAAAATTTGATTGCATAGTGTGGCTGTGGTGCTTGGGGAACACTGTACAAAAAGAAGAAAAGAATTAAACAACTTCCTGGTGCTTTTAACCTGTGTCCTCTGTCCTCTAGTGTCCACATGGTCTAAAATAATTTGCTTACCTTAGAAATTTAAATGATATCTGATTTTTCTTTTTTAAACCCATAGCTTTTAGCACATCATTTAATGGATAACAGAAGAAAGATTTTTTTTTTTATTTTCTCAAAGAAAGGATTTGGCTTGCTTTGTGTACATTCTCCAGTTTATGAAGTCACAGGTTCTTATTAAAGCTGAATAACTGAATGTAAACAGCTTCAGAAAACACAATTTTAATGTCTTTACAAGAGCAGAAACCAAAGGAGATCAAGTGCTGAGCTTTGGATGAGAGCCTTACCTGACTGGCTCTGTCCAGCTGGCCCCTAATTTTGGACAGCTCCTGCTTGTTCTCCTGCAACTTGTTCTTCAGTTTCTCATTTTCAGACAAGGCATCTTCATAGAGCTGTGTTGGTTCAAGCAGAATATCGCAAAATGAATGAACTAACCTCTTAGTGAGTACTAAGATCCCATTCATACCCAGCAGACACTCAGCTGCTCCTACTGTTCTTTATTTAATATACAGTAAACCATGCCTAGCAGATTTCTGTTGCTTTGCTGTATAAGGACTGAATGTGTCTCTACAAGCAAGATATTAATTTTATACTATGGGGTTATGACAGTGGGGAACATCACCATTCTTACATGACTGCTGTTTAAGGCTAGATTTTCTCACAAGACATGTTAAGGAATGTTATGCTAGCCATGCATGCTTATGTAAAAACAAAAATACATAACAAGCTTTGAACAGAAATAAAGCTAATGCTTAACCAAAGCAAACATCACAGCTAGAGTTCAACCTTCTTGTAATCCTTGGAGCTGCTGCTGTCTTCGTCACCTTTCCCCAGGGAGGCGAGCCGATTTTCACGACGGGTGTAAGAGCTAACACGGCTCAGCAGGCGGTCAGTGGAGCTGTCATCTCCAGCACTGGAAGCGGAGTCTAACCTGTGAGGTGGGTAGAAGGAATCAGGTGAAAAACTCATTCATCCATACATGCAGCTTTTGATTGTGCAAATTATAGTTGGATTCAGAGAGAAATGTGACCTTAACACCTCAAAGGAAAGGCACAATTTGAGAACATGTCCTGTAGTGTAATATCCTGTCTTCGTTTGGCCAGTCTCAGCGAAACATGATTTAAAATGAGGCATTTGGCATATTTCACATTTCAACATATGCATGACTCCCATATAGATTTCTGCTTTCCCTAAGCTCGACTCCCACAGTGACCAGCAGCATTCATTTGAATGTCCATTTGGTGGTCTTGGATTCTGGTATGCCTACTGTTTTGAGACTAGACCTTAAAGAAAAATTCATCTTAAGGCATACATTTGAATACGAGAGCCACTGTCTGTTTTACAGAACACATTACAAGATGGATGTGATTTCAAAGGGAATTTCATGTATTTTTGTATGAGGTGAGGCTCCAGGTGGTCCTGGATCCACCCAAACTGAAACTTGGCTCACCTAAACATGCAGGATTTATTTTGAGCTTTTGGTGAAGTTGTATGAATTTATGCATCATATTTTATATGTTAGAGTGCCCACTAAACAAAATTAATTAATTCCGTGCTCTCTGGCTTTGCTCAGCTTGAGAGCTCTTTTCCTTACATCCTGTCTCTCACTGGCTGCAGTCTCACAGTTAGCCATGTCTGTTAGCAACCGCTAGTGTGACATTAGCCTACTCACAACGTACATCTGTTGCCATTAATTTTGTACCCTAAAGGCTGCTTATTGAAGATGATTAAAGCTTAGTATTTTGGACACAATTGTCCTGTTTTTATAAAGTTTTTCTAAGACCTATGGAAATGATTATTGCATATTTATATTAAACATCATAAGTTATAATGTGGTGGCACGGTGGCGCAGTGGGTAGCGCTGCTGCCTCGCAGTTGGGAGACCTGGGGACCTGGGTTCGCTTCCCAGGTCCTCCCTGCGTGGAGTTTGCATGTTCTCCCCGTGTCTGCGTGGGTTTCCTCCGGGCGCTCCGGTTTCCTTCCACAGTCCAAAGACATGCTGGTTAGGTGGGTTGGCGATTCTAAATTGGCCCTAGTGTGTGCTTGGTGTGTGGGTGTGTTTGTGTGTGTCCTGTGGTGGGTTGGCACCCTGCCCGGGATTGGTTCCTGCCCTGTGTTGGCTGGGATTGGCTCCAGCAGACCCCCGTGACCCAGTGTTTGGATTCAGCGGGTTGGAAAATGGATGGGTGGATGGAAGTTATAATGTTCCACGTTGACATTGGGAGATTCATTTTCCTGGTCATGGAATTAAGGTATGCCTACACAGATGTTACCCAGGGCTAGCCCCTTTGCAGATTCTGGGCTTCCTGCTAGTATTGGAAACATATATTTATACTGTTGAAAGTCCAAATGGTTTAAGTGACTTGCTCAAAGTCATACTGTGATATCATGAGCCCATATTGCCTGTTCTGAAGGCCATTGGGAAGTGAGGAGACCAGAGCCAACTCGAGATTTTTTACTGACCTAGGAAAAAGTGAAAATGTTGTGCCCAAACTATAGAGTCTTGGAGGCATTTGCTATACATTTTATTGCAAATCGTAGGCTCATTTCCCCTTTGGTGTTCTGCATGACTCGCATTTCGCACACAGATTCCAGGTTGAATAGCAGGATGGGTAGGTCTCCCTTGAAGACTGCTGTGACTTGTGGCTGAATTTAACTTTGAAGAGTGAGGGGGGCCCGTGGAGACTCACGCAAGTCACACAAAGTGCGTGGGATGAGGTGGTTGGAGGGAAAATCAGGGTCTAAGTGGCAAAAATCACCCAGAGCCACTACCTCCAGATGCCAAAGGCTACGTCTACTATACTCTAGGTGACCACGTAGTTTGAATATATGGTAGAGCCAGCCCTGGAGGAGACTGACAACAGGGTTATACAGGAACTTTGCAGTGTATCAAGAGAACATTAAAGTGAGAGCATAAATGGAACGTCCAAACAGTGGTTATAACAACTGTACAGGAGGAGTACAGCGTACTCTGTGTTGACACTTGTCCATATAAGGATTTTTTGGGAAGGAGGACAATGAACGAATACCCTGGGGATGTAGTATAGCTGAGGAATTATGGTTAAAATTAGTAAAAGATGTAACTTGTACCAGATTTTTAACAATATTTTAGCAAATTAAAGCCAAGTATTACTGTATATGAACACTATTTATATGTAAGTATTTATATGAATTTGAAATGCAAAACTGATATTACTTAAAGCAGATTAGAATATAGAAACTATTTAGGTAATATCATTTAAGATTTCCCTGGATTAATTAATTTATTTAAGCTAATAGTTAGGAAAAGGGAGGGTTAATAAATATTTCATATGTATTTTAAGATTATAGTTAACATGTGAAACTCATTTTTAAAAGATTTGTTAATTAATAAAAAAGCTGGATGTACATATTTTATTCATTGGAATTGCATTTATATGTAAATGGATCTATTTTAATAAGTAGTTAATAATGAATTCATTGATTAATACTGTTTTAGGTGTATGTTATTGATTCAATAATTGAACATGACCAGGCACCTGCTGTTTTATGATAATGCAAGTTGATGCTATGGAGATGAAGATCAGTTAGCACTAGAGATGGTTAGGGATACAAAGGAGTAACTTTTATAGCTCAGAGACAAACCTGCTGGCTTCTTTCAGACGGTTAGTTGAAGAGTCTGGGTGACCAAAGCAAATCAGGTTGTGAAACTGCATAACTGCAAGGATGGGAAAGTGGTAACAGCAAGGATGTAAAACCATACTGGGCAGAAATAGTCTCTGTGTTTGAGGCCATATTACATCATCAGGACATCATTGGTGTTGAGGTGAGGGGAATGGACATTGGTTGTATCCTACCTCTGAGCTGGGGAAAGGCCAAACAAGCAAAGAGGTGGAAGATGGTACATGTACAGATCTAGAACATAGCAGAGGAGGAGTAATGGGAATGAAGCAGCATATTTAGTAGGCATGGTTAGAAAAAGCTAAAGAAAGGTGGAATACATGGGCAGAAAGCAGATTAAGGTTTCTTCTGTGAAGTGATTATAATATCTTCACAACCCTGACAAACCTTGTACTATGGGGAGTAAAGGAAGACCCAAGCCGTACACTGTGTGGAAGGCCAACCAGCTTGGAGCACATCTTATTGTCACACATGACAGCACTGCTAGAGGGGAGATACTGCTGGATGAATGACAGAGTGCTAGCATCATTGACAGGGTTTCTTAGGAAACAGTGCAGAGGTGCAAGGAAATCTAGGAAGGACCAAGGCCTATCCATTTTATTAGGAGTCACAATGGCTAAGGTAATAAGGTAAGAGTGGATGCCTGTCTGTTACGGGATATAGAATGACATAGCATTAAAATCAAATTTGTCTATCTGGTCTAAACTAGCTAACACCATCTTTAGGCAGGAGCTGATGGACCCTTTGGGAAAGCCAAAGGAGGAGTCATCTTTAAGTGGAAATGCCACAAATTCCATCCACTGGTTGATGAGTGTATAAAAAATGGATGGAAGGTGAAGTGTCTGCCAGTGGATGTTGGAGTCAATGGCTTTCCATGCCAATCATTATGGAGAACACTGAAGTCTCTGGGTGTGAAAGGGCAGTAGTGCAGGAAGATATGTAGCACAGCAGGGCAAGAAGCGGAGAGAACAGCACAATGGAGAAAAACTCAGTTGATTAGCTACCTGGCTCAGGTTAGGCCTGATCAGCTTGTCCTATGCATCTGTCAGAAGATGTCATGATATTTTTGAAACATCTAGTGAAGAAGGGAATCACCTGAGGATGAGCCATGTAGCAGCTATATAATTCAGCGTATGTAAGTAAAATGTATAAGTTCATACATGTACTGTACATTTATGTGTGTGTGTGTGTAAGGAATATTACACAAAGAACTCCAGCAGCTAAGTGAAGGTAATCATCAGCACAGGGATTCTGGTGTTGGCAGTGAACCAGTCATCAAGCCTGCTGCCTCATCATTTGGTCATGTTCTAAACAATCTACGTACAGTGATTTTTGTTAGTTGTCCTAGAATTGAAGGTTCCCGCTAAATACAGAATAATAATAATAATTTATTCTGGGACATTTAGAACTGAATAATACAAAAAAATGCACTTTGAAAATTGCTTCCATTCTACACTCTTTGAAAAGATATGACTAATGCAAAGGGGCTGGAATACATGCAATCTGGAACGTAGGCGTTCTGAAGGTTTTTTTCCAAAAAAAAAAAAAAAGATTTTTACTTAGTGCTTTGAATGTTCACGAGTACATCAGATAATCTTACTTCAGAAGCAGACTGAATGGCACAGCCAGGATGCTCAGTGCAATTTATTGGCTGGTGCTGCTTCCCTCACTGATACACAGTCCTAGTTTGAAGCACAGGTTCACACAAAATACGGCTTGTATTTTCCTTTGGGCACACAGACTTTTCTTCCATCTCATAAACTCATGTCAGTTTGGTTAATTAGCCACCCCAAACTGACACACATATGAGTGTGCGTTCCATGGAATTGACTTGCACCCTGTCACCCTTTATGCCCAGTGCTGGTAGGGTAGCCTCTGTCCCCCTGGCTCTCATCTGAATAAGCAGTTTAAAAAATCAAATGAAAAATGTAGTCTCATAACCTCAAAATGCAAAGGCAAAGAAAGAAGCCAGCTTGCCACGTAGCGTATCTTGTCAAATCAATGCTTTCATGCTGCTCAGAGTATTTTTAGTAAAGCAAACAGCTTTTAAAGAAAAGCTGACTGTTATTTTTTGATGAAGATATTGTACTTGTGGGGTCCTTTGGAGATGAAAGGCTGAACTTTGCAATGACTCATTAGGATCACAGGCCTACTGATAAGCAGGGAACAAGTACAGCAGATCTTTCAAATAACCCAAGATAAATAAATAAATAAAAAACTCCAAGGCGGGTGCCAGAAATAGCAGAACACCACTGTAGCCATTAAACTCGGCTCCACTCAGTAGTCACTAAATGACCATTATTGGATGAAAATGTTTGAGTCACAGCACATGTAAATGGTTTTGGTAACTTAGATGAAGTTTGAAGCATGCGATAAAATACAGGACACAGAGCTTGACATTTATTTATAGTACAGCATAGGCTAAAGCATTTTGAAAATAAAATGCTGTATATCCACAATCACATTTTCTTAATTAATTTCAAAGTTATGAAGAGCTGGCGCCGATACCAGTAGCATTGTATTCAAGATAATGTTCATCTATGTATGAGGTGCCAGTCTAATGCGAGGGACACATCCACAATGGGTCAATTGAAAGTCACCAATCGATCTGACCTACTCATCTTTGGGATATTTAGAAGGAAAATAAGACCTCCGGAAGAGAATGTAAACATCACATCTTTATTGCCCATCTGTGAGGGAGCAGCAGTAAACAGTGGACTGCCATACAGTACATTTACATGTTGTGAGCTGGTACGCTTTCAACACAGAAGAACAGGGGAAGACAGTATGCATGGGGCATTGGCTCTCCCAGACTGTTAGAAAGCAGCCCCCCTGTGTTATGGTAGCGTTATGGTTTCCCACAGGGCATCATGAGAACTGGAGTTCTTCGACTCAGCCCTGTTGAGTTCTGTGGGCACCACCAGGGTGTGATTTGGGGACTAACCCAGTAGCCTAACCCAGAAGTACAACAGGACCACAATTATGGGACACCAGAAGTACTATTATGAAGACTTGCCCATCATTCAGAACAAATACATTTGACGTAACATTCACGAGAGTGTGTGACCACAGGACAGAATAACAAGTTCATTGACCCCAAAATCTGTTCTAAACGTGTCCTAATGGCTTCCCCTTTACCCAGGATGATGTCCAAAGGCCAAAAATAGGTGTGCTTATTTCATTTAGAATAAACATAATGATAAATAAAACGTAAATCAAAGTAGCTTCCCCACTATGATACCCTTAATTATGGATAAGTGGTGTGCCACCCCGGCATTGCTGAAATTGACGGAGGGGTTTTAGATGTGGACTGAGGACTGGGTGGAGGGGTGAAGCAGTAACAGTCAAATGTGCACAGAGTGGAGAACAGAGTGCGAGATGAGTAAGGGATGGAGTTGATGTCCTGGTGCTAAGGAGCCATTTTGATGGTTTGGTGGTCTATGCCTGCTGATCATTTCTTGATGAGCAGTGAGGGCTGTATGGCTAAAGAAAGAGTTGGTTCTGGAAGGGACGAGTTGGGGAGGCAATGTGGTGATTGAGCAGTGTGTGGAAGTTGCTGGGGTCTTTACCCAATATCCCGAAGACGACAACAATGACAGAAGTGCCACAACTGAGCTAAGCGTGTTACGGGGTACATGTCTGGGGAATCTTTGAATTAAGAATCTCTGTGTCGTGATTCTCCTTGGTATTGTTTTTGTGTTTTTCTTTGATATACAGTGCATCCGGAAAGTATTCACAGCGCATCACTTTTTCCACATTTTGTCATGTTACTGCCTTATTCCAAAATGGATTAAATTAATTTTTTTCCTTAGAATTCTACACACAACACCCCATAATGACAACGTGAACAAAGTTTACTTGAGGTTTTTGCAAATTTATTAAAAATAAAAAAAATTGAGAAAGCACATGTACATAAGTATTCACAGCCTTTGCCATAAAGCTCAAAATTGAGCTCAGGTGCATCCTGTTTCCCCTGATCATCCTTGAGATGTTTCTGCAGCTTGATTGGAGTCCACCTGTGGTAAATTCAGTTGATTGGACATGATTTGGAAAGGCACACACCTGTCTATGTAAGGTCCCACAGTTGACAGTTCATGTCAGAGCACAAACCAAGCATGAAGTCAAAGGAATTGTCTGTAGACCTCCGAGACAGGATTGTCTCGAGGCACAAATCTGGGAAAGGTTACAGAAACATTTCTGCTGCTTTGAAGGTCCCAATGAGCACCGTGGCCTCCATCATCCGTAAGTGGAAGAAGTTCGAAACCACCAGGACTCTTCCTAGAGCGGCTGGCCATCTAAACTGAGCGATCGGGGGAGAAGGGCCTTAGTCAGGGAGGTGACCAAGAACCTGATGGTCACTCTGTCAGAGCTCCAGAGGTCCTCTGTGGAGAGAGGAGAACCTTCCAGAAGGACAACCATCTCTGCAGCAATCCACCAATCAGGCCTGTATGGTAGAGTGGCCAGACGGAAGCCACTCCTTAGTAAAAGGCACATGGCAGCCCGCCTGGAGTTTGCCAAAAGGCACCTGAAGGACTCTCAGACCATGAGAAAGAAAATTCTCTGGTCTGATGAGACAAAGATTGAACTCTTTGGTGTGAATGCCAGGCGTCACATTTGGAGGAAACCAGGCACCGCTCATCACCAGGCCAATACCATCCCTACAGTGAAGCATGGTGGTGGCAGCATCATGCTGTGGGGATGTTTTTCAGTGGCAGGAACTGGGAGACTAGTCAGGATAAAGGGAAAGATGACTGCAGCAATGTACAGAGACATCCTGGATGAAAACCTGCTCCAGAACGTTCTTGACCTCAGACTGGGGCGACGGTTCATCTTTCAGCAGGACAACGACCCTAAGCACACAGCCAAGATATCAAAGGAGTGGCTTCAGGACAACTCTGTGAATGTCCTTGAGTGGCCCAGCCAGAGCCCAGACTTGAATCCGATTGAACATCTCTGGAGAGATCTTAAAATGGCTGTGCACCGATGCTTCCCATCCAATCTGATGGAGCTTGAGAGGTGCTGCAAAGAGGTATGGGTGAAACTGGCCAAGGATAGGTGTGCCAAGCTTGTGGCATCATATTCAAAAACACTTGAGGCTGTAATTGCTGCCAAAGGTGCATCGACAAAGTATTGAGCAAAGGCTGTGAATACTTATGTACATGTGATTTCTCCGTTTTTTTATTTTTAATAATTTTGCAAAAACCTCAAGTAAACTTTTTTCACGTTGTCATTATGGGGTGTTGTGTGTAGAATTCTGAGGAAAAAAATGAACTTAATCCTTTTTGGAATAAAGCAGTAACATAACAAAATGTGGAAAAAGTGATGCGCTGTGAATACTTTCCGGATGCACTGTAAATTTAATTATTATTGATTTTAAAATGAACTAATTATTTTTTTCCTGCACGTTTCTTTCACTTTTCCACATTTAAAAATGTTCTTTTTGAACACTAAGCAACTAACTGAGTATCGTCACTTACTGCTGGTTCTTCTCAGTTACAAACTAGAAGACGCCCGACTGGGGAAAGGTGTGAGTGACGTCACACCCAATTGGCCTTACTAATAAAAGACTTCCACCCGTGTCTACATGGCGGGGTGGCTGGCCCACTTACACAGTATTTACAGGGTATTAATTCCCTACCTTACCTTCTATTCTTCTCATTCAATGGCCTGTCATCCTACCACTATTTTAGCACTTGTCCAGAATCCACTCTCAGCTAGTTTTTAGCACAGAGTGGATATTTAAACACCCTTAATATTATTAATTTTTACATTTATATAGAGTCTTTCTCACTACTCAAAGCACTTCAGTGAGTGAGGAACCACTTCAACCACCAGTAATGTGTAGCATCCACTTGGATGATGCGACAGCAGCCATTTTGCGCCAGTATGCTCACCACACATTAGCTGGTAAAGTGGTGAGAGAACTAGCCAATTAGAGACAGAGGGTGATTAGGGGGCCAGAATGACTAAGTTGTGGTGGGCAATTTAGCCAGGACATCGGGGTACACTCTACTCTTTATGAAGGACGCCCAGGGGTCTTTTATAACCACAGAGACTCAGGACCTTGGTTTTACATCTCATCAGAAGGACAGAGCCATTTTTACAGCGCAGTGTCTAAGTCATTGCACTGGGCCAATGAGATCCACATTCAGACTACATGGTAAACGTCCCCTGCTGGCTTCGCCAATACCTCTTCTAGCAGCAACCCAAGCTTTTTTATATACTGTATTGTCTCCCATCCAGGTACTGGCTGGTCCTGAACATGCTTAGCTTCAGGTGTTCTGAAGTGCATGTGGTATGGCTTCCCTTGTAGGTCAACTCCAGCCATAGTTATTTCTGGGATCAAGAGTGGGTCTATAAGGGCCATGAGCTCTCATTGATCTCAGGCAGCTTCAGGAGTTACTGCACCTTCTGTACCCTTTAAATGGCCATACCACAAAGGCAACTTTAAGGCTGGCCACTCTGCTCCTGGGACAACCTCCACCATGGCTTCACGCTCTTATGATTAGGTATTCTAGCTCACCCACCCTATAATGTCCTGGAGATGCTTAGCAGTTTCTCTCCAGTCTCGAGTTTCTCTCCAGCTTGATGCAGTTGTGAGTGCACTGGATGCACTGGGCAAGAGCAGTTTAGAAAGAGAAATGGGAGCAGGAGATGGGTTGTGGTCAATGCAATGCCATAGTTAAAACCAGGAGAGCAAGAATTGAGTAAGAAAGCACATGGACTTCTACTTTAGCTGACTGTAGTCTCAATATTTGTGATTTTTCAAAAAAATACTTTTTGAAAAGATTTTAAATGTGCACTTAAAGTTAATAAAGGTGTACCAAGATAATCTACGTTTTCATTGCCTCATGTGTATTCAGGTTTAGAAAAATGGTGTATTGCAGTAGCAACACAAAACATAGTATTTAGTACTCAGAAATTTTTATGTAACTGATTTCATTGTGTTTTTTAGTTCAAAAGCCTAATATGGAAAATAGGTTTAGATATACTTAGGAGTTGGCATAACTTGAATAGTCATATTATGGTTTTACAAGAATCAAGATGAAAACATCTTTTTATAAGCAATGCCAACTTTCACAGCTTGTTGAGTGATTTAAAAGTTTTAATTATGTAGAACAAAATGCTCAGAGGTTGAGCCAACTTGTGTGATGAAATCACTTACTTAATGTTTTAAAGTTGGGCATTTTTTTTATATTGCCATCATTGGGATTTCTCTGACTTCCAGGTGTAAGTGCCCTGGACAGTGGATGGTCATCCCAGCCAGGATGGAGGAGGATTTCTTGCCTGGCAAGGAATAAGTGAAGAATGGTGAGATTGCTGACACTACCTGGCCAGGATGCCTTATAATTCCCATCCTGGCTGGGATGCTGGAAGGAAGAATGGATTGGTGTGAGTTGGAAGCTGGGAGCAAGTCATCCCCCAAATTAATAGGTGGCAGTGTTCCTTGCAAGTAGTCCCTGTTTGGACACCTGCAAGTCTACATGGAAACTGGAGTCCAGGAGCCTTGAAGGGGTTCTTGGGTAATGGTAAAGGGAGCTGCTGGGGAAGGACCTCCCTGGTTTCCATATAACCTGGAAGTGCTTCCAATAAGCGACAATGTGCCACTGGAAGTACTCCCAGGTCCAACTTAAAAGGAGTCTGCCACCATACCCCAGATGAGACAGAGTCGGGATGCAGCGGGCAACACTTACTGAAGGAAAGAAGCACAGGGGAAACAGAGAGAAAGAGTGGGGTATTTAAGTCTATATATATTGGCTGTAATAATTGTTATATTTGAGCTGTGTGAATTAAAAATCCTTTATTTGAACCTGGAGTAGTGTTGGATCTCGTGTGTCTGGGGTCTGGGGGCTTGTCCAAGTTGCACTGTTCTGTGTGCAAATTTCTACTAATCACATCACATAATAACACAGGAAACCTGATTAATCCAATTCGAAGTCTGGAGCCCATCCTGGCAGCACTGGGCATAAGGTAGGAACCAAACCCAACATAATCAGTTTTCAAAATGAAGGCCTGCCTTGATCAGCCACTCTGGTTCTCTAATGCCCCATTTCTTTTTAACTTCCTTTAAAACCTTTCCATTGCAAAAGGCAAACCACAAAAGAAAATAAGCAAACTGACATGAGCATTCTTGTATGTCGACACACAACATTTCATATGCTCCTTGCTTTACTGCTCTTCACTTATTAAAGCTCTGACCCAAAACAGACAAAGGGTGCCTGGAAATATCATTTAGACATTGCAACAACAGTTTAAGACTCCTCATTTTTTACTAAATAATGCACAATTACAGAGGTAATGTGGCCGAGTGGTGTGTGGGGGTCTTTACCTGCTATCCTAATGAGAACAAGAAGTGCAGTAGCTGAGCTATGTGTGAGAGTGTTACAGGGGCTCATGTCTGGGGGGGTACACTGAGGATCCACTAATCTTTGAATTAAGAATTTCTCTTTGGTACTGCTGAAGTGTTTCTATTTGCTAGAAAGTTAATTATTTATGATTTAAAAAAAGGATTAATTATTTTTGTGCACTGATGCACAACAATAAAAATGCACTTTTTGGAGACTGAGAACTGTCTGAGAACCTGATTTACTGCTGGTTCTTCTCGGTTATAAACTACAAGACACCCCACTGAGGAAAGGTGCTCATGGCTGCATGAAAAGAACATTACACCCACTTGGCTAAACTAATAAAGGACTTCCACCCATGTCTGTATGGCAGGGTGGCTGGCCCATTGGTTCCCCTTACAGAGCATTAATTACCTACCTTACTTTCTGCTCTTCTCAATCAGTGGCCTGTCATTCTACCTCCATTTGAACACTTGTCCTGAATCCGCCCTTAGATAGCTTTTGGCAGAGAGGGGAGATTTAAGCATTGCTAGCTCAAGTACCCTCTATGTATTCACCTTATTTGTCAATCCTTTGCACCCTACTCTCAGTCTTTGCTGTAATTTCTGTATGGGAACTTGTGGAGCAATTGGGTAAATTGGTGTCTCTAATTGTTATGTGGCCTAAACAAATGTACAGTGGTGTGAAAAACTATTTGCCCCCTTCCTGATTTCTTATTCTTTTGCATGTTTGTCACACAAAATGTTTCTGATCATCAAACACATTTAACCATTAGTCAAATATAACACAAGTAAACACAAAATGCAGTTTTTAAATGATGGTTTTTATTATTTAGGGAGAAAAAAAATCCAAACCTACATGGCCCTGTGTGAAAAAGTAATTACCCCCTTGTTAAAAAATAACCTAACTGTGGTGTATCACACCTGAGTTCAATTTCCGTAGCCACCCCCATGCCTGATTACTGCCACACCTGTTTCAATCAAGAAATCACTTAAATAGGAGCTGCCTGGCACAGAGAAGTAGACCAAAAGCACCTCAAAAGCTAGACATCATGCCAAGATCCAAAGAAATTCAGGAACAAATGAGAACAGAAGTAATTGAGATCTATCAGTCTGGTAAAGGTTATAAAGCCATTTCTAAAGCTTTGGGACTCCAGCGAACCACAGTGAGAGCCATTATCCACAAATGGCAAAAACATGGAACAGTGGTGAACCTTCCCAGGAGTGGCCGGCCGACCAAAGTTACCCCAAGAGCGCAGAGACGACTCATCCGAGAGGTCACAAAAGCCCCCAGGACAACGTCTAAAGAACTGCAGGCCTCACTAGCCTCAATTAAGGTCAGTGTTCACGACTCCACCATAAGAAAGAGACTGGGCAAAAACGGCCTGCATGGCAGATTTCCAAGACGCAAACCACTGTTAAGCAAAAAGAACATTAGGGCTCGTCTCAATTTTGCTAAGAAACATCTCAATGATTGCCAAGACTTTTGGGAAAATACCTTGTGGACTGATGAGTCAAAAGTTGAACTTTTTGGAAGGCAAATGTCCCGTTACATCTGGCGTAAAAGGAACACAGCATTTCAGAAAAAGAACATCATACCAACAGTAAAATATGGTGGTGGTAGTGTGATGGTCTGGGGTTGTTTTGCTGCTTCAGGACCTGGAAGGCTTGCTGTGATAGATGGAACCATGAATTCTACTGTCTACCAAAAAATCCTGAAGGAGAATGTCCGGCCATCTGTTCGTCAACTCAAGCTGAAGCGATCTTGGGTGCTGCAACAGGACAATGACCCAAAACACACCAGCAAATCCACCTCTGAATGGCTGAAGAAAAACAAAATGAAGACTTTGGAGTGGCCTAGTCAAAGTCCTGACCTGAATCCAATTGAGATGCTATGGCATGACCTTAAAAAGGCGGTTCATGCTAGAAACCCTCAAATAAAGCTGAATTACAACAATTTTGCAAAGATGAGTGGGCCAAAATTCCTCCAGAGCGCTGTAAAAGACTCATTGCAAGTTATCGCAAACGCTTGATTGCAGTTATTGCTGCTAAGGGTGGTCCAACCAGTTATTAGGTTCAGGGGGCAATTACTTTTTCACACAGGGCCATGTAGGTTTGGATTTTTTTTTCGCCCTAAATAATAAAAACCACCATCTACAAACTGCATTTTGTGTTTACTTGTGTTATATTTGACTAATGGTTAAATGTGTTTGATGATCAGAAACATTTTGTGTGACAAACATGCAAAAGAATAAGAAATCAGGAAGGGGGCAAATAGTTTTTCACACCACTGTATAATTCCTCATTATAAATTCATAACTAAACACAATTATATTTTAGGATATGAAGTTAAAGGAATATTCAAGAAGCCTTCAGTAAGCATTCACCTCACTTCAGCAGCTGTACATTATTGTGGCTTTACTGTATGATTTTTTTTAGTTTTCTTATGCACAACAAGTTAAGGTACTTAGAAAGTCATGCTGTGTTTGCCTCAATGGCCTTTGCACATCAGCTTTTGGGCTCTTCTTCTGCACTCAAAATTGATCAGGCAAGATGGGGGGCAGGGGGGGTCTTACTCAGATTTCTAAGTCTGGACTTTAGCTCATCTCTTCAAGAAAATTCACTTTTCTGTTTTGATTGTGTGGTTGGAGTCACTGACTTGTTAGACCATGCAAGTCTTATGCAGGTTCTGCGCATGCATTTGCCTCCATGATTTTCTCCACCATTTCTTGCTTGTTTCATCCTGACAATTGTCCCATTTTTTTTTAAACTGGAAAGCATCCCCATAACACTTTGTTTTGTATTTAACCCAAAGAAAGATTAATGGTTCCTTCCTCAAACCCAGCCCAACCACCTTTCCAGTGTTTATGCTCATTTTGTCAAAGTGCTCAGTTTTTGCTAACTGAGTTTTTCCCATGCTGATCAGCTCAGAAGGACATCCTAGCCTAGCTAGAATCTGTTTTGTTGCATATTTTCCAATTTCCATCATCTAATGATGGATTTCTGTTTTGGGAAATTACAACACTCTAGAAAATATTGTTCATTCCACTTTTCAGGCCTGTGTTTTAACAAAAAAAATATTAAGCAAGGCTAAATCACTCTTGCCTTTTTAAATCTATGGACAGTTTCAGCTTTCTGAGGACCACAATTTGCAGCACTTTACCTGGTCAACACATCCACTATGATTAAGAAGGCTTACAGACCGTCCTTTCTTAAAGACTGCAGATTGTCAGATGAAGCACTAAAAACTTCTTACATGCAAGTTATTGAAAGTATTTCAACCTTAATCATTGTTTGGTATGGCATTATCTCTGCAGAAGTGAGGAAGCTCCTGGATAGAGTGTCATGCATCACTACTAAAATCATTGTCACTCTACTTTGGCAAAGTAAAGTGCAAGATCTTTAAGAATTTATCCATCCCATCACCCTGCCTGCCTTTAGCTTACTCTCCTTTCATATGGTAAATGGCTAACACTGTCAACACCAGGAGTAGCAGATTTCATAAGAGTACTTACACAAAAGGTGTGAGATGCATAAACTTGTCATCCTAACTCTAGGAATGTTCTACGTTAAGCTAATAAATGGGTCTAAAAGTGTTTTTGTTAGATTTAGGCTGCTATGGAATGATGATTACTAGTGATGAGCGAAACTATTTGCACAAAATTGAATTCTTAAGAGTTTTGCTTTGCAAAAAAAATTCATGACCAGCAAAATTTGTAACATAAGCACATATATGTTCACCTAATTTGCAACCTCTTTCTCTACATGCAAAAGCACGGCACCATTTATTCTGTTGCTGCCACTTTGGAAGCCCTTGTTTGCTACTAAAATTCATTTTCCTGGGTATGTGACCACCAGTGAATCCTTGCAAGTATCATGGCTCTGATCAGCTTACAGAGTTTGGCAATGTCAGTGCTGATGACATGGGTCTACAAAAAAATATTTTTTGTTTGCTACTGGGAACTTCCGACCAGCTCTTTATTAAATTTTTTACACTGATTTCATATGTGAAATCGGAACTAAGCTGGCATGTCAAGTTTTTGAGATACACATTATTGACGTTTTGACACTTTTGAATATCAATATATCAAGACAATATCTGGAGTTTGGACTCTGTCCCACAAAAATTGTTTTGATGTGTTTTTTCTGAAAACAAACCAGAAGACGATACCAGCATGTTCTCCACAAGTTCTGCATAATTCTCTGCTCTGTGACTGCCAAGAAAATTCTGAACAACCTGCACAAATGCCCATGCTGCTGATTCAGTTGGCTTCAGTTCTCTTTTGAACTCATCGTCAAGCATCAGTTCATGGATATCACGACCAACAAAAACACCTTCCTTAGTTTTGGCTTCACTTTTCTCGAGACCAAACTTATTTCTTAAATGCATTGCCATTTCTGTCCATCTCCTTGACAAAATTTTCAAAGTAATGGTGAATCTAATGAACAAAATGTCCTGAAATGCAGTGTTATGTTAAGGAAACAGTAAAACCGACTACCTACTGCAGCGTCAAGTCTGAGTTGTGTCATTATGCTTAAGAGTCATATAAGACTTGGAAATCAGTAACAAATATTTTTTCCGCTAATTAAAAATGAATAATTTTTAAATAAAATTAATAACGATAAAGTAAACAACTCACAGCTGTTAGTAGCGTGTGGCATCCCTAGTAGAATTACCGGTATTTATCAAAATGGTTATCCATCTTTATTGTTCAGTCACCCTAGTTGTCCAAGACCTGGAACAACAGAGCTAAAAAACGGGACGTGCTGGACGAAAACAGTTTTCAGATTTGCAGTCAGCAAGTGAAATTTGTTAAAGAACAGGTGAAAGAATATCAGTAGCAAAATGCTTGTTGACCAGTGTGATGTTACCTCTGACCCTAAATGAGTGGTGTCAGGCAGAAGCAGCAGCATGAATGAGCAGGCAGGTAGTGAAGAGGGCAGAGGACCACACTTGGAGCTTTGTGGAAGGCACTGTGGGAGATTGGGGCAGTGGTAGAAGGATTCTCTCTTCAGATTGGATGGCCAGTACAGACAGACTCCACTATAGAAAACACAGAAGTGGGATAGGCCAATTGGCTGAGGTCTCCAGGACTGTTGCTTTGTTTTTG
Source organism: Erpetoichthys calabaricus (assembly GCF_900747795.2). Lineage (NCBI taxonomy): Eukaryota > Metazoa > Chordata > Cladistia > Polypteriformes > Polypteridae > Erpetoichthys > Erpetoichthys calabaricus. Next base: position 81,253,750 of record NC_041396.2, read on the forward strand.
ACTTTCTCTTGTATGATTTTAATCTTGTCTTGTCAACTGGCCATAGTTCATCAATTAATTAATGGGCAGTGTAGAGTCCAGGAAGGAAGGAAGGACAGGCACTCTGGCAAGGATAGAGGAAGGATTCTTACCTGGCCAGGAGCCCCTAATGGGTGGAGTAAGCAAGTGAGCATGCCAGTAGCAATTCATTCTCACACACAACAGGTGGCATTGTTCCTCAAGGCTGGACTGCAGGGTGGTATGGGGATTGGAGGCTGGAAACACAGCCCTGTTGGGGTCTTAGGATACCGCCAGAGGGTGCAGCCAGGGGAGAACTGCCCTGGTTTCTGCATGACCAGGAAGTGTGCCTGATGACTTGGGCAGGAGACCAGAAGAAGTTCCCAGGTCAGCTTTAAATGAGAGCCCACCACATCACTTAGTCTGGGTTGGGAAGCAGTGGGCAATGCTCTCTTGGAGGTAGAAGGAGATTTGTGAACTGATGTGTTTTACTGGTGTTCTTATTAAGAAGGTATTTTTATCAAACAAAAAACTTAATTTAAACCTGGAATTGCGTGGGGGCATTACTGTGTATGAGGTGTGTAGCTTTGTGGTTATACAGTAACAGATATTGTTGGTTTCAATTTTGTCTTTAATCAGATCTGCCTTGTTCTTGTTGTGTTTTAACAAATCTGCATTTATATGTTTGCCAGTTCTGTATTTAGTAATTAGTTTAATCTATACTTTTTATATTTTAACTGAGAAGTGCTCTGTGCCTGCAATCAGTTAAGAGTGCTATACAAAAAATAAGTTGTACTGTGTTGTAATAAACGTTTCAGCTGCCAAACAACCCATTTTTTCCTTTTAGCCCTAAAAAAAATGATAATGTTATAATAACAAAGTACTGTAAATATGCTGGACAGTTTGACATCCGTGGCAGAGCGACGGGCGCTGAGCAGGCTCCTGTCAATCATGGAGAATCCACTGCATCCGCTAAACAGTATCATCTCCAGACAGAGGAGCAGCTTCAGCGACAGACTGCCGTCACTGTCCTGCTCCACTGACAGACTGAGGAGATCGTTCCTCCCCCAAACTATGCGACTCTTCAATTCCACCCGGGTGGGTAAACGTTAACATTATATAAAGTTATTGTCTGTCTGTTATACCTGCATTGTTATCACTCTTTAATTTAATATTGTTCTTTATCAGTATGCTGCTGCTGGAGTATCTATCTATATGCATTTTGGATGGATACCCCCTCAGTCTTCATGGCAGAACCCCTTCTTCAGTCAAGATATAATCTTAATTTTTAATCTTAATCTTTACATCTTGCCTGAAGAAGAAGCCTGATTTGCCTCAAAAGCTTGCATATTGTAATCTTTCTAGTTATTCAATTTCTATAGTACTAGGGTGTTGTACTGTGTATTGTAATCTTTTTAGTTAGCCAATAAAAGGTGTCATTTTGCTTAACTTCTCATTACATTCATAATGGCTAACACGGTACAACACCCTAGTACTATGGTAGAGCTCACAATTAGAATTCACAATTGGAATATTTACCATATCCACACAATTGCAGAAACCCAATCCACTATGACACAAAATATTTCTAATTTGGTTTATTACACCAAAAAACACATAAATATATTTGAATGTGAAAATACAATATGATGATATGTTAGAACCCGTAAGGATATGAATAAAGGACTGTGTACATAGCAGCATAACAATCTGTTTAGAAAGCCACTTCAGTAACAGCTTCACCCCTGACAGTGTGGCTTCCAGCATTGTCAGCTCTTTCATAAAGGTGATACACTACAGTATTTAACTGGGTATGATTTTGAAAATTCATCACCTCTGCCCACATAAGATACACACTTTGGGGTGCACATTTCTGCTTCAGAATAGGCTGGGGTTGCATCAGTGTGCCCCACCAAAGGGGCATAAACTCCTCAAGTGCCTTAATTGTTTGAAGGCCCAGCCTTATTCGCCTTCAACAGAGATGAGCTCTGAGCAGCCAGCTGTTTATGCCATAGGCTGGCCCCATATGCATATTCATAAACATATTAGGCAGTAAACAAGTAGAAAACGCTACAGGCACACATGCAGTACACATTAAGAACATGCATTACTCAAAACATCCATCCATCCATCCATCCATTTTCCAACCCGCTGAATCCGAACACAGGGTCACGGGGGTCTGCTGGAGCCAATCCCTGCCAACACAGGGCACAAGGCAGGAACCAATCCCGGGCAGGGTGCCAACCCACCGCAGGACACACACAAACACACCCACATTTAGAATCGCCAATCCACCTAACCTGCATGTCTTTGGACTGTGGGAGGAAACCAGAGTGCCCAGAGGAAACCCACGCAGACACGGGGAGAACATGCAAATTCCACGCAGGGAGGACCCGGGAAGCAAACCCAGGTCCCCAGGTCTCCCAACTGCGAGGCAGCAGCGCTACCCACTGTGCCACCCCTACTCAAAACATCTCATATATTAGTGTATCTGTATAATTTCAAATTTAATTAGAAATAATAAGAGAGAAGCAATAACTCAAAATATATTCCATCATCTATTGTAATCTATACAAAAATAGAAAATTAAATAATGTCTCTTACCTGGACGTCCTGTCATGCTAAAAGAAAAAAAGAGAAAAAGACAAATTAAATAATAAATTAAAGCTGTTATACAAAAGATAAAGGTGTATCACTCTCATAAATATTTAATTTATTTTTTACATAATCAAGAGCCACAGTAGTCTTAAATATGCATATCCAATGTCTCACATAAACCTCAGTAAAAAATGAATGAAGAAGCCACAATAGACTGATTTACTCATGTGTCTTTCACTACTGATCCATTTTCATTTTAAGAACAGGAAGGCCTGAGCCTGTGTAATGGATGGCACACATGGGCTGGCATTCCAGCTTGTATGGAATACAGATCCTTACCCAGTTAGGAGGCCGATACAGTGGACGGACTTGGGGAGGCAACAACATACGAGTACTTTCTCTGCCATTATGCTAGGTGGCAGCATCATTGTTTTGGTACCCTGAAAGTTACCAACAGGGTACACTGGGAATTGGAGTCCTAGAGTGCAGCACTGTTGGGTTCCATGGGTGTTGCCATGGCACTACAGGGATGTATTATTCCTACTTGTCGAAGTATTTTTCTATTGGCAATGCCCTGGCACCAGAAGTGCTCTCGGGTCTGAAATAAAAGGAGTCATTCTGCATCATGCAGTCGGGTGCAAAAGGACAAAACATGTCTGAGAGGAATGGATAGCAAGTAGAGACAGAGAGAGAGAAGAAGAAGTCAACTTTATTATATCATTTATTTTAAAAGAGGTCTGTTTTGAAGGGTAGTGGTGTTAAAAAACCCTTTATTTGAACCTGTCTTTGTGGTTGTGTCTGGGGTGCTGTAATACTCCCTACAGGTCTCACCTGTCAAAGTAGTACTGGGCACAAGGCGGGACCTAGCCATGGACAAGGCACGTTCTTATTCCTGAGTAACATACACACACTCATTTACATCCATGCAAATTCTACCGAAAGTGACCAAACTAGAAATTAACCCAGCCTGTAAAGTGCTAAGAACTCTGCAACCAAGTTCTCACTCACATACCCATATTTACTGCATTTTTCATAATACGACATTAGAAACAGTGTAATACTATAATTTTCATTAAAAATGCAAAGCTTACTAAATGAAAGATAAACTACACAACACAACAAAATAGTGATGAGTTCTCTCCACAAGGTCCACCATCTCAGACTCAGAGTTTTCTGTTGCTGTGTATGCTGTGTCACGCATGCACATCTGAGGGACCACCTCAAGGACTCATCAAAGGATTGTGATGCCCCGCTGGGGTTAGAGGGGCCTCTACCGCTACTGGGCTCATCTCTTTTCGGTTCATCAGCACTAAGAAGATGCCCCCTGAAGTCAGTTGACTACGCCCCTTCTGGTGAGACCACTATAAAAGGGTGACACCCCCAAATGTCAGCATATGATTTGGATGGAAGAGCTAGAGAGGACAGAGCTCTCTGATTCTCACTTGCTCATAAGAGCAATATTGAATTCACAAGCCAATAAGGCGATTTATGTCTATTATCACAACTACGAGCTCCTGTTTTCTTTGTCAGCAAAATGATAAGAGTGGGCAAGCTGGCTGGCACACCGACACTTTGTACAAGCACCAAGTGTTCCTTAAACCTGTCCACAGCTGTTATGTATCATCAGTACCATTAAGCTGTGCACTGGTAAACAATTCTAGACACTGTTACCAAAATAGGTGAAAGTTTAGTGGATTCTGAAAAACAAAAAGAAGGACTTAAAATTTTGCATATACAGTATCACATTTAGAAAATAAATATTGTCATGGATTGTCCTGCCTTCTCTTTGAGTAATGCAGCATCCATCCATCCATTTTCCAACCCGCTGAATCCAAACACAGGGTCACGGGGGTCTGCTGGAGCCAATCCCAGCCAACACAGGGCACAAAGCAGGAACCAATCCCAGGCAGGGTGCCAACCCACCGCAGGACACACACAAACACACCCACACACTAGGGCCAATCTAGAATCGCCAATCCACCTAACCAGCATGTCTTTGGACTGTGGGAGGAAACCGGAGCGCCCGGAGGAAACCCACGCAGACACGGGGAGAACATGCAAACTCCACGCGGGGAGGACCCGGGAAGCGAACCCAGGTCCCCAGATCTCCCAACTGCGAGGCAGCAGCGCTACCCACTGCACCACCGTGCCGCCAGTAATGCAGCAGTGTTACCCAATACAAGATGACTGTCAAGCTGCTGATGCTAAAAAGTGTGTCTTAATGTCTCCATGGGATAAACAAACCAAATATTAAGAAAGGCTCCATCCATATTAGCCATCCACCCAGCAGGCAGCACTGACCACTGTGTCATTGTGCTGCCTGTATGAACATACAGATAGAGATAAATGTAGGTATAGATATAGACAGAAAAGCTCCAGGTCATATTACTTAGGCATTATGTACTTGGAACTTGATGAGTTTTAGGGGTACTGATGGACTAGTTAAATGTTAATTCATTTGCTTTCAATTTCCCTCAGTAGAAAAAATTAACACAAAGAGGAGGAAGCCTGGCATCACTGTTGGCTCTGTCCTTTCCGGCCAGAGAAAAATAAAACCCCACATAACCATGGACTGGGTGTCAGTTGACCAGAGAATAAAACAGAGTGAAAATGGAACTCCTGCAGCATGGTGGCATAATCTGGACACTAGAGGGCGGCAGAAATATCCGCTCTTTTACTTCTTCTTCGTCATTGGCTTATTACAAAAAAAAACAACATGCCAGTTAAACAGGGTTTCAGAGCTGGCACCCCAACACTTTTAACATCTCCTCTCCTTCCTTTTACAGCCCCCACTGCAAAACAAGGGGAGCTTTAGATGGGCTTTCACAAAAGGAGAACACATTGCTGCTTAAGCAAAATAATCATCTAAGCTCCTGCTGCATAATAAGCACTGCATGGCCACAGACATGGATATCAAGGTAAGGATCAAGCATAAGGAATGAGTTAGTTTTGGAGCTCCAGGCCATTCCTGACATGGGGATGGTGTAATCCCAACACTTCTGAGATCATCTATTTAAATGTATCTATGAATTTTCCTGTGATTTTCAGTCGTAGTCTTCATTAACATTATCTTAATGAGTTGTGAACAGTTCTGGCACCCACCCGTATTGGCCATCCCCAGCCACTCAGTCATAGTGGTCTGCGATGTGCCACAACAAAAATGTGTGAGGAGGCTTATCAGAGGAGTGCTCAGCTAGATACTCACTGCATACAATATGACTGAAAGGAAAGAAGGAAAATTGATGCTATTGACTGTGCTAAAAGAAGAGAGGCTTGCCAGTCTAATATCTCATTTTCATACCAGAAATGAAAAATGAGAGAGAGGCTGAACTCACCATGACTGCACAACATTCAAATAGAAACCAGTGTTGTAAGGCAGTACAATAATAGGCCATCAAGCAAGCTGACAATAGTTTAGAAATCTGAAACTGTGCCGAGAAGCCATAAGGGACTTGTGTAATCCATGACATGAGACAAAGGAAACAGGATAAAGGGATGTGAACCACAATGATATCCCATTTAACGTCCAAATGAAAAAATAAAGCCAACAGAATGGCAAAGTGTAAAAGTACAAGGCCAATCTTGTCAAAGAACAAATAACTAAGAAAGTATCACTCCTTAAGTTGCGGGAGTTCCTTCAGACGCAAATTCAAGGGTAATTGGTGACTTTCAGTCTCTTTGATTCTTAAAATGGTACAAGGCAGAAGGGGTGAGATTCCTAGAACTGAAACAGAAGTGGCATACCCGTTCTTCCGTAGATTCTGCTTCCGCTCTACAGTGTTTCCTCGTTCATAATTTCTGCTCTTCTGACATCATCGGAGTTCTGAAGATGCCCACCAAGCATGTATGTCTGACACCCATCATCCCTGCAGTTCCTAGTTTTGTATTGCAACAATATCAAGACAAGTTCCACTGTTAAGTGTGACATGCTCACTGACTGAAAGTCATGTAGTGTGACACCAGCCTTAGAAAATTTTGACTTCATTAAAGTCCAAACCAGGCAGAAAAGAATCAGGCTCTTCAAAAAACACTGAGTGGTATGTGATCTGAATTAAAAGAGTTAAACTCTTCAAGTGGTTGTATTAAGATACAATACAGGAAATGAGGCAGAGGACATTTTAAATTCATCTCACGTACACAAAAAGGGAAAATCAGAGTTTGAAACCCAGGAGGCTTTCTTTATGCATAGTGAAGCACGGTGACCGAGTAGATTTAGCTAGTAGTAGATTACTACAGAATATTGGGATGAGATTCTGGCTCAGTCAAAGTCTGTTACAAGTTTCCATATTCTTTGGTTTCTTTCAAGTAATGCCATTTTCCACCCACATCAATCAGATGAGTATTTTAGGTTAATTGTCAAATCTAAGTTCACACTTTCAGGGACTAACGTCTTGTTTAGGGAATGGTTGTCACCTTGCAGAAGATGCTGCTCAGCTGAGGGCTCCTTTTGTTTTCTAAAATTGGATTGCAACAAGTAATTTCAGAAAGAAGAACAATCAACAAATATTGTGAAAAGGTCATTATGCAGAGGCAGAATATTATTTTTGAGAGACCCAGATTTAATGTCCATAAACAGCCATGGAAACTGCTGTCTTCATTGTTAGAGCTGTTCACAAACTTGCTGAGCATCAGCATTTTCTGCCCCTTAGAGATAAACTGTTGCAGGACTGAATTAGTTAGGAAACATGAGAGATCTGTCTTTTTGAATGTTTACTGCACAGTTAGACCCATTTTTAAATTTCAGGTCTATTGACACATTGAGATGGCTGCAGTTGATGCTCCAGAGAGGTGGATGGAGAGAGTAAATGAGCTGTCATGGGCTCTCAGGTCACAGGAGAGGATTACAGAACAGGGACAGAATTCACAGAAACAAGTAGGCCTCGGGCATTTGTCACAAGTGTTTAAAATCCTCTTTTCACAACTAGAGTGAGTGTCCAACTACAGTAGATCAGTACCAGAAATGTCACAAAAATGGCATTTTGTCGCTTTCTATTGACATCACAGGCCGTGAATAAGATATCAGATGACTCCTAGCTCTAGCAGGCTTGTACGGAGGAGGATGACAAACAGGGTTGCTGACCAGCACTCAGATATTAAATTTAATGTGGATGTTAAGTTATTTAAAGTTTACACCTGGCCATAACTCACTGAATTCCCTGCATAACTTTTCACATAACAAAAAGACAGAATGGTCCAAATAAGGCGACACTGCCAATTGTTGTGTTCATATTGAACAAAAGAAATGTCCAGAATCTATCTTTAACAAGTAATTTTAAATAATTGTTTGAGGTTGTGGCCACCAGAGGGCACCCCACACACACAGGATTGGAGGATTGGACACAAGTTTCTGCAAACAAGGGCTTTAATTCTGTGTGGAACTCTTCCAGGAAGAGTTTCCCACACCACCAGCACACGTGCAAGTACAATTCAGTACTGCAAGCACTCTCTGTCTTCTTCGTTATTTCTCTCTGCCTGTTCCATTCCTCCAGCAAGTTTTGTCCTCTTCCTCCCAAGTCTGGCTCCATGAGTTGTAACAGGCAGCTTCTTTTATACAAATCCGGGATTACTTCTGGTGTCCCACAGGCTTGGCCCAGGACCACTTCCAGGTAAGTCTGGAACCTGACAAAGTTCACCAGTTCTCTCTGTGCCCCTTGGTGGCACCCACAGAGCCCAACAGGCGTGTGCTACAGAACTCCAGTTCACATGATGCCCTGTGGGGCCCTGCTATCTAGTGATCCGCGGGAAACAATACCATGTGAATGCTGTCTTCCCCTGTCCTTTGAGACTAAGGGTGTCCTAGCCATCCTTCACAAGCTCTACTCTAATTCAAGAGTTTTCCTATAAACACTTATTCTATAGTTTAGGCTCTGTTAAATATGATTATTCAGTGCTACCATGATGCACAAAATAACCCATTAATACCAGAAAAGCAAAATGGCAGTGCCCATTAAAACAGCAACAAAATGATAAATTTACAGAGAAACACATTTTAACAACATATACACATTAGTACCAAATTACTAACTCATTCATCAGAAGAATAAATTAAAAAACAAAGATAAAAAAGCGGCTTGCCTGTTTGCTTTTGTTATTGATAACCTAGTCAGACTGCCATATTTGAGCCTCAATATGCATTTTCTGATTAATTCATTTTATTTGATGGAAAAAATGAGGGGAATTGTGAATGTTTTATTTGGACTTACTGGTGTCTCACTGTTTTCCATGAGTTACACAAAGTTCTGAAGAGGCCTACTCGGACTTACTGAAGTACTCTTTGGTGTTATACAATGAACTCATCAACTGCACAAAGAAGAAAAGGGGACATTCTGAGGGATTCATAGGGAACGCCTTATGTCTCACAGTTCCCTCTTAAGGAGATGGGCATTATGCTAATCAAAACAGGATCTAAAGAGGATTTGCTGGACCATGGAAGAGACAGAGTCCACCTGCTTTTTTAGTTCTAGCTGACCTTGCTGAGTTTGCTGAATTGCAACTGAAAGAACAGTTTTATCTGGATTAGAATATGTGCATGAACTTGAGAAACTGTGATGACAGTCAATGTCTAAAACTTAGAAAGCACCCTGCCAAAACAGAAAGAGCTCAAACATATGCTGTCACTAAAACTGCAAACAAAGACGAGAACTGAAATACTATGAGTCATGAACTAGAAGACATAAGAGTGAAATAAATGAAGTTGTTTGAGGGATGAATCTGTAATCTCGGACACCATACTGAAGGCTACACATTTTTTAAAGCCGAATATCCGTGATGTTACACATAGTGCCTTCCGGGAGGCTGTCCTTAGTCACAGTGCATCAAGTCCTAGCAACATAGTCACAAAATTCTAACAAAACGGTGACATGACACAGTTAAAAATAAATGGTAATAAAATTGTATTAACTTGTCATTAAATTATAAAAAAACAAAACCTCCATGTATAAATATTCCCTGACACATGCAGCCTCCAGCAACCCACAACAAGGTAGCAAAAAATGTTTTTTAAATGAGCACAATTTTTAAGGGTGACCCAACTCATTATAACAAGGTGGTTAAGAGATTTGCTAAGGGTGTCACCAATCATGTTAACCACTTCATGTTAACCACTTTTCTGTGAAGACTGTAAAAAGTTAAGAGATTTGCTAAGGGTGTCAGCAATCATATTAACCACTTCATGTTAACCACTTTTCTGTGAAGACTGTAAAAAGTCACAAATTCACATGCTAACACCTACTTTTAGGTGTTTCTCTGTGTCATTTGACTGTTGAAGAGATTTGCTCAAAGATTCAGAAAGCCATATTTTTTTCTTGGATTTACAGGGTTTCATGAAGCACAAAAAGACACTTAGGAGACATTAAGAATTTACAAGGATTGTCTCATATAAAGAACATAAGGAGGGGAAGAGACTTGTTTGGGATCATCTGACTGGGGATCATTTAGCGACTCCTCTGTGGGACGCAAAGGGTTGAGGACATTTGAGAGTCAGTGCTTGAATCGGACTGGGACTGACGTCAGATAGTCCAGTTCAGAAATGTGTGGGGGCATTCACCTATCCCAGCTTTGAAATGTAAAGCCGCGAGGAGGACAGAAGTTCACTAAAATGACCTGACACGTTTTTAATTCTTTTGCATGTTCTCTCTAAATATTTATCCTCTGCTTCAGCAGCTGCCAGCCCATATGTGGTCATGCTTTCAGATTTAGACTTGACGCTCCTGTCCACTCAGTAAGCTAGTGTTTTTCACATTTTCCGTATTTAGAAGTTTGCAGTCAGACAGGCATGACCTTTGTAGTGTAAAACTGGAAAATCCCCGAGTCTCAGGAGTGCCATATCACTAGAAAGTAGACTTATATAAAGATGTCTGAATCCAAGAGGTACATTTTAAAAAAATTTTCAGCACCTGCTATTGTGAAAAGAATCATTTGACACAATTTCAAAATAGCAGAAGTTCAAGGGAGTGTAGAAAGAGTGACAGATGAGGTAGAATTTAAGGAATTAAAGCCCCTCAGCTACTGGGCCTAACTGCCTGTTCATGTATTTGCACTTCAGTGAGCCTTAGGGCCAGTCTGTCCCAGAAAAGAGGATTATTTTGTCAAAGTGGATGCGTGATGTTGATGGGATAATAACGGTGCTCCCTGCTGTACTCTTTGACATTTGGCATACAGCAGCGCCTCACATTTTCTTAATTTGAAAACAAAGCACCCATGCAAAATCCTCCCACCCATTTATGGAAAATGTTCTCTCTTCTGGCTTTCCCTTCATTTGTAAAACTCATTACCTCACCACACAGTAGCAATGACACAATGCTGTACACACCACCAAGGACTTAATGGATCCTTTTAAAATTTTTCCTGTAGCTTTGCATGTTAAACAGAGAATATGAGAATATGTCACTAGCTCAGATGCTGTGAGTCACACAGTAGAGATGAGAGACCTTTTCTCCACTTCCCTCCACTACGCCATGAGGAGCCTGGGAAAACAAGCTGCTGCTGAGCACGGCTCTACTAAAAATTGTAACGTTGCCAACTTTTGATTTTCCATGAACCCATCCAGCTTTTTTCTCCCCACCCACTTTAATCTAAATCAGAGTTCTGAGATCATAGAATCCAATGTCAAAAGCAGGCAAGACAATGCAGGGCAAAGCCTTAAAGGACATACACAGTAAGCCTGTGCCGTGAATTATTGTCCAGTTCTAGTTTTATATAGTGCTAATCCAAATAAATAAAATCAAAGTACTTTACAAAGCATAGAAACTTTATATTATATAGCACCTTTCTCAGTGATTATTAAAACACTTTACTAATCAACCAATCATCATATAGCATCTTTAGTAGGCAGCACTATGACAAAACGCTTTACATAACTTTATTTTAAATGGTAACTTTCAAAGTGAGTACCAGCAGAGACTAATTCTGAAATCACAAAATCTCAATTTTATATGCCTCCCCAGACCTTCACACCACCAAACCGGTCATGCTGAACAATGTTACAGGCAGCATAATGTTCTCCACGGCTTCTCCAGACCCTTTCATGTCTGTTACATGTGTTCAGGGTGAACCTGCTCTCATCTGTGAAAAGCACAGGGCACCAGTGGTGGACCTGACAATTCTGGTATTCTATGGCAAATGCCAATCGAGCTCCACGTTGCCGGGCAGTGAGCACAGGGCCCACAAGAAGACGTCGAGCCCTCAGGCCACCCTCATGAAGTCTGTTTCTGATTGTTTGGTCAGAGACATTCACACAAATGGCCTGCCTGATGGAGGTCATTTTGTAGGGCTCTGGCAGTGCTCATCCTGTTCCTCCCTGCCCAAAGGACCAGATACCAGTCCTGCTGATGGGTTAAGAGCCTTCTACGGCCCTGTCCAGCTCTCCTAGAGTAACTGCCAGTCTCCTGGAATCTCCTCCATGCCCTTGAAACTGTGCTGGGAGACAAAGCAAACCTTCTGGAAATGGCACGTATTGATTTGCCATCCTGGAGAAGTTGGACAACCTGTGCAACCTCTGTAGGGTCCAGGTATCGCCTCATGCTACCAGTAATGACACTGACCATAGCCAAAAGCAAAGCTAGTGAAAAAGCAGTCAGAAAAGATGAGGAGGGAAAAATGTCAGTGGCCTCCACCTGTTAAACCATTCCTGTTTTGGGGTGTGTCTCATTGTTGCCCCTCTAGTGCACCTGTTGTTAATTTCATTAACACCAAAGCAGCTGAAACTGACTAACAACTCCCTCTGCTACTTAACTGACCAGATCAATATCCCAGACGTTTCATTGACTTGATTCTATATTCTGATTAAAAAAATGTTCCTTTAATTTTTGGAGCAGTATATTTTACATTTTCAATATTTTTATTTTATTTTACATTTTTTATTTACTATTTTACACTGTGGCCAAAGGTATGTGGACACCTATGAAAGTATTGTTCAGGAGTTTCAGCCACACCCACTGTGATGGGGCCATGCAATCTCCATTGACAAACACTGGTAGAAGAATGGGTCGTACTGAAGAGCTCAGTGACTTTAAACATGAAGTTTATAAAACCAAAAGATTTGTCTCTCATTTGTTCTGTGACAAATTATGAAGTCATTCAGAACCTGAGATTTTGATGGACTACCCTGGACTGTAGGCTATTCTGGGTAAAGTTGAAGATGGATTTACAACATCATTTCTCTAAAATGATGAGGTCTGAGTCTTAACCAGAAATCTCTAAACCAGAGCTCCACAATCTGAATGTTAAGAGGGTTCCAGGGGGTAATAAATCCACTGGAGTCTGCTCTGGCTGAGAACTTAAATAAGAAAAAGAGAAAACTTCCCTCTTTAGTTGTTGAAAGGAACTAAAATCTTTCATGCATTTATACTTTTACTGTTTTTCCAGTGGTCTTAAAAGAGACAGCAGTTTAGTTCACAATCAATTTTGGTAAGTTTTGCAACGATTGTTATTGTGGGGCTCAATGACCTGTCTCACTTTTAAGCAAATATGTTTTTTAAGTCAATTAGTGTCGCAGGTGGCTGGGAGGGCGACCCGGCCGGGACGCACTGGAGGACCGGAAGAGGGCTTACGCCTTCCCCAGACTACCTGGGGGCGACCGCCCTGGCTGTTATGTGGACCATGGGTACAGAGCATGGAAGCTCATACCTGTAGAGGCCAGTGGTCATCGCCAGGGGGCGCCCAAATGCCTTGGGAGCCCTGGACCTCAGCATTTCCGCCACCGGGAAGTGCTGGGGGGAAGAGGATCGGCAACACCCAGAGTGTTTCCGGGTGCGTAGCCGGCACTTCCGCCACACTGGGTGGAAGAAGGACGAGGTCTGGGAGGAGGCAGAGAGCCGGTCTGAAGAAGAAAAGGCATTGTGTGGTGTTGGCCAGGACTTTTGGGTACTTGGGGACTTGTGAGCACTTATTGTAAATATACACTTTGTGAATAAATGTGTGTGGGGTGATTTGAACGTGTCTGCCTGTCTGTGTCCGGGTCATGTTCCACATTAGATTACTAGTGTGTTCTTGAAAGAGAACCCAGTCACACTGAAATGTGAAGGAAAGGCACCGTACAATATATGTCGCAGACACCCAGAGTGCACAGTGCCCCATGTATATGCTGGGTGCCATAGAAAGAAAATAGACAAGGGGTTCAGCATTACGGATAGCTGTTCCCTGGATGGAGGCATACAATGTCCCACTAGGCCACTAGAATGCAAAAGAACTAGTACATTTCCTGTGTTAACCTTGTGATACCCCCACAATACCACCACACACACACACACATAAGGCTGAAATGTACAGAATTCTTACTTAATGTCTCCATTGGGGATCTTACAATCTAGTGAGCTGTACTGTAATAGTAATCAGTTATTCATGTTTTAACAATTAATGTGGCTCCCTTTCATAGCTGCTTGAGCTTTCTACATGAATATAACAGTTATCAAAGTACAATGGAAGGCAGTGTACAAAAATGACTTGATAATATTGTCAAACTTGCTTTAGGCCTGTGGGAGGCCAGTGCCTATCTCTGACACACTGTGTGCAAGTCATTAACCAATCCTGGACATGGCACTAGACAAACAAACACGCCCTAATGGGGCCAATTTATAACCATCAATTAACTTGTAGACACACTTCTCTGACAGATCACTACCTTATTGTAATTGGGGAGATAATGTGTCTCAGTGACCTGGAGAGCTATTTAGAAACACACTTGCCATGCAGGTTAAAAAAAAAAGCAATCTAGACTAGTAAGCGATCCACTGGTCCTATAGGCTTGAGAGCTAAGCTCAGGACTGAACATGCAGTTATATTATAGAGACAACGCTCTTTATATGCCAGTGGGCATAATTAGTGATAACCATGAATTAACATGATACATTAATCTTTGGAATATCGGAGTAACGTGATGTACCCTCCAAAAAATGGACACATGCACAGAATTCAATCTCAGGACATTGGATCCACTGATAAATAGTGAGCGATGGTGAAAGCCTATTGATCAAACAAGCACATTTTATACAGTACCTTTTGACCCTGTGTTAGGATATAGCGGGTTGGGTAATGACTGACTGACTGACCTTTAACAGTTAACATTGCCTCAAAGCATCCCTCTATTCATTTTCTGAAATTGTATTTTTCCTAAAAGGAGTCACTGAGCAATCATCATTTCATAAATCATTACTCCATCACAAATCAAGCGTTCAGACTTGATTTCACGCAACATCTTGTCACCAGTCTTTCTTTCTTTCTTTCTTTCTTTCTTTCTTTCTTTCTTTCTGTAAGGTCAAGGACTCAGACAGCTGCTTCTAATTACCGTAAATTTTCTCTTTCTTGCAAATCGGAAAAATGTTGCAAATCACTTACTCTGTATCATGAAGACCACACAAGAGCAGCAGCAGAAACCACCACAACAATACAAAGCTCTACAAATCTCCGTTTGAAAGTCTGCCTCGATTGCCCTCTGCCCGTATTTCATTTGTTTCTGATTGCAATCCACAAATTGCAAACCACAGGTGGACTTTTTTAAGCTGGGTGTTCAGCTGCATGTTTGCTTCAAAGCTTTGAAATTTGACAGCCTCCCCCTGCATGTGTTATATAAGACACTTATGTAAAAGAGATTTCATATCCCTGACACCTACACGCCATCGCTTTTCTGGTATCTCAGAAAATGTTAGAAATGTGTATGCTGCTTAGATTATACATGCAGATTTAGTCAGTCTTCTTTTGTTGTTTCATTGTTTGTTGTAACATAAACTTAGTGTTTCAGGGTTGCTCTGCCAATGCCAAAGTGGTAAAAAAAAAACATCTACTTTCAAAGTAAACCGATCTGAGAGGAACATCCAAAGTCAGATAATCACTAAACTTGCAATTCATTTCAAGGTCATAGTGAGGTAGAAGTTATCCTGAAAAACAGGGCACCAGGCATGGATGATGTGTCCCCTGAATTTTATATGGAATATAACAATAGAAAAAATGTGACAAACCATTAAATGTGTCAAGCTTGTTTTGTTAGCTGACACATTTTCCCAGTTATCTCATTAAGTTAATTTAGCGCATGCTCCCAACCTCATATCCTCATATATAGCACCATTCACAGAGATCATAACCATAAAGTATAAAAGAAAAAAAAAACATCAAAGCAAAACACACCACCTGACTTCCGACAGACACAGCTGACCAACTTATTTACTTGCTTACACAGCCATCTGTGCTGCCCACCCTGGCATTTGCTACCCAGTTCATGTCATGTCTCTGGTCTACTTTTAGCTTCACCAGCAGCTGAGCTCTCCACTATACACTTTTCTAAACCCTAGAGGCACTATACTCTATAAAAAACAGTTGCCATTGATTTATATAGTGCCTTTCAATGATGAACAGTGACCCAATTTGCTTTACAAATATGGAAACATATTGCAGTTGTTAAAAGGTCTAATTTTACAATCGGGGCACAGGAAGGTTAAGTGACCTCCTCGTGATCACACACGGAGGAATGAAATTTAAGCCAATGTCACATTATATGACTTCTAACTGGAGGGGATGTCAGACCTGATAACTGAAGTTGCTGATCTTGTTGCATGAGTATGTCTGATGACACAACTACATATTGCAGGGGATTAAAATTTCACAATTACGTGATGACTTTCCCACACAGTTTCACACTTCTAAAGTATTGTGAGAGCGCCCCTTATTCAGTAGCCAAGAACGTTCTAATTGATGGAGCCAGTGCCCATGCAAAAGGTTGACAGGTATACCAAGTTTAGCCAGAATTACTGTCCCTTTTTATGTTTTTTTCATTCTGTTGTTGTAAATAAAACATAATACATCAGAAAGACTAGCCTCTTTTCCATTTTACAAGGTCCGAAACTCTTATGTTGTTTATTCCTTGTCACCGCATCGAATGCATTGTACTTTAGGGTGAGCAGTTACTCAAATACACAGAGCCTGCCCCCCAGACTATAGACAGAATCAAACCTGATTTATGTTGTTGGAGCAATTCACAGACATGTTGGACGGAGTTATTGGGTTTGTCAGACTGGATGTCATGGGAGCACGTCGCGCCTGCCTCCGGCGTTCTAAGATCATGTAAATGAAGTCTACCACTGAATCGCTTGTGTGATGTGACAGAGCCTTAAGATGGAAGATGAAAACCTTCACCACTAGCCCACCCTGCTTGCCTCCTTGTTGTTTTCTTGGTTGACTGTTTTGGCTTCAACAGTCAGTCCATCATCTGCATAACAACAGTGAAATTGTGCTGATATACAGTATACCATACTGATAAAAACTTTGTTCTGCTTGTAAAGCGCACACTATATATATATTGTGGTGGACAGCCAGGGTCCATGCCTGGCCGGGACGCCCCTTCGCTATATGTTCAGGGATTCAGGGAGAGCAACCATGGACTTTGCAATACCTCCCCCTGGACACTAGATGGCAGCCTCACTGGATTGGAGCAGTGCCTCGGTTTCCCACAGGGCTCCATGGGAATTGGAGTTAGGTGCAGCCCTGTTGGGTCCCACAGGCTCCACCAGGGGGTGCTGCAGCTGGGACTCCTGAGCCCGTATGGGCAGTGTATTCGCCACACCCGGAAGTGCAGCTGGACCTGGAGCACTTCCGGATGGACTATAAAAGGGGCCAGCAGCCACCACTCAAAGAGCCTGAGTCGGGAGGAGGAGGTCTGTGCTTGCCAGGAGGAGTGGTGGTGCAAAGCATACTGTGTGTGTTGGTGCTTTTGTGTGTTTTGGGATTGTGTTGTAACTGTGGGACACGGGGAAGTCGTCATATATGTCTATGTATGTCTAATCATTATCCTCTGATGACGGCTCCTGGCAGGAGCTGAAAGCTCAGGAATAAAAACTACTTTATGATACATGATTTATTCTCTCCCTTTGTGGATCTCCAACTACAAATATTTACATACATACACACGCTTCACCCTCCCCTCTGCCCGCGGCCTCTGTCTTGGATTAGCGTGAATGTATTGCTCCAGCAAACGAACTATGATTTTTACCACAATGTGAGAAGTCGCAAAATCAACCGTAATGTTCAAGCAAATTATAGAAAAAAAAAACCTGATCTAAATTATAGACGATTGTTGTGAAATCACTTCAAACCACTTCCAGCCTTAATGCAGCCGAGGTGCCATATGTATCCCGCCAATGCCATTTGATGTGTATTCGATACGTACCAAGGATCGTATCCGAAGCTCTGGTCATGCCATCTAGCAGTCGTCGTGGAAACTACATCCACCTGATGGAAGCGAAGGGTTGGTGTGGCTATTAATTTGGTTATTAATTTCGAGAAATTGTCCAAATTTGAGATAAGTTGTGCTAAGATAAAAATATGTACCAACTTATTGTTTGCTTGTGTGCTATATTCAAATTAACAATATCCACTTAATTTCAACAGAGTGTAATTGTAGACCAAAGTACCTATGAGGTCAGCTATGTAATGCCCCAACATCACGAAACGCCCTCAACTTCAATCACGTAACGCCCATTGCGTTAGACTATGGTTAACATTAGGACCCCGTTACACTATGGTTAAGATTAGGGCTGTAGGAGGGTTATCTCAGTCAAAGGGAGTTTTGTGATTGACGTTGTGGGCATTACCTGAACTATGTCATCGGTATTGCAGGCTGCAGCTAGACACTTCTCCTTAATTTAGTATCTACTTGACAGCAAAAACACAAAGTATTTTTTTATATAATTGTAAATAAATTTAGGCAATAAGGGGTTATGTAGTTGTCTCAAGAAAAGTGGACAGAAATACAGACAGATAGATGGATGTTGGATTTCATATATATCTATTATATAAAAAATTCTTGGGTCGAGATGTGATCATCTCGGAGAGACACTTTGACGTCACACGAGACTAGACATTACAACCTTAGGAAGCAAAACCCATGAGACGGTGACTTTTGCACGTCACGCCCTACTTACAAACAATTTAAAACAACTTCATGGACATCTAACCTCGCAGTTGTTGGAATGCTTTTGGCAGACACACTTCATGTGCTCCCAGCTCTTATAAATGTTATACGTTCTAGATGGCATGTGAACGACTACGCGAAGAAGAAAGAGCAGCGTCAAAAAGTAGACCCCAAAAGCGTTGGAGAGAAAAGAAGGCAAAAAAAGATGCACAAGAGAACAATAATAATCTATGTGCAAATTCAGAAAAATAAGCAAAATAATAATCAGCCCGGATGTCCCGCGAGAGACAGTTTAACGTCCCGCAAGACAAAGCAGGGAGACCAAAGGACAGCTGCTATACAGGCTTTTAAATGATCGACACGCAGCGCAACAAGCAGAACATGCAGTTCGGCAGCAGGAGCAAAAAGACAGCAGCTGATCCGTTCGCATCTCCTTTGCGTGCATTCAGCCCACCAACACTACCCCCCCCTCCGGCGGCAGAGGCACGAAGTGGCAGGCACTCAGCGTGCCCCGAAATGGGGGGGGGGCTAAGCGAGCAAAGCAAGGACAGCTGCTGTACAGGCTTTGAAATGAAAGACGTGCAGCGTAAGAAGCAGAACACGCAGCACTTCAGGAGAAGCAGTAAGCAAGGAGGTGATCCATCCGCATCTCCAAAGCGTGCATTCAGACCCCTCCCCTTCACAGCGCGAGCGGCAGAGACGTGAAGTGGTCCCAGGGTAGGTGGGAGGGTGTGGTCTCGCAAAGCGAGTAGGGGGCAAAGCTCCCTAGTAGAGATATAAAAAAAAGTGATGAGTAGGACATAAGACATAATCTTCTTAAAATAATTGGTTAGATAGACACGACTTTTCTGTTTATCCCTCTCCCTTGCTTATCACCTTTGAGCACAGATGTACTGGGTAAAGATGTTGGTCACACATGCAGCTGAAAACATAAAAAAAACATCTTGACACGATGGAGTGCCCTGTTGCTCATTTTGAGCAGCTTGCTTAATCTCTGGTGCAGATTTGATGACTTTGGACTTGGGGACATTAAACTTGCAAGTAATTCCCTGAAATTTATGGTGTAATTGCTATAAACCCACAACAGTTCACACTAGTGCCCAACAATCATCAAGTTTAATCTGGCTCAAGATTCAGGGGATTTGCACTCTCTTGGCATTGCTGAGGCAGCTTGGGAACTGCATGGTCACAAGCTTATCATATATTCTCAGAACATGCCCAGCATGGTACTGTACAAACACCAAATGCACAATGGAGAATAGGAATTTGAAGAACATGCTCTTCATAGTCCTCATTTCTATGCTTTAGGGTCTTGCTGGAGCTCCATCCTTGCCTTTAGTAATGTTAATTGTTTTTGTCTTCTTTATTTATTGCTTTTGTTCATGAATGTGTTTTTGTTAAGCGCTTTTTATTAGTTTCTTTCTATCTGATAACTGGTTATGTATTTGTTAATTTCCTTCACTCCATTCCCCTTTAATTAAGCTAAGGGATGGGGCCTCCCATCACTCAAGTGGGCCATCTTTAGGAAAGTCTCCTGACTCTGCCCTATTTAAAGGCTCTTCTAGCCTCAGCTTAAGGGTGCATTCAAACCTAAGCATTTTTCTAGTGTTTTAACACTCTTAAACCACTTGAAAAATTACATGTCATTGTTTTTGTTGACGCTATTCATGCAAAAGCATTTTAGCAGAAACTTCTTACATGCACTTTCGGCCAAACGCTTGTTTCATTGAAATGAAAGGTAATGCTCATAAAACACAGGTAGAAGAAAACAAAAGAGTGTTTTAGAAATATTTTTATAGGAAGTCCATGACTCTTCCTGGATGAAGCAGCTCATTCAAACATGGAAAAAAATGCCAGTATTGCAAGCATGTCCATCCGTCTTCTAATGAAAGCTACTGATGGACAGATTGAGGTATGTAGCTTGCAGTCATGACGCAAGAGTTCATTAAAAGTCATAGGTATACCTTGGCTTTTCATCAGGTTAATGTTCAGTACACATGTTTTTAAACAAATAGGCAGAGTGGTAGCGCAGAGTACTTCCTCATAGCACCATATTGGATTTGCATGTGTTCATGCATTTTGGAGTTGATCGGTATTATTGAGTGTGTTGAACTGAGTACTATTAGCTTTGTGTCAGTGATACAGTATTTCTCATTTAGGAAAACATGTTTAGTCCTTTTTAAAGTATATAGCATCCATCCCCTTTTCCATCCCCAATATGAGACTCCAGGTGAACACTAGCTGCTGCACCGCCAGATCGCAGTGTTTCAAAAGAGCTTTAGCAAATAACTAAATTAAAACTAAACAAATACTTTAGTAATACATTTCTGTTACTGGATTACAAAGCTCACTCTTCTCTGCTTGGCTGTGCGACAGAGCCCTGAAATGCATGTTGTCATCATTGCCCTGCCAAGATGGTGGAGTCCAATCCCTGACATCCAAGTATTGGTCGTTTTCACAAAATCTGAAAGTGAATCATCAATGATGAACCCCTTCATAACTACCAAGTTAAGTCACTCACTTTCTTATGCCTGTTATGGAGGAGTTTTAACAGAAGTCAGTATGCTGTAGTATACTGTAGAATGAAAGGTAAATTAGCTGTTATTGTATTTGATCCATACATTTTCCAAACAGCCATTTATCTTTGGAGAGTTTCAAAAAGTTTTTCATGTTAGTTGCATACGTATGTACTGTAAGTTTGGTGTCAAATGTCCATGACTGCTAGATGCTACAGATCAATGAGGAAGAACGGGGAGCTGAATTGAAAAATGGAAAATGTTATGCTATTATGGTTAAAGAAATTCAGGCTGCATGTAAATGCGCTCACTGTAACCTCAAAGGAGTAATTAAGTTCCTGCCATGAAAAGTGCAAACATACAGAGTTAGCTATGGCTTTAAGTTTACAGTTCGTATTGTTAGTAAAAAAAAAATGTATTTGATCACAGTGCATTTATGTTGTGTAAACTAACCAAGACCAGGTTCTGCTGCATGGTCAAATTTGATTGACCACCAGACGTTTCTTGCCACCTTCTCTAACCAAAAGCATCAGTAGGACCTTACTTTGTGTCCTGGAGAGCAGAGATGTCTAACGTGCATTAGGCAAGCACAGTGGTGCCCACAAGATTGGTGCTGTAACCTCTCCTCTTCTTCTTGTACACCAGTTCACTAGACCCTATTATCCAGTCATACGAATTCTTATATTAACTGTAAGATTTCTAAACTCTTTTGGGACTCCCCCCAACGGGACGACACGCCGAACAGCATCCCAAAGCACGATCGCAGCGTCTGTGAAAGACAGCTTCTCCATTGTTGGGGCAACCTCAGGCTCCCAGCACTTTAGTGGCTCACCACAAAAGCAAATCCGAGCTGACCACGGTTGCACTATAACTGCTTGTCATCAATGGGTGATGCAAGGCACATTATAAATCCAGGGAACAGTATTACTTGGCCTGATTGCTGTGTCTGTGTATAAGAGAGTGGTAGATACCGCTACAATAAATAACCATGCTGTTTCTGTTTCAAGCAGAATAAAGCTGGCTTTGCTAAATTACTGAGACTCAGCATCGTGTTTTGGGGTGCAAAGCAGAGAATCACAAGTGATGATACTCAGCTGTACCCATTGTTCCCTCCAGAGGACCACACAGCTTCTGATGGAATCTCGGCTTGTCTCACAGATATCTCATTTTGGACAAAGGAACATCATCTCCTGCTCAGTCTGTGAAAGAGAGCCCCTTATTATCCCAGCCAGTCTGTCTATTGCAGAGTTTTTTTAAAACTTAGCTGATTATTGCTAACACATAGCAAGTCAGGACTCAACCTTCAGGTAGTGATCAATGACCACTTATCCTTCACTGATCACACTGCAACTGTCTTTCATTCATGCCGATTTGCTCTGTGTAACATCCATAAGATCAGTGGATCTTACAGAGTATTCAGCACAACTTCTAGTTCAGGCCTTGGTCCTGTCATATCTGGACTACGGCAACTCTCACTGGCAAGAGTACCTGCATGCACCACCAAGGCATTGCAGATGATTCAAAGTGCAGCAGCAGGTCTTGTATAGAACCAGCTGAAATGGAAGCATGTCACTTCACTGGCTCCTAGTACCAGTATACATTAAGTTCAGATCCTTGATGCATGCCTACAGAGAGGTCAGTGGATCGGCACATTTGTATATGAAAGCACTTATGATGTCCTATGTTGCTTCTCGCTCATTTAGGTATGATGATAAATGACCTTTGGTGATACCATCTTTATGTGGCATCAAATCCTAATCCACACTCTTTTCATGTGTAGCTCCTAGCTGAAGAAATGAGTTGCCTACTTCCTTCAGAAGCGTTGAATCCCTAACTGTGTTTAAGAAGCTTTTGAAGACTCTTTTGTTCTGTGGATATATTTCTAATTGACATTGGTCTTTGTAACAGAGAAAAGCATAACTACTCTTGTTGTTCTATTTGGTTTACAGCTTTTCACATTTGATGCCTTGGCCTGTAACATTTGTTTCAAAACAATACCCAAACTGATGTTTACTTAGTTACCGTAACCTCTTTTGTAAGTTGCTTTGGATAAAAGCATCTGGTAAATACAGAAATGTAAAAGTAAATGATTGAGAAGGAACATGGTGTGCTGTTCTCTGAAGGTGCAGACTCTTGCACATTAACTCCAAAGAGATTATCAGAATAGAAGTACTTCTGCAGCACACACCAACATTTAAACAATTCATTATTTAATTGTTTTAAGGGGTTCACAGTCTTTTCCTTTTGTCCTATCCTCCAGTCCCTCCAGTCATAATCACTCATCATGTAATGCCAACCTCTACCCTAGTCTGCCAAACAAAGATGTACACACTTTGAGGTAGGAGTGCTGCAAAACTCTTTACACACTCTGTAGTATAAAGACTGAACAGTTGCCCAGGCTGCTTTTATATAAAACTGACTGGAACTGACAAGGATTGCTCATTCAAGTATTGTCCTAAAAGGAACAGTTTTACCAACAAAGTTTCTTTAAAAGGATATGTGGAAAAATATCAATGCACTTAAAAGGATGGTTCAAAGGAAATGATGAGGAGATGAAGAAACTTACAAAAGAGCAGTTGTCAGTATGGTATCAAAACCATATGAATGTATCAAAAGAAAAAGCCAAAACAAGAGTCAAGAAACAAAGCAGGAGTGTAGAGCCAAACAGTCAAGAAAAATAACTAAATAAACATGAGCAAAGGTTTGTAATTTAACCCAATACCACGATAAAGTACATGCGGAGTCACCATGTCTTATACCCATGAATGTATGACATCACATGCAGAGTCATGTAGGCAACGTCCCCCAACAACCACCATAGCAACAGAAAAAAAATAAAAATATTTATGGGATCACATTAATCAGGAAAATAAATAAACATAATCTTAAAAACATTTCAAATCAACGATCAGTGCCTCCCCATAGTTACTCATAGATTGTGTAGTGTGCATAACTCACATAGAAGATTCCCATTTTCTCCATGAGCAGACTTTCTGTGTTATCATAAGCTGTGCATTGACAGACAGACAGACAGACAGACAGACAGACAGACAGACAGATAGATAGATAGATAGATAGATAGATAGATAGATAGATAGATAGATAGATAGATAGATAGATAGATAGATAGATGATGTGCAGCATTGTTTATAATGACACTCTGTTTTGTTTTAATTCTCTCCTTTGTTGCTACCTTCAGGGGGTTCACAGTGCATCCAATACCTGAGCCTGCCTCTTGAAGTGATGTTACCATCCCAGTGCTCCACAGTGTAGAAAGTCGCACTGGCCATTACAGAGTTGTAGAAGATGTGAAGGGTGTTACTACACACATTAAAGGAATACAGTCTCCTAAGGAAAAAGAGCTTGCTCTGCCCTTTTTTATATGGTTTCTCTGTGTTCTGAGACCAGTTAAACCTGTCATTGATGTGGACCCCCAAGTACTTGTACAACTGGACCACCTCTATATCCACTTAATGAGTAGTGACCGGACATAGATGTTCTTTAGTGCGGAGAAAGTTTTCCTCATGTATTTGCAAACAGTTCCTTCTACACCAAGAAACAAAGTTCTCCAATTGGCTCCTATACTCTGTCTCATCCCCTTTATCAATGCACCCCATAAGTGCAGAATCATCTAAGAATTTCTGCAAGTGACATGACCTGGTGTTACTTTTATAGTCTGAGGTGTACACAGTTAAGAGAAAAGGAGACAAGACTGTTGCTTGTGGTGCTCCAGTGTTGCTCACATCGGTATCAGAAACACAGTTTTTGAGTCTCTCAAATAGCTCATGACCATAGGTGAGGGTAGGAACATAGATCGACTGGTAAATTGAGAGCTTCGCCTTGCGGCTCAGCTCCTTTTTCACCACGACAGACTGATGCAGAGCCCGCATTACTGCGGATGCCGCACCGATCCGCCTGTCGATCTCATGCTCCATTCTTCCCTCACTCATGAACAAGACCCCAAGATACTTGAACTCCTCCACTTGGGGCAGGATCTCGCTACCAACCCTGAGAGGGCACTCCACCCTTTTCCGGCTGAGGACCATGGTCTCGGATTTGGAGGTGCTGATTCCCATCCCAGCCGCTTCACACTCAGCTGCGAACCGATCCAGAGAGAGCTGAAGATCATGGCCTGATGAAGCAAACAGGACAACATCATCTGCAAAAAGCAGTGACCCAATCCTGAGTCCACCAAACCGGACCCCCTCAACACCCTGGCTGCGCCTAGAAATTCTGTCCATAAAAGTTATGAACAGAATCGGTGACAAAGGGCAGCCCTGGCGGAGTCCAACTCTCACTGGAATCGGGTTCGACTTACTGCCGGCAATGCGGACCAAGCTCTGGCACCGATCGTACAGGGACCGAACAGCCCTTATCAGGGTGTCCGGTACCCCATACTCTCGAAATATCCCCCACAGGATTCCCCGAGGGACACAGTCGAATGCCTTTTCCAAGTCCACAAAACACATGTAGACTGGTTGGGTAAACTCCCATGCACCCTCCAGGACCCTGCTAAGGGTGTAGTGCTGGTCCACTGTTCCGCGACCAGGACGAAAACCACACTGTTCCTCCTGAATCCGAGGCTCGATTATCCGATGGACCCTCCTCTCCAGGACCCCTGAATAGACTTTTCCAGGGAGGCTGAGGAGTGTGATCCCTCTGTAGTTGGAACACACCCTCCGGTCCCCTTTCTTAAAGAGGGGGACCACCACCCCAGTCTGCCAATCCAGAGGCACTGTCCCTGATGTCCATGCGATGTTGCAGAGGCATGTCAACCAAGACAGCTCTACAACATCCAGAGCTTTGAGGAACTCCGGGCGTATCTCATCCACCCCTGGGGCCCTGCCACCAAGGAGTTTTTTGACCACTTCGGTGACCTCAGTGCCAGAGATGGGGGAGCCCACCTCTGAGTCCCCAGGCTCAGCTTCCTCATTGGAAGGCATGTTAGTGGGATTGAGGAGGTCTTCGAAGTACTCCCCCCACCGACCCACAACGCCCCGAGTCGAGGTCAGCAGCGCACCATCACCACCATATACAGTGTTGACACTGCACTGCTTCCCCCTCCTGAGACGCCGGACGATGGACCAGAATCTCCTCGAAGCCGTCCGAAAGTCGTTCTCCATGGCCTCCCCAAACTCCTCCCATGCCCGAGTTTTTGCCTCAGCAACCACCAAAGCCGCATTCCGCTTGGCCTGCCGGTACCTATCAGCTGCCTCCAGAGTCCCACAGGACAAAAGGGTCCTCCACGACAGGCACCGACCACCTTACGGCCACAGCTCCGGTCAGCTGCCTCAACAATACAGGCACGGAACATGGCCCATTCGGACTCAATGTCCCCCACCTCCCTCGGGATGTGGTCGAAGTTCTGCCAGAGGTGGGAGTTGAAGCTACTTCTGATAGGGGGCTCTGCCAGACGTTCCCAGCAGACCCTCACAACACGTTTGGGCCTACCACGCCTGACCGGCATCCTCCCCCACCATCGAAGCCAACTCACCACCAGGTGGTGATCAGTTGACAGCTCCGCCCCTCTCTTCACCCGAGTGTCCAAGACATGTGGCCGCAAGTCCGACGACATGACCACAAAGTCGATCATCGAACTGAGGCCTAGGGTGTCCTGGTGCCAAATGCACATATGAACACCCCTATGCTTGAACATGGTGTTCGTTATGGACAATCCGTGACTAGCACAGAAGTCCAGTAACAAAACACCGCTCGGGTTCAGATCGGGGGGGCCATTCCTCCCAATCACGCCCTTCCAGATCTCACTGTCATTGCCCACGTGAGCATTGAAGTCTCCCAGCAGAACGAGGGAGTCCCCAGAAGGTATGCCCTCTAGCACCCCAACCAGTGACTCCAAAAAGGGTGGGTACTCCGAACTGCTGTTCGGTGCATACGCACAAACAACAGTTAGGACCCGTCCTCCCACCCGAAGGCAGAGGGAGGCTACCCTCTCGTCTACTGGGGTAAACCCCAATGAACAGGCTCCAAGTTGGGGGGCAATAAGTATACCCACACCCGCTCGGCGCCTCTCACCGGGGGCAACTCCAGAGTGGTAGAGAGTCCAGCCCCTCTCAAGGAGATTGGTTCCAGAGTCCAAGCTGTGCGTCGAGGTGAGTCCGACTATATCTAGCCGGAACCTCTCAACCTCGCGCACTAGCTCAGGCTCCTTCCCCTTCATAGAAGTGACATTCCACGTCCCAAGAGCCAGCTTCTGTAGCCAAGGATTGGACCGCCAAGGTCCCCGCCTTCGGCCACCACCCAACTCACACTGCACCCAACCTCCTTGGCTCCTCTCATAGGTGGTGAGCCCATGGGAAGGGGGACCCACGTTGCCTCTTCGGGCTGTGCCCGGCCGAGCCCCATGGGTGCAGGCCCAGCCACCGGGCGCTTGCCATCGAGCCCCACCTCCAGGCCTGGCTCCAGAGGGGACCCCGGTGACCCGCGTCTGGGCAAGGGAAAACGCCATCCAAAGTTTTCATTCATCATAGGAGGTTTGAACCGCTCTTCGTCTCATCCCTCACCTAGGACCAGTTTGCCTTGGGTGACCCTACCAGGGGCATAAAGCCCCGGACAACAGAGCTCCTAGGATCATTGGGACACGCAAACCCCTCCACCACAATAAGGTGGCGGTTAATCCTCACAGTGCTCCCAGCTTTGCCCAGGTGAGAATAAGCCTTGTGGAGCAGACAGATCATTACATCCTGCACTCCAATTTTGTTCAATGGGCAAGCTGCAGTGGTTCCAGGTGGCCAACCACAAGAGGACTCATATATTCCGAGATGAGCTTCTCAAAGGTCAGGTCAAACTCAGAGGCCTATATTTGGAAATACTGACCAGTGCAGATTGGTCAATTCTCATTTGAACTGTAGCACTTAATGCTTGTAATAATGTGTACTAAGTAAGGAACTTTAATGAAAGTAACATGATTGCAAAATGCTCGTGATGGAAGGCACTCTATAAATCAAAGATTACTTTCACACTTCAAAAAATGACTTGTGAAAAGACTTGAAAGGGGAAGCAAACTTCGGTGAATCTGGAAAGTGGCAGTTAAACAGGAGAGGATTATGATGATAAATCAGGGGTGGGCAAATTCATTCCTGGAGGGCCACAGTGGCTGCAGGTTTTTGTTCCAACCCAATTGCTTAATAAGAAGCACTTATTGCTCTAGAAACACTTCTGCTTCATTTTAGTTATCTCCCTCGTTAAGATTTTGAACCCTTATTGCTTATTTAAGTCTTAAACAGCTACATTCTTGGTTTTTAATTGCTCCTTATTAGCAATAAGATGCAAATGACAAAAGAAACCAGCAATTATCCATTTTGCTTGTTACCCTTTACACCTGTGTGTATTTATCGTGCACTATTTGGTTTAATTAAATACTTGGAAGGAAAGAGAAGAGAAAAAAGCGAAGGATTGAGAATTACCCATTCATTTTACACTTCAAAGTATTTGGATGATATCCTTAGAATGGAAAAAAAATCTAGGATATGAGAATAACCTGACATGGCAGAGTTAAAGCACTAACAAGCCATGAAATGTAATTATTGGCAAGGATTGTTTTCTAATTAAGCAACTGGGTTGGAACAAAAACCCACAGCCACTGCGGCCCTCCAGGAATGACTTTGCCCACCCCTGTGATAAATGATAAAATGAAAAGAATTATGTTAAGTAAGTTGGACTTACTAAATTATGTTAGTAATAAAAGAATTATGTTAAGTAATAAAAAAAATATTATATAAAAAATTATGTTAGTAATAAAAGAATTATGTTAAGTAAGTTGTTATGTAAGTTGTACGTGAAAGGTGCCCTATACAAGAAACCTTGACTGCACAGACTGTCTGAATCTCAAGTAAGTTGTTTCTCAATAACTACATAAAAACATGGATTAACCAGTCCTGAATAGTTAAAAGATAAATTGATTTTGTGAACTCTAACTCCACCCCAGTATCTTGTCACTAAACTTTTTATAGTTCTGTGAAATGCTCCCTTGGGTGGCAACTGCTCCATGACTCCAGCTTGCCATATGAATAAGGTGGTAACTTGGCACCAGTTCATCGGGGCACATGCTGCCCTGTTCTGGCCAAAGAGACTGTGAGATTTCACCTCTATATGGTCAACTTGTAACTGGTTATGTGGGAAAAACAGGCTCTTTATTTATACTGTATATTGATTTATTTATTTATTGGCTGAGTGAGATAAAGTGTGCTGTCTAGAAGCCAAAAAGATTGGCATAAAGCAAAGCGTTTTTGTTTTGTTTTCTTTTCCTAGCTGTGCTGCAAGTTATGAAGTCATCTCACACAGCTGACTCTGCTCACTAAAAATAAAATTTAAAAAAAATGAAGCGGGTGTCTTGAGGGAGAAGGAGTTGGACTCACAATGTACCAAATTGTTTCCTTGGCATTTTCATAAAGGAACAAATGCAAAGGCATACATTTTTTCAAAGATTATCAGAGGGCCCATGACAGCCTGGACAAATCATCTCCTGTCCAGATTCTGCTAGGGATAGCACTGCTGATATACACACCTCGATACTCATGGATGTTTCCTTTACTAGTAGCTCACAAATATTTCTCTAATGTATGTTTAATATCGGTTTAAAGGGTCTTAGACCACATTGTTGAACAGCAGAAATGCTGAGTCATCCTGCACTGAAAGCGAAAATTTACTAGGGCAGATTCCAAAAACAATGCTGGAACCCTTCAATCACCTTCATTGATTAAGTAAGGAGTACAATAGTTATGTGATGGCTGCCACTCAAGCCTCACCATCTCCAGGCCTACTCTCTGAATCAGACCCCCCCAATCCAACCCCACTGTGTCTTTTTACTTTATCAGTGAGCTGAAATGCTTAACAGATGTAAGGTATGGCTTCTCAGAATGTAATGGGGGATAACAATCCTAGTCTGTCCAGGTCTTTACCCCACATGGAGTTCCTCTTTAAATTCTGACTCTGACCAATTTGTGAATTACAGTGTTACACAAATATTTCATTTTCAGACAACAACACTATTACCTGTATAAAGCATGTGATGCCCTTCCTGGACATAGGCGTTAGTAAGCTTATTGTGCTTGTTGATGCTGTTTATTGAATGACACCTTGGCATGATGGTTTGTGTTGCTTAGTCACAGCTGCAGGACACTGAGGCTACTGTATGTCCAAACTACTACATTCTCAATTGAAATTGTGTTTTGAAACAAAAACAATCTCCATCCACTCTAGCATTTTCACATCATTTACAAAAGCATTTTTCTCCATACTAAAATGACCGAAAACACATATGATATAATCACCTACCTATACTGGCCATGCACTCAGTATAAACATCCTAAACTCGGCATATACTGTGCAATTTTGGCACAATTGTGAGGCTGTTTTTCAGCAACTAACTGATTTTCTGAGTCAGCCCAAATTTCAGCATCACCAACCACCGTTTTGTATGCAGTATGACAGCAATTGCAATGATCAATTACATCCTAAGATTGGGTTGTTGCATGATAGGAGAAATTTTTGTCGTGTCCGAATTTTCAGTCAGCTGTCTTGTAATGACAGCAGTCTCACAAGCTGATTTTCTCAAAAATCATTATGCAGCAACTGCAGTGAGTGTACATTGTACATGTATAGCCTCAGTACTGATGCTGTGGCATGTCAGTTGGACCGAATATGCTCGTCTAGTCTGAGTATACCTCTATATGTGACTGGTGACTCAGTTGTGCAGTGTGACTAATCACTTGATCATAATTTCTAAAAATCGTACAAAATGCAACACAGATATACAGGTATGCAACTCAACAAGTGACATGGACAGCAACTCTCCTTTGCCCTCTACGTTGAAATATGACCAATCAGGGAACAAAACATTGTAATGAGCAGGATCTAATCAGGGAAGAGCCACATAATAAGCACAAACCAACCATAGTGCTATGGAATCTGCATTTTCAGAAATCTTCATGCTGAAATACCACACCAGCATTTTTAAAAGTATCTGGCTCTGGAAAGCGCTTTCAAGAAACACTGGTGTAGCGTAAATGAAAGCTGAAAATGAAGACAAATGCTTGCATTTTTATATGAAAACATGTTAGTGTGGAATGGACCTCAGTTCGGTTTATGGGCCTGACAGATGCCTGTGTGAGGTTTTCTCAGGGTAATTAATAAAAATAATACTCTAATATTCCATCTATTTCACAAAAAAAATGAGTGTTAAATTGATCATCTCTAAGTTGGCTCTGTTTGTGCCTGAACCTGGGTGAACTTGAGTGCGAGTGTGCCCGTCTACCATTAGCTCCAGGCTTTGTGTCTGATCTTGCCAGGACAGCAACCATGATCTGAGAAAAATGGATTTAATAAACTGATGGATAGGTGGAAGGTTGGACATTATTGATTGTTATTTATTGTAGGCTAGAGGAGGTATGAAGTGAAGAGAATAGGACAGAGTCCTGAAAACATATCTTTGACCTTAACAGGGTCAGATACCTTCTCACACTCATTCTTGGCAGCATAAGCTCACTGGAACTATTAACGGAATTACACAGGCATGCAAAATAGTTCCACGAACAAGGATTTTCACATGTAATCAAAATGTATTTGTTGATTTCCAAATTAAAAAAATAAGAAATGAATCCATCCTCTGTGTTCAAGCCTTGATGCCAGTCCTGAATAGATTACCCTTAATCTTTGACCAATGTCTACCTATGAACACCTAGCAAAGTACTCAAAGAAAACAGACCAAACAGCACTTAAAATATTCCAATGCACACTTAATTATAATATGATTAAATTGTAATATATTTTATTAATATTATATATAT
Organism: Erpetoichthys calabaricus; assembly: GCF_900747795.2. NCBI lineage: Eukaryota > Metazoa > Chordata > Cladistia > Polypteriformes > Polypteridae > Erpetoichthys > Erpetoichthys calabaricus. The sequence goes on from NC_041396.2 coordinate 81,285,564, forward strand.
TGCAAGAAAAGGTATTACCAGGCGACGGGAACAATGTACAAAGAGCATCATCCATTAGCATGTAAAGAATTTCTGCTAAAGTGGCTAGCCTCCTTATTCCAAATTTAACTTTCATTTAGATTTGGCAATAACTACAAAGTGAGCACTTGACACCTAACTATCAAAATCAATTTTTGAACATGTATTACAGTATATATATATATATATATTTATATCTATATATATTTTTTTTTCCATATAATGCCCTTTACTCTAAGGTGCCTTCAGGCACTTCCTACCTCAAAGTTACCATATATTAACAACATGCTCACAAATCCAACCTTTTTTAGATAGATAGATTGGGAGGAACTACTCAGTTACAAAGTTTGGCAGAAATATTATGTCCTTGGCATAGTGTTACCATAAATCTGAATCCTCAGACTAAAGGTTTTAGCATAAGCAGGTGGTTGAAATAATTTCAAAAGTCATTTTCTGAATCACTATAGTACATTATATCAGCATAAATAACTCAAACAGAAAAGGCAATGCAAGTACCATGGTACCTCTTTGTAAATTAATGTCCACTCTTTAGTTGCCCATATCCTGATCAAAATCTACAAACCTCCCTCAATTTAGCCATCACACCATGTACTAGCTGTCACACTCTTCCATGTTCCATCTAAGAGCTCTTTAGGAGGCTCATTCAATTTGGGGAGCTTGGAGGTTTCTGCAGCAGTTACACACAAGGGTTAAAGCTTGTGCCAAATAAGTGCTAGGCAGACTTAAAATGCTTCCTGCTTCTTTTTTACGCCTGGATTAGAGGACTTTTGGAAGGATGTCCTCTTTTATCTCCCATCCATACACTCTAACCACTTGTGCACTACTTCTGCCAGTTGGTGATTTCCTCATGGCAGGGTATTTGCTAGATATGTTCCACTCTCTACCATTCTGGTTTTGCCCTGCATAAAGTCCTGCAGACATCCCATCTATAACCAATTATTAAAACCAATGCTGAAATTTTGTTTTTTCTGGCTATCAGGAAAACTGTGTATAAAGCACAGAATCATAATCACAATCTCTTGCTTGCTTGAAGTGTGAAAAAGACCCCTCACGAAACAGCCCACTTAGAGCCACATAATGATCCTGAAGTATGGTGGTAAGAGGAGTGCAGAAATTGCAAACTTTTAAGTAGAAGAATATGTTAATACATAAATTGGGCCCCGGAGAATCTCAAGACCCAGTTCCCTATAAGTCTGGGAATCTGTGATCCCAGATGAACTTGTCATTTTTGAAATCATAATGCCTAGACAGCTGAAGCAGAAACTGGAAAAAAAAAAAACTCGGAGCAGTGCTTGCCTACACCCTGCTAGCCAGCAGACAGTCAACACAACTCCCTCAGTTTTAGGCTGCCCACAAATGGCTTGCACCTGTCTCAACCACTTTTACTAAAGAGGCCCTCGGCAAATGAGATAAGCCTTACTCGGAAATTCTTGGCAGTAGGTGACGGCGATGAAGGGGGCGAGTCTGACTGGGACTTTCTGTTGCGGGAGATCTCCTTGCTTCTTGTGAACAGAGATGACATCTCACGGCTCCCGCAGTTAGTGGAAGTGGTGAAGAGGATCCTGGCACACAAATCTGAGTCAGCAAGAGGAGACCCTCTGTGATGGCAGTGCAAAGTCAGGGGGCCAAAGAATTCCCAGCCATTCCCCCACTGTACCAGCTGCTTCTTTAAGTACTACGCAAAGGAAAAAGTGCCAAAGCTGCTCCGTCTCTTTCACGTCTTTCTCGTGCTCCCCAGTCTCCGCTCTCTCTCTCTCTCTCTCTCACTCTCACTCACAGAAGCATGCACTGAGCGTCGGCTGCCTGCGATTATTTAAGAAAAAAAAAAAAAAAGGAAGGGGGAGTGGAGTGGGGAGTCATTCTAGGCTTCTTTAAACAAACTCTCTCTTTCAACAGAAATCCACACTCATACACGCACATGTACACAAGTCAGCTGGCTATTTTAATGCTTAATTTTTTTATACACAGGCCCACGCAGTCCTGGCTGCAGGCCAGGAATTCTGCAGTATTCTCCAGTGCTGAGATAGAGATGTCCCTGGCTGGAAATGGAGACGTACAATTCCTTATACAGTAAGATTGCGTGCAGCTAGTAGCATTAAATCTCAGCTTTCTTTCATTAGAGATCAATTCCCATGCACTTAACTTAATTTCTAAACTTAAATTAAAGTTTTTTTTGTCATTTGCTACATGACACAGTTGTGTACTTATTCAGCAATGACTCCTGCACTTTACTTACTATAATAACTAAATGCAGAAACTTTTTTAGGTCTGAGTTGCACGTTTTGAGCCCTGGATCCTGGCCATGTACAACATTTGTCAGCCAGTTAGATTGAATGGGGTTCACCATCTACCTCAGGTGGACTAGGTACTAAACTGAGTCTGAAAAAAAGGGAAGTGCACTGCTGGCTCATTTAAAAAGTTTTATGTGGCGTAGGGATATATTATTGCATGGGTTTATTAATGTGTAGACTTTGATTTTATAATTAGTTTATCAGTACAATAAGGTTTTGGACTTCCTCAAATTTCACGCCTGCATTTTGTGTTGATAAGAATTACTTATGAACACTTTCAAATCACTTTAGTTTTTTGTTCAGCGCTTCCTGACTCAGTGGTATGAGAAAAAACACATAGAGTATAACATACCGTTTGATGCATCTTAATTTCTGTTTATTAAAGGCGTCAACCATTTTGGGGTTCCCCCTTATTTTTTGTCCCTCAAGACTTGAAAAACCCTAATTTTTAGGCTACGTACGATAAATAGTAAACCAATAGGTAACTTCAACAGAAGTGATCTGAAGGACTTGAAGTTGTGCATGACACATCAACTGACACCAGGGGTTCACCTGTAATAAGGAAACAAGGGGTCAAAGTTACTCCTATTCACAAAACTTCAGAAAAATGGGGATCACTAATATAAGCATGTGGAGTTTCATTGTATGCTATTTCGAGGTTGCTGATTAAGGATATGGCAACATCTCTACTTATATAAAATCCAACGTCTGTCTGTCTATCACAAGAGAACTACTTAACGGATTTAAATCGTTTTTTTTTTCTATAATTTGCTTGAACATTTCAGTTGATTTTGTGACTTCTCTCATTGCGTTGAGCATCATAGTTCGCTTGCGGTAACGATTTATTTGCATGAATCCGACAGAAACACAGTGGGTTGAGGGCAGCGGGGCGGGTCTCTCCTCACTCATGTGCCAGCCTCGGGGTGTATCTTACATCCGCTTATCTAGCATATGAGAGAACTACTTAACAGATTTAGATCAGGTTTTTTTCTAGAATTTGCTTGAACATTGAATCATAGTTAGTATGCAGGTGCAATATATTCGCGCTAATCTGAGACAGAGGCTGCGGGCCGAGGAGAGGGGAAAGTGTGACGTCAGGAGTGGGGAGTCAGTCTACCTCTGTGTTTTGGAGCGTAATTGCCTCCGCTTAGCTAGCGATACCTTTTTGTTTATTGATTTTTAAAGTTTGTGCTGTTTCACTACTACATGAGTGGGGCCAAGGAGAACAGCTAGTTTTACATATTTGATTCTTTATTCATAGTCCTAGCCCTCTGTGATCCACTCCTGGAAGGTTAAAAATGACAAATTTCAAACATAAGCATGTGAGGTATCGTTCTAGATTATTTCAAGGTCAGTGATTATAAATATGATGTTTTTTTAATCCTTCACTTGGGATTTAGCCCTCTACGGACATTCTGTCATATGGTGAATAATTTCTATTACAATTGGGAATACTTAGACTTTAAATTAAGGCTCACAAATTAATATACTTCAAATATCTGACAAAACCATTAGTTTTTATTATGTACTTCTACCTCATGAAGTAAATCATTACATTTCTTATTAACACCCCAATTGCAAGGTATTTCTCTAGATCACAGGATAGCTGTTTGGTTTCATTGAACAATTTATTCTCTAAACATAGAAGAATCACTGCACAGTTCCCACCATTTTTCCTTAAATAATTTTGTAAAACTCCCCTTCAGAGAACTGGTCTCTCCCCTATAGTTAGACTTTATTTGAGAGAATTCTTTTTAGTGATAGATCGTGAACAAATTTAAGCCTATTAGCAGACAGGTATCTTTCACCAAAATAAGCATCAAAAACTATAGTTGGCCATATTTAAAGCCCCTAACAATCTTGTTCAACACTAAATAAAGCTCGTTCCAAAGCAAATAGAGTTTCACTTTTCCCAATCAGAAAAAATCAACTGGCGACTGTGACATCACACACCAAATCATGTGGCACAGGAATAACCCTGTGGGTATAATGCTGGGGCTTTCTCTCTGGATTTTGTACTGCCAAGATAATGGAAGAGGGAATAGGGAAAAATGATTAGGAAATTAACCAAACTGTCAGCACACTGGCAGATAACGTTTTTGTTCATGAGCAGAAGGTGCACGTATGAAAACAAAAAGGGCACAAGAGCAAAAGGAAACCAGTCCAAAACAAGAGGCAAGCTTCAAGGTCGAGAGAACAAGCACAAGAAGTTTTGCAAACGCCGTTTTTTAAGAGGTTTTTTGTCTGCAGATCGGATAAGGAAATAACTTCCCAGCTGTCCTTTTATCCCTTTACTTCATGTAAGCACAGGTCATGATCTCAGAAGCCATGCCCCTAGAAACATCGTGAAGTGGACCTAACGATTGGATTACAAAATGGTGCCGAAAGAGGATTCAAAATGGCATCCAAAATGTTGTAAAACAATCCACAATATGTGAATCATTACAAAATTAAAGCAAATAGTAAAAGGAACAGAATCTTCTACCTCAACAACCCCCAATACAAGTACTAACATATACTAAATTATCAGCATAAAACCCAGTCATGACACTCTAAGGTGAAAATGGACTGAGGTAGAAGTCAAAATCTAATTTTGTTGGGATAATTATTTTTCGAATATACAGTATCAATTTATTTTGACAATTTGTCTCTTCCTTTCTAGGTTGGTATTCAATTGTATTTTTATTTTTTTTGTTTGAAATATTTTGGACTATGTTCAGTTATTTTCTTTTCTTATTTTTTAATTTATTGCAATGACATTTTAGACACTGCTATATTCTATGCTCTCCGTTAGAGCGTAGTCACCAGCATATCACAATCACCAACGTCAAGGATGTCTTTATGTCTTCTGGCATAAATATGGCAGTGATCAGCAGTTGGCAAAAGAAATTATTGGTAGGCTTCACTTTGCTTTTGACTAGTTCTTTATTGTCGATTTACACCTTTGTTTCACCCATTTAAATCTTAACATCTCTGTACTATTGATGTTCCCCATTTTCACCTTGCTTTCCTCTTATCAGTCTCTCATCTTATTCTTTTCTCTTCAACTCCTAGTCTTTTTTTCCTCAAACTCATAATAATTCTTGGACTGCTTCTGTGACCCCTCAAGAAACTGAAAGCAACACAAAAACAAAACACAAAGATTATTGCACAAAAGTTCTGTCTCAATGGGTGTCTCCACACAATAACTAGCACCATAAAAGTTTTGTGTTTGAAATTCAGGACAGAAGGAGTAGTATGCTGAGATCAGCCTTTGGGTGAAGACGTCACAGTGTGTCACATCTGGGTTTTACATGGTGGAAACAGAACTGCAGCTCCTGCAATAACCACAAATGGTGACCCATATTAAACAATATGGTGGCAAAAACATTAATGCTAAAAATAAGCATAGCAAGGAAAATTTCAAAGTATAAGCTCAGTTATCTAATTGGAAACAGGGTGGTTTGTTTTGTTGTATTTTTTCTAATGTTTTCCTTTTTAGCTGTTAATTACTACTATATGTTTGTACCTTTGGCTAATGTCTTTAATAATTTCCTTTAATATCTGTCATTTGTTGTTGGTTTAATTTAGATATTTTTCTGTTTTCTCTGGCTTGTGATACAGACCTTCACTGAGTAGGTTTGTCTTATTTTTTAGTAAGTTCTTTGTTATAGTTTCACTTTCCCTTATTAAGAGATTTACAGGTTTATGGTATGGACTTGTTCAGTATTTAGTTCTCAAACTATTTGTAGTAGAGTCATTGCTTGATTGACACTTGGATTTTGTTTTGTCTTTTTGTTTGTTTTTTCTCCTTTATTCATTTTTCTGATGTTATTTTGTGAGGTCTTTCCTGTTGATATTTTAAGATTTTTGTGCTTGTTTCCATTCTTTTGATTAATTATTTTTCTCAGAATCCTAAAATGCTATATTAAATAATGATAAAAAAAGTTTTTGTTTTTCTGTAATATTTACATGGTTTTTTCCTTTTACTTTGCAAAAAAAATCATAACAGACACAACCTACTATTGTATTTGCCCAATTCCCTGTGATGTAGGGAATACAAAATACCAAAAAAAAAAAAAAAAATTAAAAAATCGCCAATGCCAAAACTTCAAAAAATATAACAAAGTATAATCTAAACACAACTGGATCTTAACAGTCATGTATTTTTAGATCCATTCATTTAATAAAATTCTGCACTGCAGCTTCTTAAGAAGCCATACTCAAAAGTGAAGAAACTTCTTTGGTGTTCTTTAAAATTATTATTCAGTCTCTTCTGTCATTTCCTCACATTTTATTAAAGTATCTGGTAAACACATACAACGTAATGCTAAATGTCTCTTAGTTAGTGTTTTTTTTCTAATATTCCCCTTGTGGCTATTTCATCTTAGCAATTTGCAGTTCCACTCTGCACCACTAGATGTCACAGTATGCAGTCCTACCTTATACTTAATGTTGGTTCTAGTAAAAATGATTATTAAGGAGTTTTTACACCTAGATTGTTTGGACCACTTTTTTATGAACTTTGGAGTGATTTCCCTCATAATCCAGTATATTTAGTGAGATATAAACACACCAATCACACTCTGGTGCACACCAAAACAGCAGGACCAAGATCCTTTAGAAATGGTGTTTTCATTGTGGTACCAAGTGAACCCTGAAGTAGTTCACCTAAGGTATGAATGTGATCTGCTACGGGACTAATATAACTATACAAAATACTGTGTATTATGGGAAACATTCCTGCCGACAATTAGGCACTCTCAGTATAAAAATAAATGCATACACATAAATACTGTTCAAGTTCACACAGAGCACCACACACACAAATACCATTCAATCAGGTCAGTCCTAGCACCTGATTCATCCTCAGAGTCACGATCGATACATCAATTACCAATGTAAGAAAAAAAAAGGAATAATTTGAAAGCAATCATAGTAGATCAAACCAAATACAGAGTTGGCTAGAAATAAATGTTTCATGTACCTGACAACTAAACGCCCTTAATCTGCACCACATGAGTGGTGCACACTTTGGCCACGATGCAGACACTGGAGACAGATTAACTTTGTTTCAATGTAGTAAATGTTCAACAAACATTCCAAAATGAACATTATTAACACATATTTACATTCGTAAAGACGTAGACATGTGATTTAGAGATACAAGAGGTGATGCCCATCTAGTAGGCTATTGGAGAGTAACCACACAACATCATACATGTCATGTCATGTCATTTTCTAATCTGCTTAACCAGGACTAGGGGCCTTTTGGTTGGTTTTCTGGAGCCAATCCCAGCAAGCACAGGGTACAAGGTAGGAACAAACCCTGGCCAGAGCACCATCACTATCTACATCGCCCATCACATCCATCCATGCCCCCACCAGAGTTTGCCTTCTTCTGTGCAGTCGTCTAGATGAAATGCATTCTTGTAGCATATGACGTAACACATCATTTTCATGTGCTCTTCTAGTTATCAGATAATCGAGATTCTGCTCACAGAGATGGATTGGGTAAACAAAACATATAGTTATTGCAAACCTGGTGGGCAAAAGCGACCCTTCATGATGATTTTTCCCCTGAAAAAAAAATGTTTTGCCCAATGAAAGAAGCCACAATATACCCACGGGGTGTTTAATGTTACAACTGGTTCACTTGAATGTTTGTTGTGTGTAACAAAACCAAACTATCTAAAGACTGAAACAAAGCAGCTAATCTTCTCCTGATTCAACACAAAGCAAACAGACTATGAATGTGAAAATGTCTTTAGGTAAGTGGGAAAAAAAGATAGAGAGATATCAAAGTAATGTGTTTACTTTAGGTGATATATGTATCAAAGATGTACTGATAGCTGATGAACTGGAGATCTGATGTTTAAATTCTTTTTTTTTTTTTTTTGACTGTTTCCACTTTTGAGTTGCACGTCCAATTTTTTATTGTGCATATGCAGTTCTAATGTTCTGTCTCTGTTTCTGGTTACGTTATGTAGCGGCTTTCCACATTTTGACTGTGTTACAATCCATGTCTGCAAATGAGGTTTTCTTTTTAAAGTTGGGGCATATTAAGTATATAACAGTATAAGATACTTTGATAAAGTGTCTGTAAAAATATACCTAGTTATGAAGCAGACTGAGGGGCTGTCTGTAAATTGTGTTATCGGTAAATGTGAATGTTACTGGCAATTCCTGTTGTGACAGATAGGGGGCGCTATCGCTCCCTTGAACCCTCGGATCAAATGCCAGACACCAGATAAAATCCAAATATTGACTTTATTACAATAATTCAGTGCACAAAGCACCCTCCTCTCCACAATACTCATATAAATCAATGCAATAATCAATAAACAATCCTCCACTCTCCCAGACTCGTTGCCACCCTTCCACCCAGCTCAGCTCAATCAACTGGGATCTCCCACAGTCCTTTTATAGTTCCTGACCCGGAAGTGTTTCCGATCCTTCAATCCACGTGACCTCCTATCACTTCCGGGTCAGATTAAAAATCCTCTTCTTCATCCCGGAAGTACGTCATTCCTCCTGTCGCTATGACTAAGACGTACTTCTGGGTTATAGGGCACGTAAGAGTCTCTGGGCCTCCCTGCAGCGTCCTCTGTTGGCCCCCAAGGTATCCAGCAGGGCTGTAAAGGAAAACTCCACTGTCCATGATTCCCTGCTGGTATTCGGGGCACTTCCATGCCGCAGGGAGAGCCCCACCTGGCGGCTTGGGGGTATTGGCCGGGATGAACGGCCGGCCATATATCACACTGTACATCCTTACATCTTGTCTTTAATTTGAACTGTTTGTAATAGTAAGGAAATTAATATCATCAGCCCTCCAGTTATAGAGTCCTGACAATCTGCAACCTATCTTGGTAGCATTTAGCACAAGGTAAGATTTGACTCAGCATGGGGATCTACTACTACTATACACACACACACACGCACACACACACACAGGGTTGAGATCGGATCACCAATTAAACAAACATGAACACATTTGGAGTGGATGGGGGTCACTCCTTGCACTTCATTTGGCCTGTCTTTTGTCTTGAGTCCCTGTCATCTCTTATTGTACAGTAGTAGTACAAGACCCAAATGATGACACAGTATGAACCTCTAATGGCTTTTTGGAGGATTTCTACTAAACATGTCAGTGTGTATGCATGTCTTTATGTATTTGCTTGATTGTTTTCCTTCTTTGTAAGACAACTCACTGTTAATATCCATTTGTTAACAAACCTTTAAAGTCATTAAAAATATATGCAGCTGATAGCTGTTGGATGAAAATTAAATTAATTCTGTGAACAGACTGACAAGGAGCTTATACTGATAATTGATTTGAAAAGAAAAGAGAATTCTTTCTATGGGAGAAGGCAAACTCGTGTTCTAGAAAACTAGCAGAGAGTTGGCCCTAAAAGATCGACAGGTCTACCAAACATATCCAAAGGATGAAGCTTATTCGAAATTCAGGAGCAGAGTGAGACTCAAAACTAAGCAAGTTAAAGGAGAGCCCTGATGAAAAATAAATGCAAAAACCATACGAGGTTTGTTTTTGGAAAATATCCAATAGTTAAGATACACACAAACTATGGTAACCACACTTTAAATAGTCATGTAACTGGTGTTAAAATGATGCCTGATGTCATAACGCCGACACCAGTTACATGGTAGCAACCAGTAAACAATATGGCCTTGGCCATAAGAAAAAATCACAAAACAAACTTACAAAAAAAGCAAAATGAAATCACCATCATTACAATTAAAAATAAATAAATACTGCACAGGATAAATATTAAAGCCAAAAATACACTTAAAACATACCAAATAATACGACTCATGACTACTACAGAATGCAAGTATTACTGTCTGTGTTTCTATTATCAGCCTTTTGGAATTGGCGCTTTAGTAAGTTTTGAAATGAGAATGTTGTGAACTTAGGAGTTCCAAAGCAGGTAAGGCCCACATTTTCAAAATCACTTCTAATAATGCTGACTAGGTGTGGAAAACATCATCAGAATCTCTGGCTAGATACAGACAGGGTTGAAAAATCATTATAAAATAAAACATTTACTCTAGAGAAAATGCTTTTTAATGCAATGAAGCTCAGCAGGAGTTGGAGGAGCTGTCCAATGCACCAAAGTCCTAATGCAGTGATCTGGAAATGCAGTCAAACAACAGAACAAGAAAGTCAAAATCGAAAAAGTACCAAAGCATGGAAAGAGCACAAGAACTCAACAAACTCCCAGGATGCATTTAAAATGTACAACCAAGAACTAATGGAGACCCTCCAGAGCGGAGGGCAGTTCCTGGCAGTGATTGGCAAGTGGCCCCCCTCCTTGGGGTCCGCCCACAAAACACGTGGAACATGACCAAGGCATAATTCACAAAGCACGTAATACATGAAAGGAAACATTAACATAAAGCAATGACCCAAAAGTGAATAAAAAATACATAAAACAAGAATATGAACCCCAGCCTAGTAGAAGTTAATAAAATAATAGTAATAATAATAATAATAATACGTTAAATTGCTATAGTTCATAATAGGAACATTTTTGGTTTTCTCCTGCATATTTGAGAGAGACTCCAATGATCTGCATCTAAGCAGTGGTTTGACTTAAAACAAAACACGATTGGCTCATGGAGGATAAATTGCCCAATATGGCCTAGTGTTTCTGGTCCCTTAATCATCCACTGTCCCTTATTAGCTAACCATCTCTCACCACTTCACTAGCTAACAGCTTATTTGAGGTGAGCATGCTGGCACAAGATTGAGTGCCGTTGCACCATCCAGGTGGATCTTGGACAATGGTGGTTGAAGTGGTTCTCCAATGTCTAGGAAAATGGCTTTGACTAGATTAGAAAAACCCTATGTGATTGTATTTTTCTTATTATTCTTATTATGTTATTTGTTAGAAGAAGACATGGTAGTAGAATGGTTAATGCTGCTGTCCTACAGCTTTTGATTTGATTAACAGACTGGAAAGTTTCTATGGTAGAGTTTACACATTCTCAATAAGTCCATGTTGTTTCTTCCTCCAAGAACTCAAATTTTCTTTTCATATCAAAAACTGTGCGTGTGTTTGGTCAACCTGTGAACTTAAATTGGACTCAGGAGTATGTTAAGTGTGCCATAAGATGAACTGGCACCCTTTGCTCTATTGATGATTGCTGCCTTCTCTCTGACAACTAACCTGGATTAATGCAAGAGTTTAGAGGGTATATGATTGCAAAAGCAAATTTATGTTTCTTACTCACTTTGATCATCATTTGCTCTGACATTTTAAGGAGGCAGCTAAATGAAATTTTAGTGTTTAAAAGAAAGATGTTGTCAAAAGCTGGGCCGAGAATCCAACCCAAAAGGTGTCAGGTGCCACAACTTGGTCTTTCTAAAGAGATTTGTGAAAGGAGTTACATGAAGTATTATTATTATTTAGCCTTACTGAACTGTGACTAAGAAAATGGTGCTAATGTTGCTTTTAGGAATGCCTGCACCATCAGAAATGCAGCTCTTTTAAGTTAAGGCAGTTAACTTTTCATTAACATTTTTCAAATCATATAGTACGTATAGAACAGTATCTCAAAGAGCTTTATAGATAAAACACAGATGTTTTATTTTATACAGAGCCATAGTTAATACTGATGTAACTATAATGCCAAAAGGCACCCATACTGGTGCCAATATGCCATACCACCTGCCTCGTTGGTCACTGGTGCTTCATGTTGAAAATGTTGCTTGATTTCAAGGTGCCGAAATGCCAGGGCAATGGCGGCAGAATGCTTCTATGCAGTGTTTCCAAGTAAGGTAAGGAATGCAGGGAAGGATCTGCTCACTGAACTAGCCTGCATGTGCTGTGAGGCTGAGAAGGTAACGTCTCTGCTCTCAGAGATTCTGCCAGAATGATATGAAACAGATATGTAGGAGCCGCTTGTCAGACATTGCTTGAAGTAAGACAGGGAGGAGTGCTACAAAAAAGTATAGTTGATCTTCCGTCTTGGCACCATCCAGGATATATTACCTCCTGCCAAAGTCCAGAATCTGCTTCTCGACAAAAGACCTCTGCCCTCAAACTTCTCTGAAGTGATCCCATTCCTTTGAGCTTTATAGGCAGGATGTGCATGTTCCATTAACGCCAAGTTCAGGTACTATATTTGGTCTGAATCTCTCACTTGAATTTGCTCCCCATGTTTATATACCGTAGGCATAATTTGAGAGAAGCACCATCGCCACCTACTGGACTGCCAGCAATTTGCAAAGACACCATTATGACCAGGAACCTTTCTGAATAACATTTTCCACTCATTATTTTATACATTATGCAAATATATATATACTTTTAAGTTTCTTTAATTTATTTTATAAAAAGTCTTTTTACTGATTTAGATAATATTGACCAGCAAACTCATCTTAGAGCACAATTGAAGAATATCCATCTCATTAAGTCTTAAGTTAAACTTAAAGACTTGGTTCTGCGGTGGGTTGGCACCCTGCCCAGGATTGTTTCCTGCCTTGTGCCCTGTGTTGGCTGGGATTGGCTCCAGCAGACCCCCGTGACCCTGTGTTCGGATTCAGCGGGTTGGAAAATGGATGGATGGATGGACTTGGTTTGTTCAGTGAGATGTGATAAGTTTGAGTACAAATCATTCTATAGTTTTAAAATTAATAATGGCGCTGAAATCATATGTCATTGAATGCTTTGGACATTCCTTTTAACAAAAGTGATATTTACGAGAGGACACAGCACAAATAAAGGGAGCAGTGTTCTCCCGAGACCCCTTAAAACCTGTTTTTAAAGTCAGAGTATCATTATGTCTGTATCTCATGATAAAACAAGGGAGTTCAAGATTGTGTTCACCTGCAGGCTGACAGTCATTTAGAAATAAACTTTTACATGGGTCTCCAATCTAGTCGGTCATTTTCCAACCCGCTACTGTATATCCTAACACAGGGTCACAGGGGTCTGCTGGAGCCAATGCCAGCCAGCACAGGGCACAAGATAGGAACAAACCCTGGGCAGGGCACCAGCCCACCGCAGGGCACACACACACACCAAGCACACACTAGGGACAATTTAGGATCGCCAATGCACCTAACCTGCATGTCTTTGGACTGTGGGAGGAAATCAGAGCACCCAGAAGAAACCCACGCAGACATGGGGAGAACATGCAAACTCCACGCAGGGAGGACCCAGGAAGCGAACCTAAGTCTCCTTACAGCGAGGCAGCAGCGCTACCATCATGCTGCCCGTCTCCAATCTACTCAGTTTGAAATTTTGAAGGTGACATTTATACTGTATTCTATGCAGTAGATTATACGTGACTGACACTAACAGGACCATCTCCTAGAAAATTCAAGCTGTTTCTAGATGGACTCCCATCCAAGCACTGGTGGGGCCAAAACATGCTTAGCTTCAGTCTCCTTACAGCGAGGCAGCAGCGCTACCATCATGCTGCCCGTCTCCAATCTACTCAGTTTGAAATTTTGAAGGTGACATTTATACTGTATTCTATGCAGTAGATTATGCGTGACTGACACTAACAGGACCATCTCCTAGAAAATGTTCCACTTCGGAAAAAAGCAGCAGGAAAATGGTCAGTTATATCAGAATAATCGTTAGCTAGTAGTCATACCGCTTGCACTTCAGAAGAAGGTAATCCATCTGAGGCTAAGCATGTTTTGGCCCTGCCAGTGCTTGGATGGGAGTCCATCTAGAAACAGCTTGAATTGCTGCTGGAAGAGGTGTTAGTGAAGCCATTAGTGGATGCTAACCTTGGGGGTCTGTGTTTGGATCCCAAAGCCTAAGTGCTGTGACAGGGACTCTGTGTTGCCAAAACTGGATGTGACATAAAACAGAGGTCCTGAACTCCATCTGATTATAATTGATCCCATGGCATCTTTTGAAAAGAGTAGAGTGTTTCCTGATGACCAGGCTAAATTGTCCACTACAACCTGTTCATTCTGGCCCCCTAATCATCCCCTGTCCCTTATTGGCTATTATCTCTCTCACACTTTCACCACCTAATAGCTAATGTATGGTGAACGTACTGAGGGGAGAATGGTTGGTGTTGCATTAGCTAGGTGGATGCTACACATTAATGGTGGTGCAAGTGGTTCTCCATTGTCCACGTAAATCACCTTGACAAGGTTAGAAAAGTGCAATCAAAATGTAATTAATTTATTAAAATTACTTTATTTGGTAAAGGGAGACATGGTGGTAGAGTGGTTAGTGTTGCTGTCCTACCGCTTTTGGAGAGTAAATTTGAGTGCCATTCTGGAAAGTTTCTGTGGTAGAGTTTATGCATTCTCCATGTGTCCACACAGTTTCTTCCTTCAAGTACTCAGATGTTTTTCCCACATTAACATGTGCCATTTGGTCAACTGGTGAACTCCAGCTGTCGTGTTCTGAGTGAGCAACGGTGTATGTTAGGTGTCCTATAGGATAGACTTCCGCCCTTTGCTGTATTGTTGATTACTGCATTCTCTCTGACAGCTAAATTGAATTAAGCAGGATTAAGAAATGGAATAATGGATACATTTTTACAAGAAGGTCAAAAGACCAATAAACATGTTAAAATAAGCAAAACATATAAAATATGCTGGCTTCCATAGTCTCACTGCTGAATGAAAGAATTTATCCTTTTCTACAAGGTGCTCACTTGTTCACCTCTAGTCCACAGTCAGAAATGCTGTTTGAATACATTTCATTTACTGACTCCAGGCTTATACTGAAAAGGACATGACATTTGTGTTAACAATAAAAAACTAATTTTATTTAATGCATTTCTACAGTGACTACTGTACTAAGTCAATACAATTGCACCATATTTCTACAAGTGAAAGATATTTGACTACTTGCTCAAGGTCAAACGATGAGTCAGTACATCAGTTTATTTTTGTATAGCATTCTTTTCTAGGTGCAAGCACAGAGCGCTGTGACAAATTCAAAGGTAGATACAAATACAAACTTTACAAAAGACTAATTACAAAAACGGTACACATAAAGCCACAGATTTGTTTAAACATGCAGGAAACAAACAGTTCCAAGCTGATTCAGATAAATGAAGCCTAGCCATATCTGTTCATTAATTAATTGTTAAATTATGGCCAGTTGACAACAGAGGAGAGGAAACCAAAAACTCCAGTTAACAGCATGCATGGAGAAAATAGACCTCTGATTGGCTGACAGTCAGTTATAGCAGACAAAGTCAAAAGAGAAATTCAGTCACAGTTAGAGTCCTGGAGACCTTGGCCAAGAGGGTGTCCAACCCTCCTGAGCATTCTATAGTAGAGTCTCTGCTGGGCCATCCAGTATGATGGCATAATCTCTACATCATTATTATTATCTGTTCTGTGGTGTGTGCAGAACCCAGGCATTCCCATTGCTTTAGCCATTACACCAGAATGACTTTAGATTATGACCATAGTCATTTCCAAATTAGGAAATAAACCAAAAGCAAAACGTCATTTGGTAGCTCTAAGCTCTACAGTGACCTCCAAGCCAGCGTTGCATCAATGGACCAATCACCCATCAAATGATTACGGGGAGAAGAGCAACCCCTTACTGAGGATCACATGATGATCATCTCCAAATCCTGCTTGATTGGTCTGTTTATGATTTACATAAGCAAATTTTCTTTTGGAACATCCATTACACCAAAATGACCTACTGTATATGTACAGTTGCCGTACTTTCAAACATGTTGTTCTTTCACCCATATATCATGCAAAAACATTTTATAGCCTAGGTTCTTTCACAAAACAATTGTCAGTTTGTATAACTTCTAACCAGGAATACAGCTTGTGCCCTGACACATTGCAACTTGCCAGACATACAAAAGCTCATTAGGTGCACTTTTACCTAACAAGGTCCTAATCAGATCAGATGTAAGAAGGCATTAATTCAAAGTTTCTGTCACACCAAGTGAAAGGCCACACTTCCTTACTTTTATGTGCATTCCATAAAGCTTTGAATGACACCAGAATTAAGAGAGAGGGCTACTACCATACTTCAGGGAGGCATGTTACAGTATGTGCCAGTGTTGCCAAACATTATGGATTAATTCACTCCACTGAAGGCATGAAGACTAGCAAAACAGATGCCAGTTCAAGATCTGGCTGTTCTCAAGTAACCAGAACAATGTGTCACACTCGAGAGATAATTTCAGATATTCACCCATAATGCTGCGAAAATTTCTGGCAGACACAAAGCCTGCACCAGTAACACAACAGTGAGGGACAGGCATCTTGCTACTGGCTTTAGGACAAGATGATCTGTCAAGTGACACATTTCAACTGATTTTTTAATTGACATAACAACATTTGTGCGGTAATTAATTCTACAACCTAATTAAAGCAAAGCTATAAAAAGTTATGAATGAAGCAATCACATCTCCTCACTCATCTACACAAACTGACTCCACTGCAAGACAATGTCAGGCACACATAGCTGCTGTGGTCACCGGTGTCTGAGAAATAAATCCTAGTTTGTTGGTGCTGTTTGACTTTTCTTTGTCCCTGACCTTAACCCAAAAGAGCACCTTTGCAATGTCTTATATCATGTGGTGTGACATTCTGCCTGCCAATGGCCAGCAAGAATGGGGTAACATCTGACACATGCAGATTCACAGGCTCATTGGCTCCATATCCCAGAGGTCTCAAATAGTGGTGACTGCAAAACATGGTCAAACAAGATTCTGAAGGAGCTCAAGGTAACCGTTCTTAATAGTTTTTATTTTTTTCCTTTTGTTTTGTTGTTATGCTGTTTTGTTTTCCTATTATGTTAATTTATTTATGGATATTTCTACAATTAAATTGGAATTCCACTTCAATGCCGAGTGTTGGCTCCCCTAATAAGTCTGTTCAGTACCAAATGCTCATTTGGTGTCTTTTTTCAACATAAGATTTACAATCTTTTGGCTTCTGAATCCATTTTAATCTTTGAAAAACTGAATTTGTTACCCTTATTTTAAAACCACTTTCAAAGTTTGGAAATACAGAAATAAGAAGCACAATTAACATACTGTAGAAATTAAAGAATA
Source organism: Erpetoichthys calabaricus (assembly GCF_900747795.2). Lineage (NCBI taxonomy): Eukaryota > Metazoa > Chordata > Cladistia > Polypteriformes > Polypteridae > Erpetoichthys > Erpetoichthys calabaricus. The sequence goes on from NC_041396.2 coordinate 81,302,909, forward strand.
GGACATGGTATAATTAAACTAATTAAAAGACTAAATGAAACACAAACTATTTAATGCCACCCTCCAGGAGGTGAGTTTGAAACATCTACTCTTACTTCTACTGTACGTATTTCCATACAGATATTTTCACAGTTGCCTATCTGGATAAACCAAGCTGGAAGATCAGAGAAATCAGATCAGAGATACAGTAGGTACAGCATATACAGTAAATTAGAATCACTTGGCAAGGAGTTACTTGCAGGAGAAGGAAACACATAAAAGTATACCGTAGGCGTACTTTACTGACAAGTGACACATTTCAACTGATTTTTTAATTGACATAACAAAATTTATGCAGTAATTAATTCTAAAATCTAATTAAAGCAAAGCTAAAAAGGGTTGTGAATGAATGAATCACTTAAATAATGAAAATGTTTTAATATAGAATCTAAAATGTACTCAACAACTAAAAAAAGCACATCTGATGTAACAGACTTTCCAGCCCAAAAGTCAACTAAGCCTTCCATTAAACCTTCTTGGCAGAGAAATGAAAATAAAAAAATGAAGTATCAATTGCATTAATTATAGAATTTCACTTCCTTGTGCTCCACTTGCCTAATGACAGTTTGCTTTTGTGCTCAAAGTACAGCTTTTAAATTAAAAATAAATTAAAATAAAACAAAATGAAATAAAGTGAGAGGTTTCCACTAAAGTAACTTATAAATGGTGTCAGCAAAGCTATATAGTACCAGTCGTGAATTTCCTTGAACCTTGATTCTATCTCCAGTTATTTCTATGCACTAGTATATCATTTTACACTCATAGCTGGATTTTTACCTCTCGGCTCCGAGATGTGAGGCTTTGCTCTCTAGCTTGTCGTCTTTCTCGTAAAGACTGCAGAAAATCTGAGTGCTCCTTACCAATCTCTCCATCATTTTTCCGTTCAGAGATTTGACCTAAGAAAGTAAAAGAGAAATCAATAAACTTTGTTTAAGCAATATATTTTTAATGTAATTATTGTAAAATAAAATCATTCATGCCAAGTTTTATTTTTTTGTCATTGGCGTCTTCCTAGTTACCAAAATAATATTTTTTGAGTTGTGTGTTAGGTTATATGATATTTCTAACCTGGCCCCTTGTGGATGTTTGTGTAAGTGGGCTTTAGCAGTGGAGTGATGCCCATCTAGCATTCTAGGAATAGAGTCTGGTGCCCAATGACCCAGAGTTTGGGTTAACTGGGTATGGCAGTGAATCAAGAATTATTTAAGGTTGTAAATGTTGTAAAAGTATCATTTCTGTTACAGTGTCTATAAAAAGTATTCACCCGCTTAAAAGTTTTTCACATTGTATCGTTCTACAACTTTACATCACAGTGAATTTAATTTGCCTTTTTTGGCACTGATGTAAACAGAAAAAGACTCTATAATGTCATAGTGAAAACAGACCTCTGTAAAGAGATCTTAAATAATTATAAACATAAAGCATAAAATAATTGACCACTTAAGTATTCACCTCTTAAAGGCAGTATTTAGTAGTTGCAATTTTGCCAGCCATGACAGCCTTGATTCTATGTGTACAGGTCTCAGCTTTGCACATCTGGGCACTTCAGTTATTCTCCATTCCTCTTTGCAAAACCACTCCAGCTCTGTCAGGTTGCATGGGGATTGTGAGTGAGCAGCTTTTTTCAAGTCCAGCCCCAAGTTTTTAATTGGATTGATAGCTACACTCTGACTCTTTTACTTCAGTACATTAATATTGTTAGGCATCCCAGTGTAGCGCTGGCTTTGTGCTTGGGGTTGCTGTCTTGCTGGAAAACAAACGTTCTCCCTAGGCACAGATTTCTTGCAAAGCTCAGGTTTTCCTCCAGGATTTTCTCTTTCTCATACTTTCTCATAGAGGGTTGACCCTCTACTCTCACAAACCTTCCGAGGCTTGCTGCAGAGAAGCATCCACACAGCGTGATGCTGCCACCATCATGCTTCACGGTGGGGATTGTGTATTTTGGATAATGTGCAGTGTTTGGCTAACATCAAACATGGCATTTACTCTGATGGCCAGAAGGTCAATTTTACCTTAGAATTTTCAACCAACTGAATTCAGAGTCTCCCATTTCATTCTGACAGACTCTAGATGAGATGTCATGTCTACTTTTTTCTCTTTACCACTCTACCATAAAGCTGCTATTAGTAAAGCCCCTATTGTAACTTGTAACTTGTAACTCCTTTGAAGTTTTCATAGGTCTCTTTGTGGCTTTCCTCTCCAGTCATTCTCTTACGTGATCATTCATATTTTTGTGCACAGCCTGCTCTAGGCAGATTTACACCTGCACCATACTCTTTCCCCTGCGGTGGGTTGGCACCCTGCCCGGGATTGGTTCCTGCCTTGTGCCCTGTGTTGGCTGGGATTGGCTCCAGCAGACCCCCGTGACCCTGTGTTCGGATTCAGCGGGTTGGATAATGGATGGATGGATGGCATACTCTTTCCATTTCTTTTTTTTTTTTTTTTTTATTTATTAATTTGTATTGTAATCATTCCATACAAATACAGTAGATCAATTTATAACCAAACAAAGTTGAAGACAAATCAAACCCCACCCCTGAGAAGGAGCGCTAAGCCAAAGGAGAATTGCTTAGGGCTTTTTAATAAGGCAACAATAAATAAAAGAAAGGGAGAAATAAATATATAGGTAAATAAGAGACGGAGAAGGGAATTAAATGCGGTAATAGTTATTTCTCTTATTCTAAAATAATATTGATTAGATCCTGCCAGGTTTTGAAAAAATTCTGTACAGATCCCCTAACTGAGAATTTGATTTTTTCCAATTTCATATAATATAAAACATCGGTTTCCCACTGACTTATCAGAGGAGAGTTAGGATTCTTCCAATTTAACAGAATAAGTCTGCGTGCCAAAAGTGTAGTGAATGCAATCACCGTTTGCTTGTCCTTCTCCACTTCAAGTCCGTCTGGAAGAACACCGAACACAGCTGTTAATGGGTTAGGAGGAATTGTAATACCATGGCTGTCTGAAAGGCACTTAAAAATTTTTGTCCAAAATGATGTTAGTTTGGTGCAGGCCCAGAAAATGTGACCCAGTGAGGCAGGAGCTTGGTTGCAGCGTTCGCAGGTTGGATCTTGCCCTGGAAACATTTTGGACAGTTCTAAGCGAGACAGATGGGCTCGATATATAATTTTTAGTTGAATAATTCTATGCTTTGCGCATATGGAGCTCGAGTGAATTCTCTGCTTTGATACCTTCCACTCCTTTTCTGATATATTGATTAAGAGATCTTCTTCCCAATGTCCTCTTGGATCTTTGAAAGTAAGGGACTCTAATAGGATTTTATATAATGCGGAAATGGTGTTTAATTCCTCGAAATTGAGCAGTATTTTTTCCAGCATTGTGGAGGGTGCGAGGTGGGGGAAATCGGGCAATTTTTGTTTAACAAAATTTCTAATTTGAAGATAGTGAAAGAAATGTGTAGCTGGGAGGTTGAATTTTGAACGTAATTGTTCAAAAGATGCAAATATGTTGTCTATATAAAGATCTCTGAGCATTTTAATCCCAAAACTTTTCCAGGTATTAAAAACTGGATATGTTTGTGAGGGTTGAAAGAGGTGGTTCTCTTGCAGAGGTGCCACAGATAAAAGATTTTCCATCTTAAAATGCTTTCTAAGTTGGTTCCATATTCTGAGTGAGTGAAGCACAATTGGGTTATTAGTATATTTGCGATAACTTGCATTTATTGGAGAGCAGAGCAGGGAGTATAAAGAAGTACAGTAATCCCTCCTCCATCACGGGGGTTGCGTTCCAGAGCCACCCGCGAAATAAGAAAATCCGCGAAGTAGAAACCATATGTTTATATGGTTATTTTTATATTGTCATGCTTGGGTCACAGATTTGCGCAGAAACACAGGAGGTTGTAGAGGGACAGGAACGTTATTCAAACACTGCAAACAAACATTTGTCTCTTTTTCAAAAGTTTAAACTGTGCTCCATGACAAGACAGAGATGACAGTTCCGTCTCACAATTAAAAGAATGCAAACATATTTTCCTCTTCAAAGGAGTGCGCGTCAGGAGCAGAGTCTGTCAGAAAGACAGAGGAAAGCAAACAAATCAATAGGGCTGTTTGCTTTTAAGTATGCGAAGCACCGCGGCACAAAGCTGTTGAAGGCAGCAGCTCACACCCCCTCCGTCAGGAGCAGGGAGAGATAGAGAGAGACAGAGTTTGTTTTTCAATCAAAAATCAATACGTGCCCTTCGAGCTTTTAAGTATGCGAAGCACCGTGCAGCATGTCGTTTCAGGAAGCAGCTGCACAAAAGATAGCAACGTGAAGATAATCTTTCAGCATTTTTAGACGAGCGTCCTTATCGTCTAGGTGTGCGAACAGCCCCCCTGCTCAATCCCCCTACGTCAGGATCAGAGAAAATCAGCGCAAGAGAGACAGAAAAGTAAGCCGGGTAGCTTCTCAGCCATCTGCCAATAGCGTCCCTTGTATGAAATCAACTGGGCAAACCAACTGAGGAAGCATGTACCAGAAATTAAAAGACCCATTGTCCGCAGAAATCCGCGAACCAGCAAAAAATCTGCGATATATATTTAAATATGCTTACATATAAAATCCGCGATGGAGTGAAGCCACGAAAGGCGAAGCGCGATATAGGGAGGGATTACTGTACTACAGGATTTTACTTCTATTGTGGACCAAGCCTGTGTATGTTCATTTATTTGTGTCCAGGTTTTTATGGCTTGTATGTTTGCTGCCCAGTAATAAAACTGAAAATTAGGTAAAGCCATGCCACCTTCTGCCTGAGGTCTTTGTGGGGTCACTCTTCGGATACGTGGGTGTTTTGAGCTCCAAATGAATAAGGTTATTGTTGAATCTAACTGTTTAAAAAACGATTTATTGATATATATTGGAATGTTTTGAAATAAAGAAAGAAGTTTAGGAAGGATATTCATCTTAACAACGTTAATTCTTCCAGCTAGAGTGAGATGAAGGGTTGACCATCTATGCAAGTCTTGCTTAATTTTTTCCATACAGATGGCAAAATTTTGTTGATAAACAGCTTTATGTTTACTTCTGATATTTACCCCCAGGTATTTAAACTGATCTGCTATGGTAAAAGGTAGGGTGTCCAATCTAATATTATATGCTTGTGAATTCACTGGAAAGAGTATACTTTTATTCAGATTAATTTTAAGACCAGATATCTTTTGAAATTCTGTTAGTGCTGTTAAAACTGCAGGGACAGTGTTTTCTGGGTCTGATATATATAAAACCATATCATCTGCATGTAGAGAAATTTTCTGTTCCAGTCCTTCTCTGACAATCCCCTTTATCTGATAAGAATTTGGGCAGTGAACCGCCAGTGGTTCAATGGCAATTGCAAACAGCAGTGGCGACAAGGGACATCCTTCTCTGGTACCACGTTCTAGCTTAAAGTAGTCTGAGCAAATGTTATTAATACAAACTGAGGCTTCTGGATTGGTATACAGTAGTTTGATCCATGCACAAATATTCGGGCCAAACCCAAATTTCTCCAATGCAGTGAAAAGGTAGTTCCATTCAATCATATCAAATGCTTTTTCTGCGTCTAATGATAGTAATATCTCTGGGGTGTTTGATTTTGCTGGTGAATATATAACATTAAACAAGCATCGGAGATTGGAAGATAGATGTCTCTCCATTTCTTAATGACTTATGTACCTAGGCTCCAAGGGATCTCCAAAGCTTTAGATCATTGAGCTTATTGGTTTGAGCTGCTTACTACTTTCTTCATAATAAAACTCTCCTAAGTTGTTACAAAAATCAAAAGATCAAAGCAACCCCCTAACTTGTGCTGGTAACATTTTAATCTAGGTACTGCAAAAATGCATCTATTACTCGTTTAAAATAACAAGCCTTTAACAAAGGCTTCTTTTGGTGTTCATAGCACTTATAAAACCTCAGTAGACATGTTATTCATCACAGTACAGTGTGGCATATTGACATGATGGCAAAATGACTTGTTAATATGAAGAATTCACAGGTCTTATACTAAATAAGTAATATCAAGATTATACTAAATATGTAATATCAAGAGAAACGTGTCTCAGTTAAGCCACCTTAGTACACTCAGAAAGTTTAAGTTTTGTTAGTAGGTCACATTGCCGAGATGAATAAACACTTTACTGATGCTTTGTAAGTGTTATGAAGACCCAAAGAAGTGCTTGTTAATGTTTTGTTACATAATATTAAATGAGTAATAGATGTATTTTTCACTCTTGTGCTTTACAGTCACCTTTCGCAGAGTTACTTGGAGTATGTAGTTGTTGATGTGTCATTTTCTTTCTTTCTTTCTTTCTTTCTTTCTTTCTTTCTTTCTTTCTTTCTTTCTTTCTTTCTTTCTCTCCCTCCCTTCCTTCCTTCCTTCCTTCCTTCCTTGTGAAGATTAGACCATGATACTGACTCACCACAAGTTGGATCTTTTAGATAAGGTGCATTTAAAGTAAAATCATAGAAACCCCTTGACTACAGAAAGGTGATCTCCATTTAACTAATTAAGTGACTTCTAAAACTAAATGGATGAAAAAGAGATGATTTAGGTGTGCCATATTAAAGGTGGTGATTATTTTGTGCTTTACATTTCTAATTAATTTAGATCAATTTGCAGAGATCTGTTTTCAGCCTTGACATTAAATGAGTCTTTTTCTGTCGTTCAGTTTCAAAAAAGTAATTCTATTTTTACCTTAACAATTAAAAGTGAAAACTTCCAAGGGGATGAATACCTTTTTTAGGCAGTGTATAAGGTGAACTGAATACAATTTAAGTGTATTAATGAAAAAAGGTTCAAATTCTTAGTAATAATTGTTCAAAGCGGCTTAAGAGAGTTCAACAAATGGACATACAGCCGGTCTGTTTATTAAGCACTCAAGTCTAAACAGTAACAGAGTATTAATTAGAAGCTCTTTAATGAATAGTATTGCACATTCTAAATAATACAATTCACAATACACTAAGGTCCATGCAAGTATTTTTGTTTTTTTGCAAACCATTTGAGTACAGATCTTTGTACGAGGTAAGGTTTTTCACAGAAACTGGATACTAATCAGTGCTGTTATGTCTGATTCAGAGGTTACAGAAATGTAAAGGTTTGTGTTTGACACAAAACGAGCAGAGATGGCAGCACACGGGAAACTAATCGGGCACACCTGCCCCTTTGAAATTTAATATCACAGCTACACAGCCTGAATGGAGCAGAGGAGAGCTGTAAAGTTGAAACTCTTTGGCCTGTGCTTTACCGAGAAAAGGGACTAAAAGGGAATCTGATTGCATTATGGAATGTTAAAGGGCTGTTGGAGATGCAGTAAGCTCCAAACGCAGTTTGTCACGTGTCATTATTCAGCTCTATGACGTGTGCTTTCCTGGAACTTGAAATCAAGCACCTAATCCTCTATTGTAGCGCTAACCTTCTCTTCTCTTCTTATGGCTCACATTTAAAATTCTGCCAAACTTTTTCTAAATGCAGTTCACCAATAAGAATAAAGGAAGCACCGTTTCTGTTGCTGTCTTTGCTTGTTATCCTGGTAGGTAGCCGGCTGGTCAGCGATGAATTGGGAAACAGGAAACAGTTGGCAGAAGTAGGGGATGGGTTCTCAGCTTGGGATCCAAACCTCTGTCGTGGATAACACAACTGGTGGAAGAGATTAAACAGAACCATGAAGATCTGCTGCTTGAATGCTATGGAAAATACAGTTTTACAAATATTGTTTTATGCTCATTTTTAAACCTCCTCACAAGTGTTTATATTTTAATGATTCATCCAGTGGCAGAGGAATGAGCGGCTTACTACTTTCCTTGTAGTGAAACTCTCCTAAGTTGTTACAAAAATCAGAAGATCAAAGCAAAAACTTTACTATTGCAAAAGTTCCAGTAATCTTAGTTCTTCACTGGGTCGGTTCAAGCACTTTTGTGTAGAAGAATGGCAACGTGTTGCATGTTGAGTAGCACACACAAGTAAGAATTGCTCTGTGACAGTAATGTGCACATGGGACTTTTGACAGCCAGGTTTGCTGATGTAATTCACACCACCAAGTCATTGTGAGATCCTACCTGTGCTTTAAGTCATAAAAAACATATGGTCGCAATTGTAATGTATGATAAAGGAATAATACTGATATTATTAATAATTTATAATTTTAATATTAACACTATTATTAATATTAATAATAATGGTTGTTTCTATGTACCAACCATCATTAATGAAATATAATATCATGATACAAAATGTAAAACAAATACATATGACATATCTTGATAAAAACTTCAAAACTACAAGGCACTAGTACGGCTGACTGATCAAGCATTACTGACCTGTGACAACAGTCATACTCCTTGAAAGAGTGAGAGGAGGGGACAGGATAAGCCCTGGCTGAAGGTTTATCTTTACATTTTCTTTGAGTGGTTAAGGAATTAAGAGCAAAAAGGGTAGCTTGGCAGAATAATAATATTGCTGTATTAATTCCTGTAGCGAACCCGCAGTGTGTCAAGGATCAAGTTATTTAACCTCCCTATAAAAATACAACGTACATGTGAACAATTCTACTATATATCTGTCCTTAATATGGTGTTCATTATATAAAGGTTCTATTTAAAATAATGTTTGTTTTTATTTGCTTAGATCAGAAACAAATTGGTGACACAACAACGTTCACTTACATCCTCCTGACTGTGACTTCGTGTTCGCCAGGGTCTGTTCTCCTCTGGATTTCTTGGCAGACCCAGCAATGACTTTGCCTCTGGCCTATCTCCTTCTTCTGTCCTCCCTGCTGTCTTGCCCCCCTCCCATCTTTCAGTCTCAGTTGTGTTCTTCTCTGGCTGCGATTGGCCAAACATCTTTTCAGCCTCCTTGAGATCTGCCAGTGTGACACCCTGCAATGAGGATTACTGACATTAGTACATAGTTCAAGTAAGGTATATAGTATGATATGTGTACATATAAACCTTATGAACAATAAAAAGCCGTAGACAAAAAATTGTCTGCAGTACTGTACCTGTGAGGCTCTGACTTAAGGCCAGACAAACTGACCTTTAGCAGCATCTCAAGGTAACTCACAGTTTAGCAAATGTGGCTTTTATGTCAATTTCTAAAGAGGATGATTAATAATTTAAACATGCAAATTCATTAAAACCATTCATCACTGGAACTACCCATTCATTCATTTTGCATAGCTTCTGTTTCCTTTTTGGGTCAAGGAGCAGATTCCAAACATGGAAAAGGTTTAAATCTACTGTATAAGTGGTCAGCTATGGACACATATCAACTTCAAACAGAAGTACAAAATGAATAAATCAAGACTGTCAAGGGTGCAGCAAAGTTGTATGTTGTCTGTCAATTGTACGGCATTATAAGTTACAGCATATGGTGTAAGCTGTACATTGTACGGTATGATATCAACCAGCTCCTTGGTATAGTGATAATGGATGCTGGAAGATTGTATTCGGGTAAGTGGAGCAAGCTAGGGTTCTGTAAAAGCACCTAATCAGAAAACTCTTTGCTTCTTGATGGCTCCTCAGATTTGTTTGGATGTGTCAGTCCCTTCTGAGATGCAAAACGTTCACAGTTAGGAGTGACGACACACCTATGCCAAAAACAGGTAATAAGGTTTGTTGAAAAAAATCTCAGCAGGAAGGATATCTGAGATCTGTTCATAAATTGCTTTGGTCTCTTTGTTCCTGGGATTAGTGTAAGCTCTCTGAGACCCTCTGCTGTAAAGATCAGGGCAAGAAAATAGTTCAATGCAAGGGAGAATGGATTATTTCATAATGTCAGAAATGCAGCTAACTTCAAATTTCATCTTAATTTCAGCAAAACCAATCATTTTTTGCTTGTAAATATTCTTAATGCCTCCTCAGAAATTTCTTATACAATATCAATATAGTAATACTAAAACACCTTAATTCCTTTTTTTCCCACTTATAAAGAAGGGCAAAGACTACCTAGGAATCATGGGAAGACTGTTAGTCCACTGCAGGACGCATACACACACACACACACACACACACATGTGTACACAGTACTGATTTAGAATGACCAGTTAACCTAATCTATCAAATCTTGAGGGTGTTAAGAATTCTAATACAGATATGACATGTGGGATTTAAACCCAGTTTTCTGGAGCTGTAAGCCTATAATAATATAATATAATATAATATAATATAATATAATATAATATAATATAATATAATATAATATAATATAATATAATATAATATAGGCAGCACGATGGCGCAGTGGGTAGCGCTACTGCCTTGCAATAAGGAAACCTGGGTTTGCTTCCCAGGTCCTCCCTGCGTGGAGTTTGCATGTTCTCCCCATGTCTGCATGGGTTTCCTCCGGGTGCTCCGGTTTCCTCCCACAGTCCAAAGACATGCAGGTTAGGTGCATTGGCAGTCCTAAATTGTCCCTAGTGTGTGCTTGGTGTGTATGTGTGTGCACCCTGCGGTGGGCTGGCGCCCTGCCCAGGGTTTGTTTCCTACCTTGCACCCTGTGTTGGCTGGGATTGGCTCCAGCAGACCCCCGTGACACTGTAGTTAGGATATAGGGGTTGTGATAATGGATGGATGGATAATATAATATAATATAATATAATATAATATAATATAATATAATATAATATAATATAATATAATATAATGTAATATAATATAATCCATCCATCCATCCATTTTCCAACCCGCTGAATCCGAACACAGGGTCATGGGGGTCTGCTGGAGCCAATCCCAGCCAACACAGGGCACAAGGCAGGAAACAAGCCTGGGCAGGGTGCCAACCCACCGCAGGACACACACAAACACACCCACACACCAAGCACACACTAAGGCCAATTTAGAATCACCAATCCACCTAACCTGCATGTCTTTGGACTGTGGGAGGAAACCGGAGTGCCCGGAGGAAACCCACGCAGACACGGGGAGAACATGCAAACTCCACGCAGGGAGGACCCGGGAAGTGAACCCAGGTCCCCAGATCACCCAACTGCGAGGCAGCAGCGCTACCCACTGTGCCACCGTGCCGCCATATAATATAATATAATATAATATAATATAATATAATATAATATAATATAATATAATATAATATAATATAATACTGGGATTGGCTCCAGCAGACCCCCTTGACCCGGTAGTTAGGATATAGCGGGTTGTGATAATATAATATAATATAATATAATATAATATAATATAATATAATATAATATAATATAATATAATATAATATAATATAATATAATAGCTCCAGTGCCCTTGTTTTAAATTCTGGATTCAGTAGTCTGTGTAGAATTTAAACGGGCACCACTATGTGTGTGGCAACTTACAATAAGTTGACAAGGGTTCACGTCCCGGGTTCTCCATACATGGAGTTTGTAGGTGCTCCTAGTGTCTTTGTGGCTTTCCTCAAGGTGCTCCAGTTTCCTCCCACAGTCTAAAGACATGCAGGTTGGTTGAATTGGCGTGCTGAAATTTGCCCTATATGTTCCTGCCTTGCCCCCTGTGCTAGCTGAGATAGGCTGCAGCAGATCCCTGCAACCCTGTTCAGGACTAAGATGGTTAGAAAATGACTACCATGTATGGTTTTTTTCTCTCTCTGGTTTTCTTCTTACATCTTAAAAGATGTGCGGGTCCAAATAATTGGAAACTCTGTCTTCACTCACATAAATGTATGTGGCTTAGTGAATGATTGGGCTCTACAATAAACTGGTGCCCTGCCCAGGGTTGTTTTTCACCTTTCACCAAGTTCCACTGGAGTAAGCTCCAGGCTTCTGCAACCCTGAACTGGATTAAGGGGCTTTAGAATGTTATTTTTTATAGTAACAGTGGAGATTATGGTTCAGATACTGAGCCCCATTGTCTGTATAAAGTTTGCATGTTCCCTCCATGTTAGCATGATCTTTTACTCTGGGTAATCTGGTTTCCCTCCTAATATTCTAAAGACATGTAGGTTAGGTTAACTGGCAATTCTAAGTTTGCTCCATATTAGTGTAAATGGTTGTGTGAATGGCTGCACCCTCTGCACCATACTATCAGTTGTATGGCATGGTAAACTACAGTATACACTGTAAGCTCTTCTGCCTGGCTAGTGCACTATGTAATGGTTTAACCTAAATTGTGCCCAGTGTTTTTATGAGTGGCTCTAACACCTCTGACCCTGATTAATCAGTGTAGACAATGAATGGTTTATATGATGTTTATAATATAGAGTGAAATTATCCTCCTGGGAATAAAAAGCTTTATATATCAGGGTGCTTACATACCTCACTCACAAAGGTTGTATTTTCTGGACAAGTGAGGTTTCTTAAAATAGCTCAGTATATTAGTGAAAAACCCTGAGGTATTTTAGAATCTTGATTTTCTGTAACTCTGTGCCCATATTTACCTTCAAACCTGATACTGACCTGCTGGTTGCAGACTCTGAATACAGTATACATTACTCTTATTCTAATATTTAAACTTGATACATCAATGTGGGTTATTGTTATAAGTAGGAGATGAGCATCTTGAGGAACACTTATCGCATCTCTCTCCTTCACTTATCACAAATCAGAGGCAACTTAGTTTAATTAATAAATTGTAAATCTGGAAAGCTGTCTGAATTTTAGATTTGCAATGACCTCACCTGTGTTGACCGCCGAGTTTGTCGAGCCTGTCTTGAGCGTGCCTTCCTCTGAGATTCAGCCTCTTCATCACGCACTGGGGTCAAAAACCTGCAACATGTTTACTGGTATAATTTGTCAGCCAATAAAATGTGACTTTTCTCCACCAAAAATCAACCACAGAAGTTAGCTCTTCTATTCAGCCTACTTCATATAGAGTATATAATATTACACAATGTGCACTCAAAAATGAATAATTATGCTTCCATCTCCACAAACAAGAGGCCCCTGTGGCATTATAAGTTGGCAAGTGTTGTTCTAAAATTACAACAGTATCGGTGAGTCATGCCACTTACACCTTCTGTACTGCACCTATGCAAATGTGCTTTTCCTGTAAGTTGTGATATAATGCATTTACAGACAGTGAAAACTGCAAATCCACACTTTCACAAATGGCAAAGAAGGCTATTTAACAAACTGGCAACTTTATTTGAGGGCTAAGAAGTTGTGAAAACAAATATAGAAAAAAGAAAAATATGTCCTGAATATTCCAGTATTACTTGTGCAGTGAGGTCTTCAGCTGAATTTGAAAAAAATAAAAGAGCAGTTTCACAAAGTGACAGGTGGCTCACAAAGTGACAAAAAAAGCTTCACTAAGGTGAAAAAATGTATTCAGTATGTAAGACCCTCATCAAAAAGGTGTTATGTGCAAAAATAACACTGAGTAATTTTCATGAGACTAAGTAAGCTAAGCAATAAGGAGCAATCAGTGAGGCTTGATCCAGTGCCAGGGTGTTGTACTGCATTGTACTGAGGTGAATAATATTTCTTTTACTGTCTTAGGTATTCATTTCACCACAGGCGTGGCACAATTCTGGATATAAAACATCTCGCTTCATCTCAGTTAAAATTTATATGGGACTTCATATTGTTATTCCCTTTTTATTTTAAACATTGACATCTCTTTGGTTTTGCTATGTGTTTAACATCATTTTTGTGTTTATGTACATAGATTGTGCATGGTTTAAAAATTTAGTTTACACTATGTGATAGATTAGAGGTCTCCGTGACCCCTTGAACCCTTGGACTCGACTCCAGACACCAGGTAAAAGTCCAATAATTATATTTATTAGGACAATACAGTGCACCAAGCACCCTCCTCTCCACAATACTCAATAATAACAATAATAATAACAATAACAATAATCCTCCACACTCCCAGACACTTTGCCACCCTTCCTCCCAGCTCAGCTCAATGTCTGGGCGTACCCATGAGTCCTTTATACCCCTTGACCTGGAAGTGGTTCCAAACCAAACCCACAAGTCCATTTCCTTCCGGGTCAGGGCAAACAGTCCTCCTCTTCATCCCGGGAGCGCGTCACTTCCTCGAGTCACGTGACTGACATGCACTCCCGGGTTATAGGGCATGCAAGAGTCCGGCAGTCTCCCCACAGCGACTCCTGGTGGTCCCCAAGGTATCCAGCAGGGCTGTGCATATAAACTACAAAGTCCATGAGGCCCTGCTGGAATTCGGGGAACGTCCACGCTGTTGGGAGAGCTCCATCTGGCGGCCTGGGGGTGAGGGCTGGGATATTTAGCCGGCCACACACCACAACTATTATAGCTGTAAGTGTTGTGTACCTGTACTCAGTGAACAATTCTACACAGAATATAAATGGAATTGAACTGAATCGAGTTGAGTTGATGGAAGTATGGTGGTGCAATACGGTGCCAGAATTAGTGCTGCCACTGAACAGGTCCATGGTCTTGGGACGGTTAAGTGTTGAATCCTGCCTTGCACCCAGTTCTGCTGTTCTCCAGCTTCTCACAACCCTAATTTGGATCAAGTAGGTTTGAAAATATATGAATATGAGTTGAACTGAATAGTAATATAGTTCCAAAATGCCCCAAACCTTTTTTTATTGTGATAAAGTATCTGTTGATTGTAATCAATACATAATTCAAAATAAACAACTTTTTATATATATACAGCACATTAATAAGAGAGCATCACCCCCAGCCCTACCCTCTCAGTTGGCTAGTAATTACTCTTGGTTCCCTAGGGAAGGGTCATGACAGCATTATTCCATGGGACTTACCAGTCAAATGTTTGGACGCTCCTAGAAATATTCATGTTGATAGAAATTGAAACCTTATTTTTTATCACAATACCAATAAACTGATTTAAAAATACAGACAAGACATTACTAGTATTGCTAATGGATATCGTTGCTTAAAATATGTAATGTTTAAAGTATTAATCAAATACCACTAACGGCGCACTGCACAATTATAGTTTTATAATTATAGACTTATAGTTTTCATACTCATTCTCTGTATGTTTAGCATTCATTTGCTCAGAGGTTGATGCACTTGCTGCTTCCTGAGCAGCTCTTCTTTTCTCCACTTTAGCGGCCCACTTCTTCTCTTCTTTCGTCGGCATCTTTTCACGTTAAAACTGAATTAAGTCAGTGTTTGTGTTGCAATTACTTAGTATGTAAGGTGATTTAAAATCCTGAAATGAACAGCCACGTATTATATTATATTATATTATATTATATTATATTATATTATATTATATTATATTATATTATATTATATTATATTATATTATATATAAAGATGAATGCAGAGCCATGGTTAACTACCTTAAACATGACTAATTACAGAAACCTTTGTAATTGCACAAGAAGAGAGCTGAAACTTGTTGTTCTTTTCACTAGAGTTGCAAGCTACTGGCATTTCTAAAGTTCAGTACTGGGTTCAAAAATGGCCTAAATGAAACAACTTTCTCAAGACAGTTACCAGTCTATTGTCTATTATCAGTCTATTGACACTTTTTGTTGGCTAATTAAAAAGATTACAATATGCAAGCTTTCAAGGCAACTCAGGCCCCTCCTTCAGACAAGATGTAATACAGACACTTTACTTTATATAGACACTAGGACAGATACAGGTAAAGTCATCCCCAATGGAGGATCGCAGGAATCATAGGAAGGAGAGGTCCTTTCATCGGATTAGCTGGCCCAGCGCTGTTTCAGCCATGGAATGGCCAAATGGGGGAGGCAGCTTGGTGGATGAGGTCTCCAGGACTCTAAATATATCCAAATCTTCTTATGTGATATCATGTACTGTTAAATTCTACTCCGTACTTCTAAAATTTTTATTTTTATACTGTATTGAGGATTTGTTCTGTTCTGTGTATTGTATTGTATTGTATTGACCCCCTTCTTTTTGACACCCACTGCACGCCCAACCTACCTGGAAAGGGGTCTCTCTTTGAACTGCCTTTCCCAAGGTTTCGCCCATTTTTCCCTACAAAGTTTTTTTGGGAGTTTTTCCCTGTCTTCTTAGAGAGTCAAGGCTTGGGGGCTGTCAAGAGGCAGGGCCTGTTAAAGCCCATTGCGGCACTTCTTGTGTGATTTTGGGCTATAAAAAAATAAATTGTATTGTATTATATACAGCATTGGAAGACATCTTAGATGTAAAAATTAATAGACCTCTCCAGGCTAAGATTCATTTAGCAAGAGAGGAGAAAAATGTGTAGTCAAGATAAGTTAGATAAGATAAGATAGTTGGATAAGATAACTGTCCAACAAAGTCTTTTGATGTTTCTGAGGAGTTTTTCAATACAAAGTGGATCTGCAGTCAGCTTGTCTGTGTCAGTCTGAGAGATGCAAACAATCCTCACATCTTACCATAAAACTCTTGTCTCTATTTAAAACATATTGTAATGTGTTAAATTTTAGCATGAGTTTAACTTCCCATTCTTTTCTCTCTTGCTGTGTTCTGAAGTTGCCCATAAGCACTGTGACTTTATTTTGATTTTTTTATTAATTTTATTGATTTTATTGAAATCACACAGCATTCCATACACATAGATCAATTTTACAAGAATAGGATTGAAAACAAACCAACCCCCGCCCCTGAGCACTGTGACTTTATCAGGAATATCTCTGTTGCATGCTTAATGTAGAAACTGTGTAAGTTTATTCTTTGGTGGAGCATTTGTCCAGTTTCTCCCACACAGAGTGCAGTGTTAGGACATTTCATACAGAAAATTAGGTAGACCACATTAAATGGATCATGTTCTAGTCAGCACAGTGGTATAACTACACAATCTGTATTATAAATGTATGGACACGTTTTACATCTTTTCTGTATGCAAGGAGATGTGCCATTTTCCGTTAGTTCACTTACGGAGCTTCGGACAATTAGTTGCTGCAGGTTTGGTGGTTGTCTGTATGCCAGAAAGGGGGGTTCTGGAAATACATTTTTCAGTGTTTCATCATTGCTTATCATTGGCTGAAGTTCTTTTATAATTTTTTGAAGTGCTTCAAGATGTGGGCTATAAGTGGCAACAAGGGGTATGTGGTTCTTGTTGTCTTTGTTTTCCTATTCCAGAAGGTTGTCTGTGGGCATGATTTCCGTGATAATAGAAGTTTGGTTTGGTCTTTTCTGTAGGCTGGAGTTTGATGTAAATTCTGGACATTTGATACTGAAAATGCAATGCATGTTCATAGAGGCCTGGAGTTTGTGGATCATTTAATTTTGTTGTTCTGCATGTTTCTCAACAATACAGGAAGACAGATTTGGCATTGGTGTTGAAGATGGGGACTGGAGAGTGCTGTAGAGTTCCATATAGGCAATTTGGTCTTATTTGTTAATTTACTTCAGGTAGACAAATATTTTGGTCTCTTCCTGATACCTTCACCTCTGGGCTGTCTTCATTATAGGCACTTTCCCACCACAGGAATTTTTTTCAGAAACCAGGGATTTTTTTAGAAATTCAGAAATTTTTGTAGCATTCCCACGTCAGGAATTCGGGCCATTTGTAGTTCCTGGTACATTTTTTAGCTCCTACTCCAGGGTATGTATTTTTAGTTTTTAGTTTAACCAGGAATTACTGTTGGTGGGGCTTGGGCAATGAATTTTGTGGATTGGTTGACTACAAGCACTTGTGCCATTTTACAAATTGGTTACTAGTTTGTACTTTGGAGAGTTATCTCTGAAGATGGAGCACCACATCACTCTTCACAGCCACCTCCATAGTGCACTGCATTGAAGCAATGATCTACCCTGTGAAGTCACGATCACTTTAAGGGAATAAGATGTGGGTATCCCCTATGAACTACTAAACATGCATCACTTCGCAATGCATCATGTCATGTCTTTGCAAGTCACATATTTTACTTAAAGTTTACAGTTCCTGTTGTGAGGTGGGAATTTGAAACACGAAAGTGGCTAGGCGCCAGAAGTGGCCTAGGACCTACATCATTCAAGAACTCATTGGTTCCTGAAAACAAAGTTCTTGCAGTGGGAAAATGCCTTATGTCTGTCTTCTTAGTATGTATTTTCAGGCAGTTTTTTTCTTCTTCCACCAAGAATCAAATTCAATTTCAGTGTCTGTGTGACATGAGACATGTTTCATCAGCACAGTCAATATCATCTAGCTGCTTGTATCATGATCTGGCTTGCGATTACATTTTTTTTAACTGTTCTTTGGTCTACTGATTTTTTTTATATTGTTCCTGTGGTTTTAGAGACCAAGGAATACACCATTCATATTCATATTTCAAATAGTCTAAAATACATTTTGAAAATATGTTCTCCCATGACGCCATGTTGTTTTTCTAATAGGCCTGGGAGTTATTTGTTGATGGATGCTATGTCATTTCTTGGGAGAGAGACAGCCAGGAGTGTGCAGCACATGAAGTCATTACGATGATGGTATAAATGTCAGCACTGTACATGTCCTGGTTGACTGAGTTTGTGGATTCTACTCCTGAAGTCTAACATTTTTCTATCCTGGGTAGACTTTCTCATTTTCCAGACAAAAATAACACAATCATCTAAGTTGGAGTCTGTATTCTGAATAGTTGTATGAGCATCTCATTGTGTATGACATGGCATGTACCGCTATTGTACAGATTTTGTATGACGGTTATGAACTTTGATGGAATTTCAGGGTGAGTCATTAGCTTCCAGATAGCTTTCCACACTGTCAATAACCTTTTGAGATCAATGAATATTGTATAAAATGGGGGGCTGATATTCTAATGACAAGTGAATGTTGATGCTTGAAGTGTTTAAGTTATTAATGCATGATATATTTCATTGGAAACCTTCTTGGGCTTCCTGCAGCCTCTTGTCTAAGGCAATTTTCAGTCTGCTAAACATGATTCCGGTTAAGATTTTAGTATTGATTGACAACAGCATAATTCATTGCCAGTTGCTACAGTGGGAAAGGTCAAATTTCTTTGGTAGTTTTATACAGTACTCCTTTTTCCATTTTTCAGCCTCTTACTCTTGTTCCCATATTTTCAGGAGAAAAGGATGCAGCATCACAGTTAATGCTTGGATGCTATCCAGGCCTGATGTCCTTTCCCCCATTAAAAATTTAAAGGGTCTAGAAATTTCAGCCTAAGTTTGTGGGTTACTGTTCATCTCTAGGAGTTGTACAGGTATGTATGACGTTGTAATTAGTGGCCATATTCAGCACTTCTTTGAAATACTGGGCCCATCATGTTCTATTGTCTGTCCTCCTTGGTAATGGTTCTCCCTTTTTTGTCTTTGTTTAGATAGGTTATTCTTTCCTGAAATGGTGTTGTTACATAATTTTTCATGAGTCTTCCCAGTTGCTATCTCTGCAACTTCAGCCAAGTTATGTAGAAGTTACTTTAATTTGCTCTGATGCTCTTTTTTGTTTTAAAAGGTAATTTCCCACTATTGAGCTTGCAGGCCCACTTGACCCTGTAGACCCTGCTTCCACTCTGTTCTATTGATGAGAAGGGCCCAGGTGTCCAGTATCCCATGACAATTCCTCTAACAAATCCAGGAGAGCCTGAACTATATTTTTCTACTTTTACTTCCATGTTTTTGTACTTTTTCGGTCAACATTGTATTTTTGAGAAGGTTTTGCCATTGGTTCTCTCAACACTCTTAGTCTTATCTTCAAAATTACCTGGACAAGGTGGTGATCAGATGCTGCAGCTACACCTTACTACTTTCTAATATCCACTAGGATTTTTTTTCAAATGTGGGCAAAGATGTGGTCTTTCAGGTTTTCTGTTCTTCCATCTAGAGGTTGTGGATAATTTTGTAGAGAAATATGGTCCATCTGATGAGCAAATTGTTAGAAGCACCAAACTGTCTAAAGGTTATCCATTTTCATTAGTATTAACAATGCCATGTTTACCCATGATGACTTCTTTATCCAGGTTGTCTGTTAACACTTTGGCACACATGCCATCCACAAAACTTTTCAGGTCTCTTCTAGATGTTCTGTCTAAAACTGCTTGGAGAGTATGGTAGACTTTACCTTTTTCCCTTTTCATCAATATAATTTGATAGTGCACAACAATTGATGAGGGTTATTTTGAGACCCTGAGAGCTAAATCTTGTTAATAAAATTCTTTAAGAGATTGATTCCCGTTTCACTAATGCTTTGGCTGCTTCTGTTATTAAATGCTGCACTACTTTGAACAAGTAGTATGAAAACAAGAGAGAGGAGTACATCTGGTAAGCTGACTTGTGCTTTCTGTTTGCAAAATTTACATGAGACAGTGAATTGATTATGAATTTTAACATATTGTTTTAAGAATGACACTGTACTCTATACAAGTAACAATATTATGACTACTACTACTTATCCTTGTTTGTGTACTTAGTTCAAATCTTTATGTCCAGAGTAGATGATTGTGTCTTCACTTGTGAGTCTTGTCTGGCCTGCTCCATTTGATCTTGTTTCACATAATGTGAGAATCTTGAGATTGTATGTCTTCATTTCAATACTCACATAAGTTGTCTTACCACTCTTGTGCAGCGTCCGGATGTTCCAGGTCCTTATCCTGGACTTCATTTTGTTCAACAAGTTTTTCAGTGGACTAACTTCCAAAAGACTTTCACATGCTCAGAGAGGAAGCTCCCCAGACCAAGTTGATTTGTAATAGCACCCGTTCATTTTTTTGTAACAACATCCTGTTAATCCTCTTCTCAACCCATCACCTTGGAGAACTAATGGATAGTACATAGCTTGGGTCCTAGCTCTTGACCTGTTTCCCGTTGATGACCAGTTTCAGGTCTTTAAGGCACACAGGCCAACAAACACACAACAAGTTGTAGAACTTCCCGGGAGCTACACTGTGAGGTGCTAAATGATTTGGAAAGTGTGGGATGATGCAGAATAATGTAAATCCTAACCTCTTAGAGATGTTTGCTTTGTGCCCTGTAATTATGCTTATCATGCTATAGCAAAAATGTCCATCTCAACTAAAAAAATATAAGAGGTCTCAGCCAGCCCTAATGGGAGGAACCATATATATATCGAAACCAACCAGACAGGGAAAAAAATAATCTTCTCCTGTACCTGTGCCAGTATCCTTCAGGAAGATGAATTATGCTATTACAGAGTGCATTTCCCATCCTTTCAGTTATTACATACACTCACTGCACTGGACACTCATTAGTGTTTGTGAAGTCATTATGTGTTATACAATCCTTATAAAAGCAAACAAAACTGCATAAATTCTGCATCTACATTTCACCAATTACTATTACATTTCTTGATTTTTCCAACACAAATCACTGCATCTTTTCAACTTCATTTACAATGACTTCCTGTCTGGCTATAATGGTGTCCAGCAGGATGCCTGGTGTGCTACTTTCTCTGTCCTTAAACCTTATAGTTCTACTGTTGTGATCTGAAGTTTATATATCAGAAAGGTGAACAGTGACCCCCAAAAAGAGGAGATTAGCTTAATTGGTTTAATTACTGTTTACACAAAAAAATGAAACTAAAGATCACCGAAAAAGAGAAAAACTCAAGCAATACAGACACCAAAATACCAAAACACCACAACATGGAAAGAGTCCAGCAATTATACAGGTCAAAATACAAAATAAACCAAAAAATTCTTAAAGCCGAACAATACAAAAAGTCTACCAATCTGAAATACAACATTTCAGGAAGTACGGCAACATTACCAAACTAACCTTCACACATCCATCCATCCATTATCCAACCCGCTATATTCTAACTACAGGGTCATGGGACCTTCAAACAGATAATACAAAATTTAGAGAAGGTGAGAAATTAACTCAATGCCCAGCAGAAGCTTGTACAACCTGAAAAACCCAAGCTCGGGTGACAGCCCAGAGAGGCTCAACATAAAGAAGAAGGGGAAAGTAATTAGCTAAATTAATATAATTAAAATGAAATAGAATCATTACAAGATAATTTAAATAGAAGAAAAATATATCAAAGAAAACAAATAAAAATAACATTTTTATTAACAAAAATAATTTACAAATAAATGAACAACATAAGACCAGGAACAGAGCCCTGGCAAAAACACTGTTGTTCATATGGTACCTGCAGAAAACATGTCCCCCTTCCGCACTTCGACATTTCCTGTTTTTATTAATTATTATTTTGTATCTTCTTGGTTTATCTAAAATACCCACTTTATCTATAAACTAGGATCTGCAAAACTAGGAAATGGAAGTATTTACTAAATTTTGCTTTTATGGGGCATAACTCTCAGCCTTATGTATTTAACATTCTGGAAGATAATAAGAGTTGTTCTCAAGCAGACATCCCTGAATCAAAAAGAACTGGCAAGCAGCCCAAAGTTAAAAAAGAGGTGATCTTTACTAATATGATAAATAAAATCAAAGCAAAGAAGGCCCACAAAGACCAGCAAAGTACAAACCAAACAGAAAACACAACACTTCTGCCTCTCTGGGTTTACCTTAACAGTTCATAAACTCCTGTCTGCCTAGTGAGGCCTAGAAAACCAGTAATAAGGACTGGTTTCTCTCTCTTTCTCTATGATCCCCATAACATCAGTTCCACTGCTATTCCAAATTCCCATTCCAACTCTAAGCTTGGTGGTCCATGAACCCTGTCCAAGCCCTGATCATGAAGCATCACTGACTTGGAGGTTTGAGTGACATTTTTGAGTTTCGTCGCAGTGCTTGATGCTTCGTGGGATACCCCAAACCCTGAATTGTCAATTGAGTGTCTAAGCTTCATAGGGAACACATTTACTAGACAGATTTATAAAGGTAAACTGCTCCATTTATGTTTTAATTTTATGCACCGAGTTAAAAACTTATTTTTTTTAGTTCAGTTTATTCACCTGCAGTATTGTATGTGGTTCAATTTGTGGTTCACAAATTAAAAATCAGACTTTTTCATCTTCAAATGTGATCCTGTATTACTTTTGTAGGGGTGCAAACATAAATCAAACATTTTTTAGGGGTAAGGGACATAGAAAAGTTTGGGAATGCCTTCTTTAGGGCATAAGGGGCTAATGTACAATCCTCCATCCTTTGTGTTTTTGGCCATGCATATTTGTCTTGTGCGTGCTTGTTGGCAAGCCGCTAGAACCATTAACCAATTGGAGTGTAGTGATTTAGCCATTGCTTACCTGCACCTCAAAAAGGAGCAAGCACTAAAGAAACACACCAGATTTGGGATGTGCTATACCAAAATGATTTCATCCATCTGCACAGAAGGTCAGCATTATTTTGATGATGTATACAGTATAACTAGAAGACCTATTTGGGCATTGTTTCTTTGAAGTGGATTTGCCTTAAATATCTTTGTCTGCAGGTCTGTGACATTTTGTTCCCTGACAGTCCTTTCCATTTTGCTTCCATTCCGACTTCACTTTAGTGAAGCATTTCCTGTCATTTATAACTTCACATCTCACCTTTTTTGCAGTTCATTCAGGGTGTTATCTCATCTCATACTGTAAATGCCTTTATGTTATCTCATTTCCTTTATGGATTATCCTGCTCTAACACTTCACTGAATTAATATCCCAATTTCAATGTAGGGCTTTGCTGAATCAGAACCTGTCAGAGCTGCCTGCACCTGGCAAGAACCAGTCACAGATGGGAGGCCAGTCCACCACAGGGCACACTTGGGTTTGCCTCCAAACTCAGTCATGCCAGAACATTTTACACTTAATAGTCAACCTCACCTGCACATCTCTGAAATATGACAAGAAACAAGAGTAACAGGGATAAAGTTAAGTCAGAAATAAGGAGAGCATGCAAACTCCTCATAGGCAGTAAACAGACCTGGATTTGAACCCACATCTAAATAACTGTATGCATTATGGTACTTTTAAACATGTTTTAAGTAAATTGCTACCCTCTGTATCTGCTGATCGTCGCATTTCTGATGGAATCCAATTTTTTGTGACGTATATTGAATCTGATATTTGTATCCATGATGGGAGTGATGGCTAAAATAACAACATATAGATATGCTGTGTCCAGAACTCAGTAGTTACATCCAACTCAGCTGGTATTCTTTATTCTTTTTGTTATAATTTTAATAATATTTGCAATAATGTGGCAAATTATAATAGTCTTCATATTCACTGTCTGTTAAACACAGGACTTAAATCGCTGCATACTTATACTATACTTATTTAAATCGGCCTTCACATCAGCAGACACATTTTTGAATAGACTGTGCAGATGTAGAAGCGTTTGAATAAAATTTTCCATCCTGTGAATCTAAGAGAGATCTGTTTATTTTATCTTCTCGTCCTGCTCTACCCAGGCTGACACGATTCCTGCCTTTGGCAAACATGTCATCCTGGGCAATGACAATTTGCTTTTCCTTGTGGTAGAAATTTGCCATTTTCTATTATTGTTTTTCTTGAATTCTCAGAAAGCATATTGAAGCAAGGTGAGAAATCTGATTCACTGTATATTTAGCTGCCCTGTTTATCTATGATTAATCCATGTTTCCTCTTGCCTTCCCATATGAAATCTTCCCAGTGTACTTTCTTCGGGTTAATTTGCAAGAATTTATCCAAGATCCTCTATCATATGCACCAGGCATTGGGTGACATATTCTTCATGTCCCGGGCCTCCCGTTTAGTATGAATGATGACTAGGGTCTGCGTGGTGCTAGTTGTGTTACTGTGATTGGTAGTTTTAAAATGAAAGCCGTACTTCTCTTTTAGAAAATCACACAACTATGTGCTGATGTTCTTTACTTGTTATGCATGATTATATTTTTCAGTGGAAAACCCAAATGCTGGGCAGACTAATGAAGACAGGCAGGATCTAAAGCAATTAAAAATACAACACTAAAATACACTAGATGGTCTAAAGTCAGTGCCATTTATTTATTTTGTGCATTATTTGCATTGGCCTGTTCTTTGTAGCTCAAAATTTAGAAGATTTACACAAGCTCTACTATAAGTAAGACTCTTGTCATTATGTCACACAACAAATTGCCAGTACATACACCATTGCAGCGTTGCTTATAAAAGTCCGGTAATGTCATCAGTACGTCACACTTAAATGTAAACAGAGTATAAATATAAATGCATTTCTAGTTAACTTACCAGCATAAAACTAATAAATTAAAATTATAGCATAACAATTCTATTCAAACACAGTGATCCCTCGCTATATCGCGCTTCGCCTTTCGCGGCTTCACTCTATCGCGGATTTTATATGTAAGCATATTTAAATATATATTGCGGATTTTTTGCTGGTTCGCGGATTTCTGAGGAAAATGGGTCTTTTAATTTCTGGTACATGCTTCCTCAGTTGGTTTGCCCAGTTGATTTCATACAAGGGACGCTATTGGCAGATGGCTGAGAAGCTACCCAACGTACTTTTGTCTCTCTCTTGCGCTGACTTTCTCTGATCCTGACGTAGGGGCTGTTCGCAGGGGGGCTGTTCGCACACCTAGACGATATGGACGCTCGTCTAAAAATGCTGAAAGATTATCTTTACGTTGCTATCTTCTGTGCAGCTGCTTCCTGAAGCGACATGCTGCACGGTGCTTCGCATACTTAAAAGCTCAAAGGGCACGTATTGATTTTTGACTGTTTGTTTTTCTCTGGCTCTCTCTATCTCTCTCTCTCTCTCCCTGCTCCTGACGGAGGGGGTGTGAGCTGCCGCCTTCAACAGCTTTGTGCCGCGGTGCTTCGCATAAAGCCAAACAGCCCTATTGATTTGTTTGCTTTCCTCTGTCTTTCTGACAGACTGTGCTCCTGACAAGCACTCCTTTGAAGAGGAAGATATGTTTGCATTCTTTTAATTGTGAGACAGAACTGTCATCTCTGTCTTGTCATGGAGCACAGTTTAAACTTTTGAAAAAGAGACAAATGTTTGTTTGCAGTGTTTGAATAACGTTCCTGTCTCTCTACAACCTCCTGTGTTTCTGCGCAAATCTGTGACACAAGCATGACAATATAAAAATAACCATATAAACATATGGTTTCTACTTCGCGGATTTTCTTATTTCGCGGGTGGCTCTGGAACGCAACCCCCGCGATGGAGGAGGGATTACTGTACTTTACTTTTGCTTTGTCTGCTAAAGTTACTACATAAAGAACATGTCCATACATACAGTACTTGTATAATATATCACAACCTTCTAAAACCCATTTCATCCAGTTTAGGGTTTGGGAGGCTTGTGCCTATAGTGTCAGCATCATGGTAAGGTGGGAATCAACTCTGGATGGGGTGCTGGTCATTCACAGAGCCTGCTTGCCCATAAATTATACTTATACTCGCCCCAATTAAACCTAAACTTTTTGGCTAATGGGGAAAAGGTAGATAAAGGCAAATGGACAGAATGTTTAAACTTCACATCCCGACCCAGGATCTCAATCCAGAATGATGGAGCCAAGAGGGAGCAATGTTAACCACATGCTAACACACATGCTTAAATATGTTAAACCATGGAAGCTGACAAACGTGTGCCATCTTTTAGATCACAGGGTTTAAATGTTATGTAAATCAAAAGTATTGCCTTGCCTATTCAGAGGAAAGTCAAACATTGCTAGTCATATTTGTTTTTGCTGACAAAATTGGACAACCATTATTTTTGACAAAATATGTTTTCTAAGTTGTGAAGCTCGAAGATAAACAAAGCTTACTTTAACTGATATACCCAGAATTTCTTCCTTTAGGTGTTTCTATCGTCGTTGCAGGTGTTATTAGAACATTAGAATCATTTTGAGGAGCACAGAGCATTTAGCCTAACAAACTTGTCAATCCTAGTCACCTAATTTCTCTAAAGTAACATTAAGTAAGTTACAGAACTTATTCAAAAAATGAGAAATCACATTTGCACATAGGTTAAACTTCACTTGCAGAAAAATTCATCCATCCATCCATCCATTTTCCAACCCGCTGAATCCTAACTACAGGGTCACGGGGGTCTGCTGGAGCCAATCCCAGCCAACACAGGGCGCAAGGCAGGAACTAATCCCGGGCAGGGCGCCAACCCATCACAGAGAAAAATTCAATTTTAACAATATTGTATTCCAGGTAAATCAGCATCAGTTTTATTCTGCTGCCTGTCTATGACCTGGTACACAGTTATATGCCCAGAATTACTTTTATGCCCATTTCATTTTTTTCCATTTCAAGGTTTGTGTAATTAAAATGTTGAACTCTGCTAAACAGTTGAGTAATGTAGGTGAAGACACAATTTTGGATTGGAGGACAACATCTGCAGAAACTTTACTGGCCCTAGTCCATTCCTTATGCCAAGAAAAAAGACTGCAGCCTTAAAGAAGAAAGATTTCACTACACAAATCAGATAAGGCATCTGCAATGGACCAGTGCCTAAACCGTGGATGGTTCCCATAACACATCTGATGCCTCCAGGACAGGCGCCATGTGTAACTGGATTACCCAGGATCAGTAAAAATATGTATTGATTAATGAATAGATATGGCATCCCATTCCCCATATAACACAGGGGACCAAGCATTCTGCCAACCATTCGCAAATTACATTTGGCTGACCTGCATCTTCATTAATTGTTCTTTTGTAAAACATGATTATGACAACAATCCCAGAGTGATTTTTCTGGGTATGGGCATGTTAGACCGTTCATCAAATTCTTAACAAGAAAAGATTAAATTTGCCACTGTATAGTTAATATGAATGACCTCACTAGGACCTGAGAACCACTTGCTAATATTTTTTTTTCTACACTATGCCTTATATACACATATGTTGTACATACCACAACATCACAAAATAGTACAGTTTTGACAAGAATAGGCCATTCAGCCTAATAAAGCTTATCAATCCGTTCCACCAACTTTCTCCAAAACAACATCAAGTTGAGTTTTGGAGGTCTCTAAAGTAGGAGTCTCTTCCACATTACGTACTTGGTACATACATTGTCAAATCAATATACAGTATTCCAATTCAGGGTAGCCAGAACACTGGGCATAAGTTAGACAGTAGCTTTGGACAGGGCATCAGTCCATAATAGCAAAACGCACACATGCATTAACATCACACTTCCCCAATGGATTGATTTAGAATTGACAAACAAGATGACAAGCATGTTTTTGTGGGATAAAAATCAGAGTACTCCAGAAGAAAACCCACACAAGAAACTCCACACAGATAATGACCAGGCACAGGAATGAGTTAAATAAATGTGAGTATTTGGATTTATATGGCAGTATTAGTTTGGTTGGTCAGAGTACTAAACATAGCAGAAGGTTTTCATTTAGTCCTCGTTCATGCTTATACATTTCTCTTTTTTTTCTTGGTAGCTGTTGTCCTGATGCGCAGAATCTGCAATTTTATTAAATAATAGATGCCAATATTTTTATTATATTTTGCACAAAACAAAAATGGGCAACTTAACATCAAAGCATATCCTTTTCCTGAATTATATCATCTTAAACATTTGTGGAAATGTCAAAGAACCAGGATGATGCCTCAGACTGTATTGATTACTTTATAACCTGTGAATGGTTGGGCACCTGGAAAAAGGCATTGCCAAACTGATTTACAGCTTGGGACAGGAAGTTAACTGGACATACTTAAATAGATCAAAGAGTTTGAGGGAGGACATCCATCATATTGACAGCCAGCCAATCAAATGTGTGTAACAAACCTGGTTCAAGAATCTCACATGGAATTTTGAAATAACTATAGCTTGTCTGAGGGAAGAAAAGTAAGCAACATCAAGAGGAAAAAACAGAGCAACGTCAGGAAAGGGCACAAGCAATGTCAGGAAATATCAAGAGATGTGTGACCGTTTTCATCTGATCGACAGCTAATGCATCTCATGAACAGTATTGATTGATAAATCAATGCTGCCGTAGGACATTCATCTTTGACATCTTTAACTTTTCATAACTTTTTCTAAAGATTGTTTATATTCAGACTTTGATATCCACATTTTCTTTTATGCTTTTCTCTACTGGTATTATTGTTCTTTAATATATACCATGTTTCTTTTAACCTTCTATACTTTGTCTTCATATCTATAGTGATTGAAGTAATAAGATAAATATTTAGAGCACCTGGAGCAGTAAAGAAGTGCCATATGATCTGAACTGCGAGATTTTATTGGCTGAGGACAAAAAGTTCTGTCCAATAGTGAACAGTGCATTAAAGTAAGACATCAGGAGACCAAAGGTAATATTTAGGTCTGAGATATATCTAAGACAGGGCGGCATGGTGGCGCAGTGATAGCACTGCTGCCTCACAGTAAGGAGACCTGGGTTCACTTCCCAGGTCCTCCCTACGTGGAGTTTGCATGTTCTCCCCATGTCTGCATGGGTTTCCTCCGGATGCTCCGGTTTCCTCCCACAGTCCAAAGACATGCAGGTTAGGTGCATTGGCAATCCTAAATTGTCCCTAGTGTGTGCTTGGTGTGTGTGTGCGTGTGAGTGGTTGTGGGTGTGTGTGTGTGCTCTGCGGTGGGCTGGCGCCCTGCCCGGGGATGGTTCCTCCCTTGCGCCCAGTGCTGGCTGGGATTGGCTCCAGCAGACTCCCTATGTTAGGATATAGACAGGTTGCACAATGACTGACTGACTAACTATATCTAAGACATCACGTTGTTCAATTATAAGTAAGTCTCTTGAAGTACTAGGGGAGAACAGGCTGTGCATTTGTTATTCATATGGCACTCATGTGGGTTAAAGTGCTAGCGAGTAACGGGTTGTGTATACATTATTCATACAGTACATGTGTGGTGAGGGTCTCTGTGTATGTTTGTATCTATGTGTGCGTGTGTTAATCTTAAAGGTGCGACAGTAGACATACTTGGAACGAACCTGGTAAGTTCATGTATCCCTGGAGAAGATAAGTCAGGGAAGAAAAGGTTGTGTAATGCAGGTCACTTGCAGCATACCAGTAAAATCAATTTATCCTGTCACCCCTATTGATGTTAATGCAGAGGAGTGCATATGTGGCATATTTCCCAGATACAGATACACAATAACAGAGTTGAGCACAATTGTATGTTTTTTAAGAAAGAAACTGTACAACACAAGAAACCTCTCCTTGCTGTTTCCATTTTCTCACATGAATGCTTTGGGTGCATCTAAGTGTCTCTACCAAGGTAAGACAGTCAATCACAGGGAAGGGGTGAAAGTGACCACTAACCACCTCTTCTATCTTTTCTCTAGACCAGGTGACAAGTTTCAGGATGGACTGTAATGCAATTTCTGGTATTATCCTGGAGGTCTCGCTACTTAAACCATGAACTTACTGAACATTGGCACCCATTAGGACTAACCTTACTTTGCAACAGAGAAGCCTTTTGTGACTGAAGAACTGCAAGGTCCCGAGCCAATGTTATTGTTTCCTGTTTTTCATTTTGCTTATGACTTTCTTTACTAAACGCATTACCCACTTTGTACCCCACTCTTTTTAATATTGTGTTGCTTTATTTTAACAGAATTACAACCAGCAACCAACACTTTCTGTGTCCTCTTTCTTTCAGATAAGACTGAGCACACACACACACGCATGCACACACACACACACACACACATTCTCCAAGCACTTTGTAGGAATGTACCCAATATCACCTCTGTCTTCAGCACATCTTTAGGAGTGCAGTTGTCTTGCTTGTCATCATAATTGGCAAAGGGGGCTGGGACAGAGCCAACCTGATTTAAAAAACATATTGCAGTTCAGACGCTGCCTCAGCCGCAGAGCAAAGCAGAGAACTCACTTTAACTCATCACAGGCTGAACTGAGCAGTTTAATGCCACAAAGTAAAATCCTCATTAGAAACTTTAAATTGGAAGAGAAAGCACTTGAATCAATGACTGTCATCACTACTGTCCTACCTTAATTCTGGTATTGAGCAATAGAAGCCACCACTAACAGAAACTTAACCTCCACTAATACATATTGGATTAGCAAAGAATGTTCTGCTTTATGTTTTCCTAATTCTTTTTTTGGCTAAGGCAATTAAATAAGGTATCCTTTTCTGGATTCCCAATGTTTTGCATGTCTCCCTTCTGTTTAGTTCTGTTTACAATGGGCAAGTGATTATAAACCGTAATCAGATACTTCCGTAAGTGTACGGAGTGCAGATATCAACAAGAATGGCAATACCCCAACTCTTCATCTAAATTCTCCTTTTCAAATGGAATACCAGCAAAATCATCTGTGGTGCATCTCAGAAAGCCCACTTTGAGTTTTTATTTCAGACTGTTTACTGCTTCCCTCTTCTTGTACTTCCAGGCAAGGAAAATAAGCTTGATTTTTGTCATGGGTCTAAACTTTTAACATGTCATCAGCTGTCATTCTCTTTCCATGTTTCTTACATTCTGCAGAGCTTATTGTAATTTCTCGAGGTTGGACACAGAATTGATAGTTATTTGCACTTGCTTATGGCCAACTGCTATCAAAATAATCCCAGTACAAAATCCAAAATTAAATTTTACCTTACTGTGATGCTTCAGTTGTTTGTTTAAAAATTGCAGTCCCCATGTCTCTGTTACAACTGTGTTTTTTCCATTTACTCCCTTCAATTTACACATGATCCTTACAATTGACTTGTAGTGGCAGTTCAGCACAAAAAAGGTGGGAGCTCAGTGTGAAAGAGCTCAGCTGACATCACTGGAAAGCACTCTATTTAAAGTGGAGTCCCTGTGCCCATGAGGAGCTCTTCTATTAGCTTATACTGTAAAGGAACTGCTTTTGATGGCCTTTGTAATCCAGGTGTTGTGGGTTTGCAGCTGGACACAAGCAGTTATCACAGTGCAAATGTTTAAACTATGACGTACTGTGGTATGATTTCGTGACAAATCACTTGGCGTAGTCAGCAGGATTTACACCATAAATGGAAGAATTTTAGAAGCAGTGCTGTGCAAAAAAGGTGGGACTCAATGAGAGGGAATTTACCTGACGTCACCTGGAAGCATGTGCATACACGTAGTCCTGTGTGCACGTGTAGGAGTTCTCCTATTAGCTTACGTATTTACTTGGCCTTTATCCAAGGCAGATTACAACATTTATGATACATAGTGTAAAGAAGCTTCTGAGGATCTTTGTAATCCAGATATTCTGTTCATGTATAGGCACCGGCAGTTACCACAGTGCAAATATCTGAGCAGGGAAGGATTGTGGTGTGATTCCAAAATACTACTTGCAGTATAATTACAATATGTCACAGAAGGATTGTAGCCTCAAATGTCAAGGCTCTCCATGTTGTGATGTGAGCACATCACTCAGCTTGGTTGTGCTCCAACTGCGTGAAGACATGTAATCTGAGTCAATTTGATGTAGTAAATGTGTAAGGTGTTGAAAGAGATTTTTCATCATGTAAAAAGTGAGCAGAATGAATGGTGTCTCATCAGTTTTATTGGCTGCCTTTCCTCTTACCTATAAACCTATGTGTAGCATGCAAGTTCTCCCCATTCTTGCATGTTTTTTCTCTCTAGGATACCCAGTTTTTCTCCCACATACCATAATACGTACACCAAGTTAATATTTGATTTTAAATTAGCCCCATGTGACTGGAGGTGTGTGCATGACTGGGTTCTAAGACAGACTAGCTCTGTGTCCAGGTTTGAGCCCTGCCATGAACACCATGTTGTAGGTATAGGCTAAAGCCCCCCATGACTATGAGATGGATTAAGCAGGAACATATTAATAATCTCATGTTCATGTTTATTCATTATGTTGAATATGTTTAAAATGGGTGCTCCAGTTTCCTTCCACAGTCCAAAGACCTGCAGGTTAGGTGCATTGGCGATTCTAAATTGGCCCTAGTGTGTGCTGTGTGTGTATGTGTATCCTGCAGTGGGTTGGTGCCCTACCCAGGATTGGTTCCTGCCTTGCGCCCTGTGTTGGTTGGGATTGGCTCCAGCAGACCCCCGTGACCCTGTGTTTCGATTCAGCGGGTTGGAAAATGGATGGATGGATGGATGTTTAAAATGTTTATTAACATTTGTTTATATTTCCATTGCTATTTCGATTATATTATCTTGTTGCCATTCTGAAAATGTATTTTCCTATTTGTGTATATGTGTTCATGGATGACACCATTTTGGAATTTCAGGTAGCATTGGGGCTACACGAGTAATGTTAACGTTTGTATTGCGTGTTCATCAGTCTTTTATATGTACGAGTTACATGCCTGTAGTATTCCATCATGTATGTATCAGGATGTCATTAATGGAGAGTATTTACCTTGTTAGGATATATTTCATTATTTATAAACAACCACTCATCTTATATTATGGTTCAACCAATCAAAGTGGCTAAACATCAGTATGGGATTAAACTAGATACCACGTATACGAAATGAAAGAATTAATGCAAACTTTGGCAGGGACTAGAATTGCCTATGAAAGAAAGCAAAAAAATAATCTAATCTCATCCACGTTTTCATTTCCCAATTAACTTAATGCCTTCTATGTCTTTGATCATGATGATGAGCAGCCTGCCAATTGATAGCCTGCAGCACCACATGATTTATTTGTCTTGGTTCCTGTCCATGACATAATAAGGACTGTTAAATGAGTCAATATTCATGAGTCACACGGTTTCTGGATGGAATTGAAGGGTGTGTTTTAAAAACCCATAGCAACCAATTAGCTCATGTCTTCTTCTTCTGAGACAATCTGTGGCCCCTGCCTACTTCAAAAGAGCAACGATTATTACAAAAGTGGACGGTCTGAATGATTACTGATCAGTGGCACTCACTCTAATCATGATGATGTGCTTTGAGAGATTAGTATTGAGACACATTAAACAGATAGTCATCATCACTTCCTGCTTGTATATCGCCAACCGATACACGTAGGATGCTCTTGCATGTCATACCATCCTAGCACATCTAAATAATAAAAACTGTTAAACCAGAGTCCTGTTAATAGACTACAGCTCACCTTTAACACTGTTTTACTGCCGAAGCAGACACCCGAACTCCTCAGTTTAGGACTCATGTAACTGAATTTTGAATTTGCTTACTGGCAGACCCTAGCATGTGCAGAATGGCAGCATCACATCCTTCCCATTGATCCTCAACACAGACACTCCACACTGCGCTTCTTCACTATGGCTGTATGGTCAGATAGTGCTCCATCTCCATCATTAAAGTTACTCATGGCACCATTATCATAGGCCTTACCACCAACAATGATGAGACAGTTTATGGAGCAGAGGTTTACCTGCTGAATTAGTGGTCCACTATAATAGTCTCACCCTTAAATTTAGCAAAACCAAGGAGCAGGTTATAAATTTCAGAAAACAGAAGGCATACCACACTGCTAACTATATCGCAGTGGATTCTGTTGAAAGGGAGAGGAGCTTTAAACTTCTTGGAGTGACCATAACTGGATTAAATGAAGTGGGTATGGCACATTTTGGATGTTGTCAAGGAAAACTCACTAATGCTTCCTTTTTCTCAGACAATTGATTAAAGCTCAGATTTCTCCATTAGTTCTTAATATCCTGTACAGGTGCACAGTGGAGTTCATTCTCACTAGCTACATTACATTCTGATACTACACCTGCTCAACTCAAGAACATAAAGCATTGCAGAGGATGGCTCCAGAATATTATCAGGACCTTGCTGCCTTCTATTCAGAATAAATGCATTACAACATTACTGCCTTAGGAATGAAAACCGGGTAAGTAAAGACCTCAGTCACCTTGCACAGCTACTTTTCTCACTTTCACCTTCTCGAAAACAGTGCAGGGTCATAGACACTGACATCAGTTGATTTAGGGACAATTTCTGTCTATGGGTTATAAGGTTACTGAACAGCCAATCATAATAGCACATATTTTTTAAATGAAAACATTTCAAAACTAAATATTTAATTGTACTAAGTACACATGACAATAAACTCAAACTTGCACTTTACATCTCATCTGGACATGCAGCAGTGTGGTAATTGTTTCCACACTCCTTTGGACTCCTTTCCCATGACTGTCTGTATATCCACCAGAATTTTCTGAGGAGATTGTTTTGGATTACATACCAGGATAATACCATCTGAACTGTTTAATTTGCTTGTATTTTATTTTAGGATCTGATGGCAGTCTTTTAGTTCCCATTTATTACAGACATTGCAATATATTAGACTTGTGTGTTGTATGCATATTTATTGCATATAGTATGGTAATAGATAGATAGATAGATAGATAGATAGATAGATAGATAGATAGATAGATAGATAGATAGATAGATAGATAGATAGATAGATAGATAGATAGATAGATATACTGGAAATTAGGCAATACGAGAGGACAAGCATGTATTATCTTTCTTTAGTGGACTGTAAATACTGAATGTTTAATTTCAGGGATTGAGGAAGTGTATTATTTGCATTTTGTACTTTATTAAAAATATACAGGGTGAGTCAAAATTATGTTAACACTAATGGTACTGCTATGTATACACTTATATACAATTTTTGTGGACAGTTTATGTGCCACATATGGTACATGTGTTGAACATGGCGAACAGGTTGACACATTCCTGTAAATCATCTTGCACATATGAAGTATGCTTTGTAAATAAATTGTTTCTGCCATTCAAATGTTAACATAATTTTGACTCACCCTGTATATAGTCACAAATTACATTTACTTCACTATCCTTTGCTTTATTTAACATTGAATGGTGAAATATTTGTGGAGAATACAGGCTGGTATAAGTTGAAATATGGTGTACAATCTGGCTTAGATGTATAATTTACTAAACTGCCATCTGTGCAAATTGTTATCAGGTTTTAGGATGCTGTATGTTGCTGTGCACTACGGGACATGTGACATGTGTATCAGTCAGGGCCGGATTAAGAGCTTTGGGGGCCCGTATCACATTTCAAATTTGGGGGCCCTTTTGGTCTGCATCATCTGAAGTTTAGATTCTGAACAGTTCAAACCGGACTAAATAATTATTTTACTCTCGATTATAATAAAAATCTTATAATATTTATGTGAATTTTATGTGTTGGGCCCCTAAAGTTTTGTTGTGTAAGAAATTTACAGTTTAAAAACGTAAAGATAATATTTTTAAAGACCAGTTTTTCAATGCTACACTTTTTCATTAAATATTGGGTCCACCATTTGGGGGCCCCCGAAATTGCGGGGCCCATAGCATATGCTACATGTGCCTATTGGTTAATCCGGCACTGGTACCAGTCTTTGTAATAACTGTTCTTTAAAACCCAAAAAGAAAGAAGCAAGAGGACTTGAGTTTTAGTTCTACTTGGTCACAATACTGAGTGATTGGTGGGCATTTTTGTGCACCAGACTTGCCCAGAAAAATACAAAATAAATTTACATGGATTTCTTGCCTCCTTGTAGTGCAATGCAGAACATAAAGGACTTACTTGCATAATGGTTCTTTTACTGCCTATCCTTCAAACATGAGTCAAGACAAAATCTACTCAGAACACGATAACTCTGGAGCTTCTTAATGATCTGGATAATTTCTTTCTCCCTGTTCTCTGAGTCCTTTCTGATTGATTAGTGCTAATGGAATAGACACTTTCAAGTCACAGCTACATGTGAGTGAGACAGCCTTTTCATGGCTGCTTGCCCACATAACAATTCCCACCCGCTAGAATCCCTGGAGTAAAGCCGCCCTCTAGTGGCTGCCATTCATTATTACATTAAGAGAAGATCCTCAGACTAACTCTGTCACAAGAACAATTATCTCTGAGCTGTTTACCCTTTTCACAATGACCAATGAAAACCACTAACTGACTCCTATAACCACACATTGTTGAGTCTACTTAACAAAATAGAGACCAAATTTTTTCCATCTTTCTGTTTCTTAACCCCAGCACCATCTTACCAGGCTGCTGCCTCATCACTTTTGTAATTGTAAACTGAGTGGTACTATACCACAGCAGTTAACATTGGTGCTTCACAGCTCCAGGAAATTCAATTCAAACTACAGGCATAGTGCAGTATTCTATACGTACACTGATGTCCTACCATATCCCAAAGACTCAGCATGTGTGAATTTGACTTTGGGTATGTATGTTGTCTGCGGTGAACTGGTTTTCAATGTATGATTGACTCCTACCTAATGTCCAATGCAGCTGGCACCCTCCATAATATAATTTTGACGAATTTATAGCAAACAATTCAGACTCCATCACATGTAAATGGGGTTATTGTAGGCTATGTGGGAGGAGTGACATAAATTGATTAAAATTGTTATCACTCTCTTTATGTGTCTTTTCTGTTCCTTATACAGAGCAGAAGAAACCAAACAAAGAACAGGAGCCTAGAGAATGATTCATTCTAAAGAGAGAGAAAGCAAGGGGCAGTCAGACCAACACTGCTACTAGTTAGGGTTGTGCAGCATACTGGAAAAGTATCGAAGAAATAAAATTTTAAAATGTTACGGTACCACGATTTTGAAATTTTCAGTACTGGACGCAAATGTCTGCTTTCTTCTTAATCTCTCATCCTCCTCAATGTCATTGATACTTGGTACTGCAACTGTAGTAAAACATCATTTTGTACACTTTACAAATCGAAAATACATACTTCAACGCAATCTGGTCTTCATGGGGGCACCCCACCCTCAATGCATTGATGTGATCGAGACTTCATGGCTATCAAAAGGAAAGTGGTCTGTAGCAGAGTGATGGCACCAGGAAGGTGATCAATTGTGTGGCACACCAGGCAGGCTGGAGTAAGACAGAACATTTTGTAGTTATCTGTCATTTGCTTCTGAACTATTTTGGTATTGATACTGAGGTTTAAAAGCTAGTATTGATACCAAAGACAAAATTTTAGTACTGATCCAATGCTACATCTAGTATGGCCCCAAAATCCATACTAACCCCTACTTTCTCTTCTGTTCTTTTTCCAGTTTTCTGGGGTGGCAATCTGCGCCACAACCACCTAATCAAAGTACCGTGATGTCCTTACATTGATGGATTAAAGGCCAGAAGTACACATGACCATCATCATCAAATTCTTCCATGTGAACCCTGAATACAATGAGAACTGATTGAGGTCATTTATGTTAGGTAGAATGCCTATAGGGGGTTGGGTGGTCTTATGGCCAGGAACACCTACAGAATTCATTTTTTTCTCCAGCCGCCTGGAGTTTTTTTTTGTTTCTCTGTCCTCTCTGGCCATTGAACCTTACTTTTATTCTATGTTAATTAGTGTTCCCTAATTTTAATTATTTATTTTGTCTTTTTTCTCTTTCTTCGTCATATAAAGCACTTTGAGCTACATTGTTTGTATGAAAATGTGCTATATAAATAAATGTTGTTGTTGTTGTTGCACTATAGGACCAACTATGACTTAAGAAAGCCTTATATGTGCAACTGGTGTATGCAGAGTGGTCATTAATGTTTCCAGACAGCAAACAGTGACACAAGACAGGATCAAGCCCTAAGTCATTTATAAGTTCTAGCTATGCTACTTGTCAAAGACAGGTAATAGAATAATTTTAAAATATTTGCTAGCTCTAGCCCTACTTGTAGCTTCAGTGCCTTTCCTCTATATTTGCGTGTATGAACGTCTCTTAACCAGCGCTCCCTCTCTCAAGTGCGTTCTCATAAATATTACTTTTCAGACTCTGTTATTGTTTTTGAGGCACCTTTCTCTCCTCCTGTCCATCTTTATACTTTTCTGTCTTTGAAGGCAACTCTCTCAGCATGCCTCATATGCTCTTACTCCTCCTCATGTGTCTCTCACTTGCACTTCCAAATTCATCACGTCACCAAACTGACTAATCACACTAAAGCCAAACTAATCAATTAGATTGCTCAGAGGGACTGGACACACAGACCTTAGTGTTTTATTATATAGTAGATTGTTGTCATTTTCATCAGGCATGTGCTAATCAATATGCAACATGTCATCACTCTCCAGGTGATAAGTGAGTATTAACAGCCTCACCTTCTATCTTCCTTAGCTGAAAAATCTCAGAGCACAAATTGAAACACTACCATTGGGAGACACATTAATTCAGCAGACATTTGAAATGTTATTACATAATATCAGTAGTAAAAGTAAATATGATCATTGATCACTCAGGCCTAACCAATTGTTTGGAAGTGTTTCCATGCTTGGCTGGAAGTGACCACAGAAGAATAATTAAGTTCCTTAAGGCCAATAGCCTTTTGAGCTTACAATCAAGAGGTGAGTTGGGGCAAAGGCTCATCTGGGTGAGAAAGAGAGTCCAGGAAAAGTACAGTAAAAGTCTGTGTGGTGTAGTAGCTTTGGACTTCCAGCCCTGAGGTTGTGAATTCAAATCCTGCTACTGACACTATGGGACCATGAGTATGTCGCTTTACCTTCCTCTGTTCAAAATGGAAATACAAAAGAAATGTAGCCAATTGTATCTCAAATGATATAAGAAGCCTTGGATTAAGGTGTCAACTAAATAATAATGTCCTAATGATTTTATAGCCCCAGGAACTGTTAAAAAAAATGAAAAGCAAAAGTTAAATTATATCTGTCATGTGCCATGAATTCTGTCTGTCACACGTTAGTACATTGCTATCAACAACATGGACACAGCCACCTGAAAACATACAGAATGGCAGTTACTGTGACAAAAACAAAATAAAACATGATGACCTAAAAATAATAATAAAATGATGATAAAAATAATCAAAAGTATAAAATAAGTGCAAAAACAACTTCAAAAACTACCTTATCGTTACAATTTTAACAAACTGAACTTCAGCTCTGGCACAAGTGGCCGTCTACAACAGCAGCTCTGTGTTTGTTTGCCTTTGTTTTTCTTTGCCATTGTTTACTGCTTTTTTTTATGGATAACATGGATAACCAAAAATGTGAGGAAGGACTCACACTCACTTACACAGCAACTTCTTGGCCTGTGCCCTTTGTCTATTAGAGCATCTATCTAATCGCTGGGCTGACAGCAGAGCTACAGGGTTAACGTTGGGGAAAAAGAGTGGGTGTCCAGCTTCACAATAAAAGAAGAAGCTACAGACCTTATCTGCATTGATTATGATGGGAAATGTAAGATCACTGGTAAATAAAATGGATGAGTTCTCAGTGCTGATCAGGAGGTTAAGGGAATACAAATTCAGCAATCTCATGTTCTCATGTGCTTCACTGAGATGTAGCTTAGAGCTGAAATTCTGGACAGAAGCAGAAGTTAAAGCGGCAAGAAGAAAGGAAGCAGACTTGCCGTTTTTGTGAATGAATGTTGAACTGCTCGCAGTGGGCTTATGATCTTATTATATGCCAAGAGGGTTTTCTAATACAATTGTGCAGGCAGTTTACATTCCCCCTTGGCAGATGTGGCAACACAACATACACAGCATACTCTGTAATAAGCAAACTATACTGACCATCCAAGTGCTTTCATCAAAATTTCTGTTGACTTTAACCATGTTTCTCCACTCTCACCAATTTTTACGAGTTGGTCCTGACAACACAGTGGTGCTGTACAAGAACAGTCAGAGCAGACTGTACTTGCTACGGAGACTCAGCTCTTTTGATGTGTGCAGCAAGCTGGTGGAAATGTTCTACCAGTCCATAGTAGCCAGTATGGTGTTCTACTCTGCGGTATACAGGGCTCAATCTGAGCTCAAAAGAAGCACAATGCCTGAACAAACTAATCGGCAAAGCTTCCATCACAGGGCTAACCCTGGACTGAAAGATGTAGTAGAAAAGAGGCAAAATTGTGTGCCACCATTAAAAATCCCCTCTATTCGCTCCAGGAGGCTCTCTCATGGAGCACTTTTAGCCACGGGCTCATTCCACTATAGTGTGCTAAGAAGCACATCTGGGGGTCTTTTCTACCCACTGCTATCAGGAAATTCATTGCTTCCACCCGATGTACTCGTTAACTTTATTGATTGATTGATTGACTGATTGTTGCTTGATTGATTGATTGGATTATATGTCCTGTGAGTCTATATTCTTGCTTTTTAGGTTTCTGCTGTTGTATGCAT
This sequence comes from Erpetoichthys calabaricus, assembly GCF_900747795.2. Taxonomy (NCBI): domain Eukaryota; kingdom Metazoa; phylum Chordata; class Cladistia; order Polypteriformes; family Polypteridae; genus Erpetoichthys; species Erpetoichthys calabaricus. The sequence goes on from NC_041396.2 coordinate 81,343,716, forward strand.
TTGAGTTTCCCCATGGAATTAAGTGAGAAGTCAAGCAAAATTACACCTTTTATTAGCTAACTAAAAAAATTACAATATGCAAGCTTTTGAGGCAACTCAGGCCTCAAAACAACAAAGCTATCCTCCATAGCATCATTCTGTGTAAACAGTGCTACTGTGAGAACTTCTGTTGCAAATATCAATAATCAAATGTTGATTGAAATTGGAAGGAGCCCCAGTGGTCACTCATGTTTTCACAAACTAAACATGAAAAAACAATGTACACAGTGAATAATAAAGAAAAAATAAAACAAAACCAAGAACAACATTAAGCTTATTTAGGCCTACTTAAATGGTAGTGGTGCCCTATCTACCTCTAGGCTTTATTCTGTACCTCAAAGGGTCAGGCAGCCAGTGACATTTTACGTCAAAATATTAAATTACATTGTGTGACTTCCTGAGACTTGTGTGTATCTATAGACGGGCAACAGACATTTCAAGAAAAGGTGCATAGTCACGACAAGCATGATTTAGTGCATGAGTGAGCGAAAATAACAAGTATCAAGGGAATCTTTGACCAAAGTCCAAAACAAAGGAAATGCCAAACTGAGCAAGTAGAAAAGGTTCAACAGTGAAGGCCTAAAAAGAGTACACTTCTCACTTGAACCCTCAGGTATATTCATAGGGAGCTCCACTCAAACAGAGTCAGAGCCGCAGCAGTTGCAAAACAACTACAGATAACAGCTAATCTAACAAAATGATAAGCTGGTATCAAAATATTGATTTCTAATACGGCATTTCACAGTTTAGTAGGTGCTGGACACCATAGCTTCTTTTGTATTTGCAAATATAAAACTGTGTGTATGCAGTTAAATAAAAAAGGTTGAAAGTTGTGTTCATAAAGGTACCACTATGTGACAAATTTGGACGGAACACAAAAAGAGAAAAAGTCAGTTGTTGTAAATGCCTGATCTCAAAACACAACCTCCGAGGACTGATCCTGTCCCAAGAGCAATGCATTAAAGGTACCCCTGGATTTCCCAGAATTTTAATACATTTAGCTTAATGCAGAGAATTAGAGAAAAAAAGAGAGACGAGCAATGTATAGGATAAGTGCACAGACTAGCTCACCTGCCTGTAAAGGGAAGTCTCATGAAAGTGGTACAGACAGTGAAGTGCATGGATTTGCTTTACTATTTATTCACATTGTTGTGTGATAAATGGGATGATCAGTGTCTCTCCAACCATATTCTTTCTTGTGAGAGTTTTCCTTCATCAAGGGACACCAGAAAAAATGAAGCCAAACATATTAAAATATACACAATTAAGGGACTGCATTAACAAAATGACAAAAGATGCCACAGACTAAAACAAAGATACAGAACAAAGCAACAAATATTTGGCCTTCTTAACCTGCATGAACCTGCCTAGATTAGATATCAAGACCTCTCCATCCATTAGAATGGCTTGCTTCAATGTCGTACCTCAAAATTATCTTTCATATCTCCTCTTCAGTTCTGCTGGAGGTATCTTACTTCTGCCTACTACTCCAACTCCAATCTCACAAGGTAGTATTAAACCCCATCTCACAGTTACTTTCAGTCAAAATTCATAATCACTTTAAAGGATGCAGCAATGGTCCTTGGGTACAGTAACACCAGGATAGAGCTTCCTCTAGCATCACTCAGGTTCCATTCTACTTGACCTTTAACAGTTAGGTTTCTCTTCACAGATCTCCTCTTATGGAGTAGCTTGGGTACCATTTGTACCAAGTGGAACCTGTCTACTGGCAATTGCATTTCTGGGGGCTTTTCCCAAGTCTCTTGCTAGATTCTAGGGCTTATTGTATTATTTTTGGGCCAGGCACCCTTGGTAAATGCTGGACTACCTGTCCTGAGTCATCAGCAAGAAGTCATCACTACATTGATGGGCCTAACTTTTGACCGCCAATTCCCTGAGAGATCCATACCTATAGGTGTATTTCCAGGTCAACAGACACTCACTTTCACACTTAAGACCTAGGAGTTTTTATTTTTAGGGTGTGGAATTAGCCCTGACAACCAAATTCTGCTCCCTAGATATTTCCCGGATCACCTAGTTACACAACTATCAGGACATTTAGATAGATAGATAGATAGATAGATAGATAGATAGATAGATAGATAGATAGATAGATAGATAGATAGATAGATAGATAGATAGATAGATAGATAGATAGATAGATAGATAGATAGATAGATAGATAGATAGATAGATAGATAGATGACTTTGTCAGTCATAACAGACACACCTTAAAATTCCATAGTAGGTCTAACTCAGAGCCATATCTAATGCGGACAGTCTACATATACTCTGAGCCAAACTCTAGGCGAACTTCAGAAACAACTTCTCTCTTCCTGTCTTTAAACGAAAGTTCACATTTATTTATGTGTCTGACACTTTTATCTTAATAAGTAAACAACACACGCCTAGTACAACATTTCCTTATTTCTTTCATTGGAATACTGGAAGGATAATGGTCACTCAGTCAGTGAAGGGTGAGACGGCATGTGAAGGTTTATTGACAAATACATTAAACACTAGGCTTTACAGTAATACATTTTAAGGGAGAGGAAGTTAAGAACAACTTTCGTTTAAGAAACCAAAAAAAATACATGTATTATTTCTAATATACATGTATCTGACCGCAGAAGTATATATAGTGCACATCTGAATCTATTTCCTGAATCTGGTCATTCAACTTTTTAGGAATAATGGGTGGAAACATCCATCAGGCACAGGCAAGCAACCAGCTATGAGTGGGGGTCCTACCTATCCCAGGTTAAACTCACAAACACACACCTCACCATCCTTTATTCCATGTCTTTTCTAAATTCACTTGCTCCAGTTTTGTGGTTGTGGGAGACCTAGAGTCTGTTCTAGCAACACTGAAGTACAAAGCAGGAATGAGCTGTGAACGGCACACAGGTTTATCACAGAACATCCTTACCAACACGCCCATAATTTTCTCAGTTGGATTTGTGAGAGTGTAATTCTGTTAATTTCACTGGCATATGTAAAAAATTGAATAGATTCAGAAGATGAGTAAAATAATAGCACTTTACATTGAATTGCTAAAATTAAATATAATCAATGCAACAGCAAAATCTAAGCAAATGTAACTGTTTAGGTATTACAGCAGTTCTACAAGTACAAGCCTATTGGCATTCACGCAGTACCCTCAATGCACTTCACACTGTACATTACTCAGCATGTACCGAATCTGCTGAGCCAGCCCACCTTCAGGTAAGAGCTGATACTCTACTTCCTGTAGTTAAACACTCAGTAAAAAAAAATAAAAAATAATAGACTTGACAGAGAAACAGATAATAGCATGCATCAGAAGAGCATGAAATGCGCTAGGCATATTTATAGAGTGTACACTGCAGTTTGGCAGCACATGCCTTTAATCAGGTCACTTTTCTTCATTTAATGTTATATAACACTAAAGCATAGATGAAGCATAGTAATCATTTCAAAAGGTGGAAACACAGCTATTTCTCTACCTGGTCACGCAGGCTTGCATGTCTGATGTGAAGGTCAGGTGCTGGAGAAGTCAGACTTCCAGTGACTGCAGTGTTGGATGGTTCTTCTTCTTCTCCTCCCTCTCTCTCTCCCTCTCTCTCACTGTTTCACTCCTGTGTTCTCTCTCTCTCTCTCTCTCTCTCTCTCTCTCTCTCTCTCTCTCTCTCTCTCTCTCTCTCTCTCTCTCTCTCTCTCTCTCACTCACTCACTCACTCACTCACTCAGTTTCTATCTCATTTTTCCTCTCTCTCTCTCAAGGGGACAGCACACACACCAGTACAAAATAAAAGCTCCGTGCTGGAGTGGGACAGCATGCTATCTGCTGAGGCCTGAGTACCTCATTAAAGGGCATCAGAAGTAAGGGGTGGAGTCCTCTGCAGAATCCTCTTGCTTGCAGCTTTCAGTTGTGCTCTGCTGCATCTAATTAAACATACTAGAGGGGGAGAGACAGATGTACTGGATGCGATTCCAGAGCAGCTACTAACTTGCAGACCGAATGCGCTCAGGTGAAGCACATTAGTGAGCTTGAGACAGACTGAAAGTGTTAGGCAGATAATAGAGATTAAAAATAGGTGATGTAAATTAATTTCTTTAGGTTCTAAATTATACTTAATAACTTTCCCAGTCTGTATTACCTGAACCTACCAAGAGGTACACTCTCTGGCCATGGAATGGTAAATGGCTTCAGTCATAAGATGTAGCTATGAATTGTGCTTCATTTTGATGTGTCTCAACTTAAGCACATTTCTTTGCTAAAATATTGAAATGCAGAGGTCATCCTGAACATGCTGGTAGTACCTTCTACAATTTCTATTAACTCTATGTAAGTGTATCGGAGCTCAGGGCACACACAGAAAAGCCCAAGGCCATTGCTTAGTAAGTTGATTTGGTGACATTAGAACCCAGGAATCTGTCCTTGACTAAACCAATAGGAGGAACATACATAGGTACATTCTGCCAGTGCAGATTGAGTTTGGAGTTGAAAGGAAGCACATAGCAGCTCACTGGCAAAAGAAGAGTGGCAAGACACTGTAGGGAAGAATCTATAAAAGTGTGGGAGGTGAGAAAACAAGGCAGGCAGTTTATTTCCAGCATTAACAATTTCATGACGATTTTGTTTTAAAAATTTCTATCCCAAGTGAAACAAAAAAAGGCCCCTCTCACGTTTGGAGATGTTAATTCAACTAACACACTTATCTTTGGGATGCAGGAGAAAAATATTAAGTGACCAGTTTCATTAAATTATATTTAGATTGAATCAAACAAAGCAAGCAGGCAGTGGATGAGATCTTATCAAGAACTGCTAGAATGGCCTTATCTTGAAACTCAAGTGGAAAGCAGTCTCTGATGTTTCTCAGCCACACTTGTGACTCCCTCACCCTATGACATGGGACAGAGACACACCGTTCACCTCCCAACGGCCCTGTCTCATTGTTGCAGCTGTTTCAAATAGTTTAAACTCAGATTTGCAGGGCTATAGGCTAAAAATACCCCATCTGTCTGCTGATGCTCGTCTATGCCAGGATGCATGCTTGAGAATTTTGTTGTTCATTTATATTGTGGGCTATCTTTCCTGTTTCCTCCAGAGATCTTATAATGTCTACTGCCATGATCCTTTCATTCAGTTTTCTTTGATAATGTTCTATAATAGGGCTGGAAAGATGACTGGCAACATATTAGTCATATACAGTAAATACCATAGGCGCTGGCAGGATTAGGTTGAGATAGCCTCAAATGCTTAGGGTTAGCGGGCAGACTATTTTTAGATAACAAAAAGCACTGGCATTTTTTAACTGTTTGATCATCAATGATTTTTCAGTTGTGCTCTGAGATTTTCAATACCAGTGTAAGTTTATGAAGTGTCAAGTGTTAGTTGCAACTGTTCACCGCCATCTGATCAAAATGCTACAGGTGGCTCATTTTCACTGAATCAGTAACTAGGAATCACATCAGGGCAGTGACAAAAGACAAGAGACCAAATTAGCAGTTTTCTAAGTAGATAGTTGGGATTTCCCCAAGAACAAAAGGGACACTAATGTCATAATGGACAGAAATGACATGCTATGCTATTGCATAAGTGATAAAATGCAGTAAAGGATCCTAGTATGGCTCCTTCTCCAATCTACCACAGTGTCAGTAAATTTTGCTTGAATTTTACAAAGGTGGCTAGAAAATCACTCCAGCAAAACATGGAAATGGACCTGGGTAGGTTTTATGCTTTCTGAAAAAGAAATAATTTTATTACGTCCAATTTGTTTTTAATGTAGAGCACTGCCCACCAAACAGGCTCAAAAGCCATAAACATTTACAGGCATGATACAAAACTCCATGTGGTACGTACATTGCACAATTGTGTATTGGTCTCTATATTGCTCCACACTGAGGTGTGATATACTGCATACATTTTTGATCACCTATAATATTACGACATTGGGTCCATTCCTGCTTATGTTATTTCAAGATGATATGTTTATCAAGACTGCAGTCAAGTTAACACTTGTCAAAGTGACATTGACTCCTGGTGCTCCCACTCTGCTGTCTATTGGCTAATGAGCCAAATTCTAACATTTAACTCTAGTTTTGCTTTTGTTTGCCACTAGTTAAATTTTTTTTTGCATTTTTCCATCATGCCCTTTTCTTTTGTATGGGCACCAGTCATGATCAGGTCTTATGACTTTTTTTATATTAGATGCCACTTTGTGTAACAGTCATTAGGATCGCATCCTATTAGAGGTGTAGCCTCCAGGGTCATGATGGGATAAAAGGTCAGTATTTGATCTGCGGATAAATCCTTTAAATACTAAAAAGAAACACTTTCTTTGCTAATTGATCTTCGTATCTTGCCTGCTTTTCTGATTTTTGACTTTGCTTCTTGCCTCTTGTCTGGGTTTTGGTCGCTTCATTCATATTTTATTTGTTTTGTTTTGTCTTTTGCACTCATCTCCAGTTTTGTCTCAAAATATTACTTATCTGTTTCCTGTCGAGTCAAGACAGCACCACCATTTTGTGGTGCTTGTTTACTCTTACTGTCAAGCGACTATGCACAGACAGCCAGAGGTGTATGAAGCATGATGTCACCATTTCAGGCGTATGAATGTCAGAGCCATCAGCTTTCTGTTTGTTTGAAATTGTAAATTGATTCAAGAACCACTAGCATGCTTTGATTCGCTGTTCCTAGCATTTGATCACTGACTTTTATGAATCAGTAAACCAAAGTTACTTCATTTGTTTGTCTTTGGTTAATTTTATGTTATTATTAGCATTTTAGAAAGATTTATCTTTAAATCATTTTTAATTTAAGACATTAAAATTTTTGCCATTTTAATTTAACTACAGTGGGTTGGTGCCCTGCTCGGCATTGGTTCTCTGCCTTGCGCCCTGTGTTGGCTGGGATTGGCTCCACTAGACCCCCGTGACCCTGTGTTCAGATTCAGCGGGTTAGAAAATGGATGGATGGATTTTAATTTAAATGCATCACACCATATTTGAGTTTTAGCATTTAGGTAACAAATTGCTTTTGTGCCCATCACAGTTGCTAGAAATTGTCTCCAAGGATGCACTAGGCAAAAGCTTCATTATAATTCTAGGAGCAACACCTCATTTCTTTGTCCAGGATTACAGATTGGACTTTTAAAATATCTTTGTCTAAAACTTGTAGTGTTTGATATTCGAGTTACGATTAATAGCATTGTTTCTGGATTTGATTCTTAGTCTTAATGTTTTGGTTCTAGTTAACACTTGCTTTTGGTAAATTCCTCTGGTCATTCCTATTTCTACTACAGTTAGGTCCATAAGTATGTGGACAGTAATACAATTTTCAGAATTTTGGCTCTGTGAACCACTACAATGGATTTGAAATGAAGCAATGAAGATGTGATTGAAGTGTAGAATTTCAGTTTTAATTTAAGGGGTGTGATATATGGCCGGCAGTTTGTCCCGGCCAATACCCCAGGCCGCCAGATGGAGCCCTCCCTGCAACATGGAGGTGCCCCGAATTCCAGCAGAGCCTCATGGACATTGGAATTTTAATGCACAGCCCTTCTGGATGCCATGGGGGGCGCCAGGGGACGCTGCAGGGAGGCCCAGGGACTTCTATTTGCTTTATAACCCGGAAGTACTTCCCAGTCGAGGGGACAGAGACAATGACGTACTTCCGGGCTGAAGAAAAGGAGTTTTTTCCCGACCCAGAAGTGTTATAAAGTCACATGGACTGAGGGACAGAAACACTTCCGGGTCAAGAAGTATAAAAGGACTATGGGTAACCCCAGCAGATCGAGCCGAGTTGGAAGGAAGGGTGACTGAGCTGCTGGGAGGTGTGGAGGATATTGAGAATTGTATTGATTATTGTTATTAGTATTGATTTATTGAAGTATAGTAGAGGTGGAGGTGCTTGTGCACATTTATTATTATAATTAAGACAACATTTGGACTTTTATCTGGTGTCTGGCGTCTGATCTGAGGGTTCAAGGGGATGACAACGCCCCCTATCTGTCACAGGGGCTTACCAAACATATCATAAAAGCCATTTAGAAATGACAACCATTTTTATACATTGTCCACCCATTTTTCAGGGGATCAAAAATTTTTAGAGAAACTATTATAATCATGAATATTATGTTCATTTTCAATACTTGGTTGAAAATCCTTTGCAGTCAATGACTGTCTGAAGTCTGAAACTCATGGCCTTTTCCAAGTGCTGTGTTTCCACCTTAGTGATACTTTGCCAGGCCTTTACTGCAGCTGTCTTCAGGTGCTACTTGTTTGTTGGATTTTTTTACCTTCAGTTTTGCCTTCAGCAAGTGAAATGCATGTCCATTTAGGTTTATGTCAGTTGATTAACTTGGTCATTGAGGAATATTCCAATTCTTTGCCTTGTAAAGTACTTAGTTTGCTGTCACAATATGTTTTGGTTCATTGAATATCTGTACTGTGAAGCATTGTCCTATCAGTTTTGCAGCATTTGTCTGAATCTGAGCAGACAGTATAGCCTTATCGACTTCAGAATTCATCCTGCAACTTTTGTCAGTAGTCATATCATCAATAAACACCAGTGACCCACTTCCATTGGCAGTCACGCATGCCCATGCCATAAGATCATGATTCACAAATGATATGGTATGCTACAGATCATGAGCCCCTCCTTCTGTTCTCCATATTCTTCTCTAGCCATCATTCTGGTACATATTGATCTTAATTTCATTTTTCCAAAGAAAACTGTTCCAAAACTGGGCTGGTTTTACACCAATGTACCAAATGGTTGATTTGACCACTCCTGAGGCCTCATGTATAAACGGTGCATATGCACAAAAATGTTGCGTACTCCCATTTCCACGCTCAAATCGCAATGTATAAAACCTAAACTTGGTGTAAAGCCACGCACATTTTCACGCTAGCTCAAACCCTGGCGTACGCAAGTTCTCCGCTCGGTTTTGCAAACTGGCGGCACCCAGCGTCAAAGCAGTGCTTTTCTTCCAGTGTGGTTTCCCTTTCTTTTTTTGATCCACATCCCTGACGCGGCTTTATCGTATACACTGAAATTAACCGCATATTGTTTATTAGTTTAAGGAATCTGATTGTAATTAACCTGTAACAATATAATGGTCCATGGAATGGCCAAACTATTCCAAATACCATAGCTGCTTTACCGTTGTTACTCTCACTGCACCTTCTTCTTCTTCTTTCAGCTGCTTCCGTTAGGGGTTGCCACAGTGGATCATCTTTTTCCATATTACTCTCACTGCACCACTTTACCACATTTATCCCACTGTATCTGAGTGTGGAATCACAGCTCTACAGCAGCTGATCGGAAAGAGAATTATCAGTATACAGCATCTAGCACACGCTGCCTCAGCCATGCTGTCTGTTTGAACTGCTTCCATATGGCAAACACTTCAGAGCCTTTCCTGTACTGACCTCGCGGTTCAGAAACAGTTTCATCCCAAGAACTATAAACACACTCAATCAGTCCATCAAGTGCTCCTTGTAGAACTGTTTGTACGTATTAGTAAAATCACCTCACTGTAAACTTGCGATACAGTTATAATATTGCACAACCTGAGCCACTTTATAAAGCAAATATACATATTTACATTTACATATGATGATGATATCATTTTTAAGATGAAATGCAGCAAAATATGTTTATTACATTATACAGATAAAATGTTAACTTCATTTAAATAATCTATATTGTTAATAATTAAACATGTGAGGACACGGTGTTGCAGCGCTTGCAAGGAGCTGGATTCACGGATTGTTCCTGACTCGTGCTGTATTCTTGTTGGGCCTGGCGTGACACTGGAAGGATAGATGGATAGAATAATTAAACATGTACTATGAAGATATTTCAATGTTCATTAAAAGTTTTGAAGAATCAGTGTTCTAAGCTTACAGATGGCTTAACATCTATTACAGAGCTGATTGTGTGGCAATTGGTTACTTGGAGAAAGAAAAGGAAGGACAGGAGTTGGAGGTTAGTACGTTTGAAAGAGACAGTACTGCTGCAATAAATTATTTCATCGAAGGTCACACATGGTGCAGCAAGCATCTTGCGGAAGGCATGAATAATCACTGGACAGGGCGCCAGCTCATCACTATCACTGCACAACTGTGTTCCCATGTTTAATAACATGATTTAACTCCTATCATTCAGAGAGCTATAATATCACAAATGTAATGGATTCTGTGTCCTGTCGGAGGAAGAGGAAGCCCGTTTAAGAAGCACATAGTGATTCACACACATACAGAACATGGAAAATATATACAAAACAAAGGATTTAACGTGCTACTTTAGTTACGATGGTATTTGAGAAACTAGTAAATTAAACAATTTAAAGATGAAGTTTATGATGTTCTACTTTAATGACAAAATAAACTACTTGATTAAAGTGGAAATTTTGAGATTAAAATTGACATTTTGAGCTTTTTTCTCACTGTGTCCCTATTTTTTTTTCTTTTCTCTGTACCCTAATAAGCTTTCATACCACACTCAGGCAGTGGGCTATGACTCGCCTTTTCACGGCAACTTTGATATCTGACAACTTCTTTTTTATTTCGGGCACTGTACGACTATGTGAACTTGAGCTTTCGAGTTTCTCCAACACTCTATGTTACTTGATCAACTTCCTTTTGTTATTTATACCACTGTGTAAACCAACAAATAGTACGTTTTTCCTTGCCTCCTGGTATTCGCTGAAATTCTTCACGCATGCATGTGAGTTACTTTTCACGCTGACCAGGATTTATGGAGCAGAAGAACATGGAAGTTTTTGAACGCACAGATTTATGCATCTGGATTTTTTTGTGTGTACGCACATTTTCGCTTTTGTCCTTATGCCACGTTTTAGTGTGAATTCTACACACGGCGTTAGGCATGAGGCCCTTGGTCTTTCTGCTATCTCTCAGATAAATTTGTTTTGTTTTTTTCTGCCTAATGATGGCCTGTTTTAACCTGTACAGACAGGCTCTTTGGACCTCATATTGAGAGTTCATTGTGACAGCATCCAAATGCAAATTCCACACATGGAATAAATTCTAGACCTAATACCTGCTTAATAATTATTGAAATAATGAGGGACCTGCTCCCACCTGGCTATGGAACAGCTTTTCAGTCAATTGTCCAAATACTTTTGAGTCCCTGGAAATGGGGGGAACATGTATAAAAATGGCTGTCATCCCTAAATGTCTCATTCTATATTTCTGTTTAACCTTTTGAATTAATGCTGAAAGCTTCAACTTCAATCATGTTATTATTTCTTCATTTCAAATCCATTGTGGTGGCATATAGAACCAAAATTATGAGAGCTGTGTCACTGTCCAAATACTTATGGACCTAACTATATGCTTACATTTAGACCACAGGGTTTTGTTTTTTCAAAAATTAAACTGAGGAACTTAGTAAACTTTTTTTTCAGCCTTTTGAAAATATACATGGACCATTTCATATAACAACTTAATGGTTAGTCAGTAAACAATGTGCCAGTATTTGAAATAAAAGGGCTGGATAGAAATTATGAGCAAGTGAGAAAAGCCAGGGCTATGGTCTAGCTCCTTACACTGGCGCAATACTAATAATGATTTGGTTTTGACTTAGATATCTTGATAGATTTTCTGGCATCACAATTTGACCCATTTCTGAATGTTTTTACTCCAAATCTTTTACTCATTAAACCTGCTGATTATAAATATCGACAAAATCATAGTTAATAATGCAATATGATAAGTCTCATTAGTTAGTTAGATCTAACAGGGCCATGATACTGTATAGTGAACAATTAAAAATTATTGCTATTACAGCTGCAACAGTATGGATATAGCAACAGCGACATATATATATATATATAGGCCTGAGAGTCGGATGGAAATGTCGAAGCAGCCCACCAAGACTGCATGCAGCTCCATTGCACTGGATGACAACATTCCTGGGCTTTTGTACCCAGATCCACAATCACAGGGAATAACGGGAGTTATAGTTCCATGGGGTAGCCCTGCTGGGTGCTGCCAGGGGTTGCTGCAGGGATGGCTGTCCCTGCTTTGTGGGGCTTACACCTAACCTAGTAGTGCTCCTGCGACTTGCATAAAAGGAGCCACTTCACATTCATTCAGGAAGCTGGAGTCAGAAGGTAGTGGACAAGGCTTGCCTGTGGGAGTGTGGAGGGAGATATTTGGATTTTTGCTTGGTACTAGGGGGAGTCCAGCTAAAGACAGAAAATGAGATTTATCAGAAAATGGAACAAACCTTAACAAAACTGAAAATGTCATAGTGTGTCACAGTACCAAATCTGCCGAATAAGGAGGATGTGGCAATACCTAAAACTTCAGTTTCTCCAGACAATCCTTGGTGTTCTTAGCAGTGTTTAGCCGGGCATTGTCTTGCAGCAGAAGGACTCCTTGAGACAGCAGTCCCTGCCGCTTGGATCGAATAACAGGCTTCACATCTGTCTCCAGCAAGTAACAGTAACTTGTACTAGTGACTGTAGTATCCTTCAGCATGTAGTGTTTGACAATAACTTGGGTGCACGCGTAATTGTGAGGACAAGACAAAACCTTTTATTTTGATGGAAACCAGGCACTTCCAGGCAGGTGGCACAAGTACATTGAGAAGGGAGGAGACTACATTGAGAAATGTCATTATCAGTTTTGTTAAGGTTCGTTCCATTTTAAAATATATCCCATTTTCTAACTTTAGCTTGACTCCCCCTCGTAATTGTGCTTGTGATAACTGGTGTTTGGAGAAAGAACCTACCAAAGGTATAATAAAACTATGATTTATTTAAATCCTTGACTACCCTTGACTGTGTCTGTGCACTTGTGTCTGGAGTCTGAGGCTCTGGGGTGCTCGTTACTTGTCACAATATATATAAAGTATGTATATACTGTACACAACAGAATTCATCATTCCCTAACAGCACACTAGCCACCAATTTAGTACAACCCCACTTAGCCTTTAATCAGATCTTGGCCAAGGTGTTAAATTCATGCAGTTTACAGCATGTCAATAAGTGTTCTTGCCAAATTTGATAATCTTAATCTTCATCAGCATACGTAAACGGAAGGTGAGCAGGGGGTGAAAGGTGGGAAAACATCTTAATGCTTTTACATTTTAGTCTACAAAAGTAGAATGTATCCACAGTGGAGAGGTTGTGACAAATAAATGTAGAAGTGATACAAACCACTATGTTGAGCTGCTTCCCGTCTTTAGCATTGGAGATTTCCATAACAGAACTGTGCTGATAAGGGGTTTATAGATTTACAGGATCATTATATTATCACATGTACAGAGTGCAGTGAAATTCTTATTTGCATGTACCAATCAAAGTATAAACTGTCGCCACTCTCCAGGAACATGATTAGTAAATACAATGAATATAACTACCTTACCTTCAAAATTATGTCTTTCCTACCTTAAAAAACCACCTTACCTCATACCTTCTGTCTTCCTTACCTGCAAAAATGCAAATGTGGCCTAATGGGCTCCATAAATCATACAGTAAAAGGTGAGATTCCCACTCAGCTTGCTTTATATTCTGCCAGCAAGCTGAATATGTGATGTTACATAAAAATTCTGAATTTACAAATTATATTATACACACATTCTGAATTAACACAAATATACACATAAACCACAAGCCAGACCAGCCCTTCACCCTTGTCTCACTCCGGGCAGCCTGGCCTCACACTCAAGTTTCCTGCACTCACAGTTCCAAAAATGAGGCTAAAGCTGTTAGCAAGCAAAATACGAAAAATAACCAGAAATGGAAAAGAGGAAAACTGTAAAACAAAACAAAGTTATTTCATATTGAAGAATTTATATGAAGAATTCTATAAGGATTACCAAAAATAACACAATCAGAGCTAGGCAGAACAATCATGAATCAAAAACTATAACAAGATAGGCAGGGATCAAATCCAGAAAAGAAAAATATAAACAGAATGCGGGAGCTGAAAAAATCAGTGCCAAAGCTGCAGTTACAAATATTGGTTTTCTTTTTATACAGCTGGGGCAATCCTCCAGCTAATCAAGAGGTGCCCCGCCCCCTTAGGCACTGTGTAAATGTAACAAGGCAGAAGACAAATAAAACTAATTCTTGTATTTTTAAATAATAAAATAACTGAAAAATAATGAAACAATACGATAATAATAAACTGACAACAAAATAATAAGAAAAAGAATAAATAAACAAGAAACAAACCATCAAAATAGCAATCAGTTCACAAATGGTAGTAAGCAACAAATCATGATATTCATCAAGTTTTATCAAATCAGTGTTAGTGGAACAGTATAGTGTTACAATTATATTGTCATTAGTCATGTCTAAACAATAAGAGTAGGTAGGGTACTTCAACATCCCTCAGCAGATGACACTATTACACAAAACCTAAATTTATATATATATATATATATATATAAAATCCAACGTCTGTCTGTCTGTATGTCTGTCCGTTTTACACGAAAGAATTACTTATCAGATTTAGATAGGGTTTTTCTCTATAATTTGCTTGAACATTCCTGTTGATTTTGCAACTTCTCTCATCACGTTAAGTATCATAGTTCGGTTGAGGCAATGATTTATTCATGCAAATCCAAGAAAGAGGCTGCAGGGCCGAGGGGAGGGGGAAGCGAGACTTCAGAAGTGGGGAGCCAGATGGCCACGC